>NC_080690.1:51528633-51854801 GCF_030445035.2 Dasypus novemcinctus | reverse complement strand
CGGTGGGCTTTGACCTCCCCGCGGCCACACCGCCACGTAAAGGTGCGCCCACAAACACTGCCTCATGAAATCCCACCGTGCCCCCGTGAGGAGGTAGACGTTAGCACCGCCCCCCCCCACAGATGAGGAAAGCAGGGATGGCGCTGGGGTTCTTCCCGGCTTTGTGGGGGTGAACAGCAGTTGCTTCCAGCTCCCAGGCCCTGGGGTGACCCGTGTCTTTGTCTGGACAAATAGATGAGACGCCTCCCCCAAATCCAAGCCCTGTGACCAGAAGCCACTTCTAGCTGTGAGTCATCTGGGGGCCGAGGTCCCAGGAGCCCCATAGGCTATGCTGCTGTGCCCGCCACCTGTCCACATGATGCCAGGCGTGCCCTCTGCCACCAGCTCTGGGCTCCCTTTCTTCACAGAGGCCCTGCGTGGGTGCTGCTCAGGGACATCACTGCCCAGTGTGCAGCCTGGGCTCACCACACGGTGCTGTGTGAGCTCAGGCAAGTGATCTACCTCTCTGTGTCTCAGTTTCCTCATTGGCAAAATGGTGCTAAGGATCGTGCCTGCCTTGTAGGGCTGCTGTGAGATTTCAAGGATTTAACATCGGCCAAGCCTTCCCACCAGCACCAAGCACGGTAAGTGCTCCACACCTGTGGCACTAGTTCTTATTCTATTATTCTAAGGTCTGAGAGAGCAACCGCTGCTTCCCACATCCCACCCCCTGGCCCCCAACATCTCTCCGGAGGACTTAGCACCAACCTGAGTGTCAAGGAGGGCACAGGGGGAAGCCCTCCGGCTGATTCTCTGCTCCCCGCCCTCAAGCCCTCTCCACTCTGCCCACCTTTCCCCAGCCCTCCTTACCGGCCTCCCTTTCTCCTGGTCCCTCTCCACCCTGAAGTTGAGGGAGCTTGAAAAAGATTCTACCAGACAGACCCTAGCAGATCTGACTCTTGCTTACCTCTGAGGCTGCACCTCTCACTACCCATCTGCCTCCCTCTTCTGCGACCCGGATTGCCCTGGCCTTTTCTCAAGCTGTTGCCTTTCTCAAGCATGCCTTTCTCATCTCCGGCCCGGCCCAAGGCTGGGTCAGCAGTCCTCGCCTTCCTGCCCAAGGCATCTTCAAGTTTTTTCTACGTGTCCTTGACCTGGGACGGGCTGCAACGCCCGGTCGGAGGCTGAACCCGAATCCTGGCTTTCTCTGCCTAGAGACACTCCCTTCAGCTCTGGAGTCATCGCGGGATTGTGCCCCACCTTCCGCTCCCCTAGCGTCCAGCCCGAGGCCGAGGTCCTGGCCGCCCCCTCCGTGGCTCCGGCCTTCCCCGCCCGCGAGGCCCGGCCTCCGAAGGCGGGGAAAGGGGCTCCCGGCCCCGCCCCCCGGCCCCGCCCCCCGCCCGCGGCCGGAGCCGGGTGGGCGGCCTCTCGTCCCTCCCCTCCGTGGCCCCGCCCACCGTGGCCCCGCCCCCACCACCCGTGGCCCCGCCCCTCCGCCCTAGGCCCTGCCCGCCGCCAGGGGACCCTGCGGGGCTCAGCTGACGCCGCACTTCACGTGACGCTGGTGCTGGATGAACATGGCTTTGGTCGGGGGGTGAGTGCTGCTTCTCTCCTTCGCCCGGGCATGCTGGCGCGGAGGGGCCCCCGGGCTTCCGGGCCGGACCGTGGGTGTGGGTCCCCAGCCGGGCTCGCTGTGTGGCCGCAGGCAGCGCGTTTCTTCCCGGGCGCCAGGCTCGGAGTGCGTGGCCTCTGGGTGCACGTCCCCGGCGAGCGTCCGTGCTTGGGTCCGCCACTCCCCTCCCTGTTTCCTGCGGCCGACCCGGCCCTGGGGCTCGCCCTGGCGCTCTGGACCCCGCCGCGGGTGGCGTCCCCACTGTGTGCGGGCGGGGGCCTCGGGTCTACACGCATGTTCACTGCCACTACCCTCGGGTGGGAAGGCGGCGTTGTGAGGGCGTTGTTTGAGAGGGGCTTGGACCAGCGGGGCATTTGCCCTCCTCCCTCAGCCCAGATGTCACCTCCTCAGAGAGGCCTTTCCTAATCGCCTCTCCCACTTTTGTAATTCCTGTCACCATCTGATAAGCTGTACAGTGCAATTAATGGTAACTACTTATTGCATTTCCTTTTCTAGAACGGAGGGCCAGGACCCTTCTCTAATTCACTGCTGGGTCTCCGTAGTTCAGTGCCTTGTGCAACCACAATAAATTCTGTCTAATGAAAGAATGGGTGAGTGGTCCTATGAGAGGGAGTGTGAACAGATGGGCCCACTGAAGTGTGGAGAGAATGTCCTAGATGAGAGAACATCTGAGCAAAGGTTGCAAGGGCAGTTCAGAATGTGCTAGGGACAGGGACAGGTGGAGCAGTTTCCCTGGGCTGGAGTGGGTGGTGTTCCAGATAGCCTCTCCAGACTTTGTTCTCAGGGGCTGTAGTCCTTGAAGGGTTGTAGTCTGCTAAGATAAGCCTTCTAGCAGTCCCTCCCTGGATCTGTGCTTGGGACCAGTAGTGGGGAGGAGGTGTGGGGCTTGGTGACGTTGGGGACAGTGCCCTAGGGCGAGGTTGGGAGCTGAGATCTGGATGGGGGAATCTATAGATTGAGTGCATCTCTTGTTTGGGGAGATGGTGAGAATGGAGATGGTGAGAAAGTGAGTTCTCAGTTGGTTGCCAAGTTTGGGAGAGCTCAGATGTTTAGTGGGCACCTGCTGTATTACAGGAATAGCGCTGGACCTGCCCTTGCTTGCAGGTCCCTGGGGCAGGCCGACACAGGAGAGCCTGTCATCTGTGGTATCTGTTTCTGGTGTTGGTGTGTGCAATGGATTCTGAGCTCAAGAGAGAGTGGGAAGGCTTCAGACCCTGGGTCACATTTGTGCTAGTCCTTGAGCAATAAGACACCCCTCTGTCAGGACACTGTGCTTGCAAAGGTCCCGGTGATTATCAAGGGACTCAGAGTCAGGTCCCTGAACCCAGCCTCTGGTCCTGCCTTAACGAGCAGAGTGGGTGCCGGCTGCTGGCAGGATGTGTGTCTGTTGTCCTCGTGTCTGGGCTGACCAGGTGGTCCCAGACAGTTCCAGGGGTTGCAGTTAGGTTCAGAGCTCCTGCCTGGCCTAATGGTACAGAGGCTCCAGGTGATTGGATGGAAGTCAACCTGGAGCTGGCTGGATCCTAGAAGGAGAGGTTTTCTAGCAAAGACAAGGCTGAGCAGAAGCTGACACTCTGGGCCATGGGGCAGGGGTTGCCAAGGGGTTGCCAAGGGGTTTAAAATAGAGTGACAGAGGTCTTGGAGAGGTGTGCTGCTGGAAGGGAGACCTGGGAGTTGCGGGACGCCTCCACAGTGTGACAGGGCCTCCTTGGGAAGAGCTATTTCAGGCTGGTATGGGATTGCCCTGCCGGATGCTTTGAGCCTGTGGCCAGCCTCTGGAGCTTCCCTAAGTGGAGGAGGTTTGCGCGTGTTTCCAGCCAAGCTTGGCCTCCAAGCTGCACTCACAGGACAGATCAGAGTGGCAGCTGTACCTGGCAACACGCTGTCTAGTCATAGCCACGGGCTGCCTGGGAGTTGGAGTTGGTCACCTGTAGAGTCCTTCTAAGGCCTGGGACAGGAGAGGTCCATGAGTGACTGGGACGTGCCCATGTGCTTGGGAAGCAGCAGAAGCCTCCCAGCTCCTCGGGTTCAGTTATAAGCGTGAGATTTCCTCTCGGGGGTGTTTTGAGGTTGATCCTGCTTGTCCCATCAGCCTGGGCAGGAGCTTCAGGTTTGCCCTGAAGATCCCACATCCCCCACAGAGGGTCTGCTCTGAGGTCACCACCACCACCACCCGCCCAGGGAAACGGTCCTCTGGGCACTTGCTGGGAAGGGGCATTGCCGCCTTGAGCCACGCTTTCCCCGGACGGGGTCGAGACTGTTCTGCTCTGGAGACCTGTCTGCACCTGCCTCCCCGCATGGCTTTTGCCTTCCTCCTCCCTTTGCCCACTCACTCCCTGGCCCTGGAGTGCCCTCATCCCTGACATCATTGTTCTGGTGCGTGAAGGCCCAGTTCAGATGGTTTTTCTTCCCAGAAGGACCCTGAGCCCCCCACTGCCAAGTAAAGGCTTCCTGCTCCAGGAAATCCCAACTGTCCCCACTGGCACGACACCTCTCCATGTCTGCCGCTCGTGATGGGGTGAGGGGTTGCTTCCTTCATGCTTCTCCCGCCATCCGTGGAGCTGGGGGCTGGTTCAGTTTGCCCTGTGATTAGCACCCAAAACTAAAAGAATGGAGGAGGGAACTGAAAAAATGGACGGGGCTCAATAGGTCCACACATCTGGTCTGTGCAACCTTCCTGGAGACTCAGTGATTGAGGCCAGGATTTGGGGGTCACAGGAGGACCAGAATTCCAACGAGTTTGATGAAGACCTAGCTTAATTCTTTACCCGGTGGCCCAGAGAGCTGATGTCCCAAGAGCCCTTGCCGGGTGAGAAGCAGCGAGCGAGCTGCTCCCAGTGCATACCTGCCCGGCTCATAGGTCACGCCAGAGTCAGCATTCTGGCTCATAGCCCATCCCCACCCTGAAGTGACCCCTGTGCTCCGGAGCAGAGGTCTTGGGCCGAGCCTGGGGGCCAGGGTAGAGGGGGGCTGCAGGAGGCAGGCTGGCCACTTGAGTGCCTTCTTTCCACTGCCCCATCTGTTCCTTGGCCCGGTCCTCTCAGTCCCTGTGCCACCTGTCTCGGGGGAGTGGGCAGAGTCAGGGACTCCAGCCAGCAGCCTGGAAGCCTTCTCCAGCCAGGGCATGTGGGCTGGCTTTGCCGACGCGTAGTGAGCCAGTGGGCTGCCTGGGCACCTGCCAGGTGCCTGGCCCCAAGCTGGAGGCCAAGGGTGCGAGATGAAGAAGCAGGCCAGTCTCTTCCCGAAGCAGAAGCACTGTGGCCCTGTCCAGAAATGACTTCTTATGCTAGTGCTCCTCCTTGTCTCTGCCGTGGGCCCCACTGGCATCTGGTGAAACCCAGGGCCTCTTCTCAACCTAATGATTTTGAATGCACAGAATAAAATGCGGATGATTAGAAAGAAAACTAGTTGTATTGAAAATAATTGAAAAAAAATAAATTAAAAAAAAAAGAAAAAAAAAAAAAGAAATGCACTTATTCAAATAGTAAAAAAGAAGTTTGAGATATAGTAACATATGGCTTATTATTAGCACAGTAAACAAAAAAATGAGCAGCAGGTCTAAGAGCCACCTTGATTTTGAAGTAGTGGGAATACAAGTGCAACATTGAGGTAGTGCAGCAGCAGTGATGGGATGTGACAAGACCTGCACTTTGTGTTGGTGACAGCTTCTCGTACACTGACACCGTTGTGGTTCGTTGCTTACATTCAGAGTAGAAGGGACTGGAAAATTTTTGTTTGTTTTTTCTCTTTTTCTTTTTGTTTTTTGTTTTTGTTTGTTTTTTGAGGGGGATGGAAATTTGAATTAGAGATTAGAGAAAATGAAGATACAGTTTTTCCCCATCCAAGTTCACCAAGTCCCCAAATTCTGTGCTTGGATCCCTGGGCTTCCGAGGACCTTGGGTGAGCACCCTGCAGCTGCTGTTGTGGAGAGCGGGGAAGAGAGGGTGGCCCTGGGCTGCTGGGGCATAGGGCTGCATGAGGACAGGGACGGGCTGCAGGGCAGCAGCACGCCTTCCATGGGGGCCGGCTCCACTCCTCATCACCCTTTTCTCACCTTGGGGTGCTGTGGCACCTTGGCCCTTGGTGGGCAGTGGAGAGGGCTGGCCATAGGGGCCGAGGCTTGTTCTCTCCATCTCTTGGATGTGTGGAGCTCTGGGTCCACCAGCCCGTCCCTGCTGTTCGTGCATTTGCCCGTGCACTCAGCTGCCTGTGGGAAAGTGTGCCTTGTTTATGCTGGGACTGGGGGTACCATGGCTTCTGCCATTTAAATCCTGGAGGCCAGTTAACCATAACTCAAGCAGAAGCCAATAGGAGAGGTTTTGTTGGTGCTGCTTTTGCTGAATTTTCAGGGAGAGGTCACCGGCTCTGGCTTTGGGCCTGGCAGTCTCCCTGGGGATTGGGTTTCTGCTGTGAGAAAGCAAAGGGCAAGTCTCCATAAACCTTGATCGGGAGGTGTCCTGTAGTAATGAATGACGCTCAGGCTAGGCCGCCCTTCCCATGCCCAGGGCCCAGGTTGGGGGTGGCCCTTGGATGGGCTAGTCTCCTGACTTGACTTGGGCAGCTCAGCTACGGGGCCGAAAGGCCCGTGTCTGGGTGCCCTGTGGGACTGAGGCCTCCTAGAGGCCTTCTGGACTGGAGGCCCAGCCCTCAGAGAACCTGCCAGGTTTGGGCATGGTGCCAAGGAAGCTTGGACCTGGCACCTGGTATGTTTAAGGAGGAAGGGAATGGTGGGAGCTGAGGTGGGCAGGGCTGGGCTCTGCAGGCTGGGGGGCCGAGGGCAGGCACTTCTTGCTGATTGAGCTGTTGGTGATGGGTCCAGACGGATCTGGGGCGGCCGACTGTAGCAGTGGCCTCCGTGTTGCCTACTGGGATGTGATTCTCCCCTGGGGAGAATCTGTGCTTGCAAAGCACCATGGGGTTCCTGAGAGAGGGGAAGATGTGGGAGGCTGTGGGGGCCACCCACGCACGGGTGCTGGCAGCAGCACTTTCAGTTCCTGACCGTGGCCAGCTGCGTGCCGTCTTTCTTACACGGCCACCGTCCTTCTGCCTTCTCCTGACATCACTGCTGCTGAGTGTGCAGAAAAGCAGCCAGGCTTAGAGGAAGCCCTGGCCACCTGCCTCCACCCCTCCACCTTCCTGGGAGGGGAGAGAGGCCCCACCTGGGGAGTGGGGAGAGTGTCCACCTTCCACTACCCTTCCTGGCCAGGCCAGGACACCAAAGTTCTGCGTCCCACCCACTGGGACTGAGGTGGCGGCCCCTGGTGTGCCCAGCTGCACGTGCAGCCCCATGTGTGAATCGTGGCCGCTGTTCACGCAGTGGACATTGATTGAGCACTTGTTGGATACCAAGCCGGTCTCTAGACGTGGAGCACATGGCAGCCAGAGCAGACACAGATCTCTGCCTTTGTGGCCTTTACATTCTGGTGGGCAGAGATGGATGCCACCATCTCTTATGACAGTTATGTTAGGAGTTGACATGCATCACATCAGGGACGTGGCCAGAAGCATTTGGTTCACTCGGGGATGATGGAAGAGAGTTTAATGCAGTGTGCCAGTTTCCATAGCAGTGGGCAGGGTGGGAGACCAGGAGGAGGGGATGAGAAGCTGGCCAGGAGACCAGCGAGGCGTGTACTGTGGGAAAGGGCGGCCTGGCCGGACCCGCTGGGGATGGAGGCCTGAGCGAGGGCCCTGCCCACCCCAGGCCACTCCTGGGCACAGCGGAGAGTGGAGAGTAGATCCAGAGGGAGAGTGGGTCCAGAGGGATGGTGGAGAAAATCCTGCCCCAGTGCTAAGGGAAAAAGGAGAGCGGTGTCCTGGGGTGGGGAGGGCAAGGGGGAGAGTTGCAAGTTGAAATAGGGAAGCTCAGGAATGCCCCCCCTCCCAGAAGGTGGCATTGCAGAAAGATGTGCAGGAGGTGTCACCTGCTGGGAGGGTCAGGAGCTTTGAGGGTCCCATGTCTGGCAAGGTGAGAGTGGGAGGTCCCCTCATGGCCGCCTTTGGCTCACTGCAGTCTCCCAGGCAGAGCCCCTTCTCGCTAGGCTGCTGACCACCCAGCTCTGGACTCACCCTGCCCTCCTCTGTGCCCACCCCTGACACCCACCCGAGAACCTGCACAGCCCCCTCCCCCCCGCACAGGCTCTGTCCTTCACAGCCCCCTCCTGCAGGGCCCCTGCCTGCACATCCCACCATGTCCGTCCCACCTTGCCACCTCGTCCCTGCCTGGCCTTCTCAGCCCCTCTCTCCAACCACACTTCAGCGTCCAGCCCTGTTTGCTGGGGCTGCCTGTTCTGCCTGCACTTATTCATTCACTCTGCAGGTGTGGACATCTGCTTTAGTGCTGGCTCTTGAGGGTGCCAGGCTTGAGACAAGATCCCTGCCCTCACTGAGCTTACATTTTAGCTGGAGAGACAACAAGCAAATAACCACATGCTGTTCAGTAGTGACAATGGGGGTGGGGGTGATGAGGAAACACCTCTCAGAAGAGGGGGCAGAGAGTGAGAAAGCAAGCACTGTGGACTCCTGGGAGGCTGCGTTCCTCACAGGGACCTGTGGGTGAAGGTCCTCAGGTGACGCTAAGACCCCCGGGTTGGGAGAGAAGGCCCCCAGGCAGGAGCTTCATGGAGGGGGGAAGGGGCAGGTGAAGTGGGTAGGCTGACTCCTCCGGGCCTGTCGGCTGGGGAATCAGTTGCTTTTTGTTCTAAGTGCTGTAGGGAGCTGGGAGGGGAGGAGTTGGGGAGCGCCTGCTGGTTGTGCATTTTCCAGGATCCCTCTGGCGGTGGGTAGAGCCCAGCTGTGGGGAGCCCGGGCAGGAGATGGGCGGGACCTGCGCCAGGAACCGGGGAGGGCTCGGTTCTGGGTGCTGTGGATGGTGGAGGACAGGGTTTGCTGGTGGGTGGGGGTGGCTGAGGGAGGAGGACAGGATGACCCCAGGTTTTCAGCCTAGACAGGGTGCGGGCCGGTGGGGGAAGTGTGGGGCCTGTTTAGTTTGAGCTGCCTGCCTCTGAGAGGAGCTGTGGGGTGGGCAGTGGACCCACCTGGGTGCTGGGGGAGGGGAGCAGTTAGGGGGGAGGCCCAGGACAGAGCCCTTGGACTCCCTGCGTGGAGTCCGAGCCAGGTGGGGCCGTGAGGATGGGCAGGGCTTGGGGTGCCTAGTGGCCAGCGAGATCTCAGCAGACAGTGGCCCCCAGTGCCAGGGACCCCCAGAGGCTGGACGAGGGCTAGGACGTACTCTCTGAGCGCAGCTTGGAGCCTGATGCAGGGGGCCCTGAGTGCGTGTGTCTGTACACGTATGTGTGCGCATGTGAGCATGTGTGCGCATGCATGCATGTGTTGGATGGCGGAAGGGCCCCAGGCTTTGGGGGCTGCAGCTTGCAGGGAAGGTCGGGGGGACAAGCCCGCCGGTAGCAGGGCTCCCGCATGGTCCAGGCCAGGCCTGACCAGGTTGTAAGTTCAGCCAGCTGGAGGGGGAGGGGTGAGCCTGGCACACCTCTGCACCATCACAGACACGGCTGAGCCCCCGCCTCGCCTGCCCACGCCAGCTGAGCAGGCCCCGCCGCCCCTCTCCCGCTCGTGTGGTGGATGCGCGCACGGTGGTCGTCAGGGCTGGCTTGCCATGCGCCGATGGGGGTCCCAGGCAGGCTCGTCGTCAGGCCGCCTCCCAGCCACGGGCGGCAGACGTGCCTGGCCGTGCTGACGGATGTGGCTGTGTGTGCTTGTCTTTGCAGACCCTCATTCTGGCTGGGGAACGAGACCCTGAAGGTGCCGCTGGCGCTGTTTGGCCTGAACCGGCAGCGCCTTTGTGAGCGTCTGCAGAAGAACGCGGAGGTGCCCGCCGGCTCGGTCGTGCTGCTGCAGGGCGGGGAGGAGACGCAGCGCTACTGCACCGACACCGGGGTCCTCTTCCGCCAGGTGAGCGTCCCGTGCCTCCCCGTGCCTCCGAGGCGCCCTTGCTGTGGGCTCTCTGCCTTCCCCCAGCATTGGGCCTGGTGGGTGGTGGGCAGCTCCACCCCCTCGGGGACCCTGGGGAGGCCCAGTGGAGGCGGCAGGGCCTGGGTTGGTGTCTCAGCTCCCTCAGCTCAAAACAGAGATGGTGTCCCGGGGGGGGGGGAGGGGAGGGCAAGCAGGTGAGGCTTCACGGAGGAGGCTGCATTGGGCGGGCCTCGAAGGCCAGGATGAGTTCTGACAGGCGGAGGCAGGGGTGGGCGTTCCAGGGGTGCACAGGAGAGAGTGAGCAGAGGGAGCTGGGGTGGTCAACTGGCCAAGGCCGGGGGTGCAGAGCTGGGAGCAGGCGTGGCCCGGGCGGCTCCTGCGAGCCAGGCCCAAGCAGCAGCCTTGGCTTCTCACCGAGACCTCTCTGAGGTTCTGGCACCCTCTAGGTGGTGGGCTGTCCGGGTACAGGGAGCCTGTGGGAATGTGACAGCCTTGGCCAGAGTCCCTGGCAGTGCTTGGTTCCCAAGAACAGGAACAAGGACCCCCAATCAAGGGACTCACCCAGAATACCAGGGGGGCCCTGAGCCATCCCCTCTGGTGATCCCTGGCATTGTGCCTACGTGACAGGCGAGGAGACTGAGGCTCGGGGAGGACATGGCTTGCCAAGGGCTGGAACTGACTTGTTCCTGCTGGGCCCAGAGCTGGGGCCTCTGGGCACACAGAGTCCCCCCACCCGGGCTGGCAGAGCCAGGGGACAGGGCTGCCCAGAGCCCAGCCAGGAGGGTGCAGGGCAGTGCGAGGGGCAATGCAGTGGAGGGGAGGTGGTCTTCCAGCTGGCCCATGCACCCCAGAAGGCACTAACCCCCGGGGCCGCTGCTGAGCACCACGGCAGGGTAGTTTCTGCTGAAAGCGCCTTCTGTCCCCGCAAGGGTCCCTTTCCTCTGCCGTACTGGGGAGCGCAAGCCTCCTAGAGGCACGGAGGCTTAAAGGAGTGCTTTCTGAATCATCTCGATGCCTCTTGAAGGTTTGAATGTTCTGTGGCTTGAAACCAATTTCCTCAGTTCGTCTGTTGGCTCTCTTACTGATGCTATTCAAGGATAATTTTAGAAGAGCTCCTCCTCCACCTCGTACCTTTATGAATTTATTTTAGCTCAGCATTTATGGCTAAACACGGAAGTCATCAGCTGCCCCGGGGGTGGGAGAAGGAAGCACAAAGCCCTAAGCGGAGGAATCCATTTTGGTGCAGATGCCTGGCCTGGGTGCCTGAGTCACGGGGCCTCTCTCCTGCCTGCAGCCGTGGGGGAAGTAGAGAGGCACAGGGCAGGATTGAGCTGGGCTGGGGGCTGGACAGGCACTGTGTTACTCGGTGCCCCACTGTGGACCTCGGGCTTGGGGTGCACATGGGAGACCCATGTGAGCAGAGTGGGCCCTACGCAGGGCCCGAGGAGTGAGGCAGGCTGCCCCTCGGGTGAGGTGGGCAGACCCCGAGTGGAGTGGGAGCCGGGCTAGGGGCAGTGTCTAGGGGTGGGCCCGAGCCAGCCTCGGGGAGGCAGGTGGGCAGGCGCTCGGGTGGACTCCCCCCCACCCCGCACCTCCCATCTCCCTCCCACATCTCCGTACTGCCGGCTGGGTACGGAGAGTCCGTGTTCTCACCCCAGGAGTCCTTCTTTCATTGGGCGTTTGGCGTCACCGAGCCAGGCTGCTATGGAGTGGTTGACGTTGACTCCGGGAAGTCGACCCTGTTCGTGCCCAAGCTTCCTGCCAGCCATGCCACCTGGATGGGCAAGTAAGGAGCACTCTGGGGCGTGCTGCTGGCTGCTGGGGGTCGTGGGGTAGGGGCTGGAGGGAGGACCAGTGGTCACGCCCACCGAGGGGCTTGCGCTGGACCAGAGCCCCACACCTGATCTGGGAAGGGGCATCAGGGCCAGAACTTCCGATGGGGGCCTGTGTTTGGAGGTGCAGTTTGTTGATCTGGAAGTTCCAGTTTTCCAACTTGGTTCAAATGTCTGAGGCTGTGGCCCCAGTGCCAGCTCTCCTGCACTGGGGCATGCTGTGCCAGTGGGGGGGATTAAGTGGGAGGGCAGCCTGGCGCCCCTCTCTGAGGCCCGTCACTGGTGATGTGCAGGGGTGTGGACCCCTGCCGCGTCCCTGCCTCAGGGCTCACCTGTGCAGGCCACAGCTGTAGGCACCCCTTGGCCTCTCCGTCTTGAGATGGGGTTGAGGCTCTTAGGGCTGCATGTGAGAAAAGGGCTGGACCAAAGGCCTGGGCAGTGCTGGGAGGCTGCCCTGGTCCCCAGATCCCAGGCCTGCCAACTCCAGGGCCCCTCTGCTGTGCCTCCCTTCCCACTCAGAGGCACCGAGGCCGTGGCTATACTCACTCCAAACTGTGATGTGATCCTGCAAATGCTCGCTGCCTTCCGGTGTGTTGTTTCTGCCTGGAGAGGGGTGATTCTGGACTAATGGAGAAATTGCAGCCTTTGCTGCCAGTGCTACAGAATGCTCCCTGCTAGGCGGGCTTCTGCGGGGACCCTGCTTGCTGGGGAGGGTGGGGGCCAGAGCAGCACTTTCCCATTTTCCCCATTCACACGCTGCTTCATGTGCATGCCCGCCCCGCCCCAATACTGCACACTTGGCAGCCTCCTGGGTTGGCTGTGCCCCTGTCTCTCCTGCCATCTTGGGGTGAGGGGGTCAGGCTGGCAGGCTGGTCGTAGGATCCTGGCCTGGCCCCGAGCCTTTGCTTAGCTGAAGACTCAGCTTAAGCAGGATCAGCAGCAGAAGGCAGGTGGCTGCAGCTTCCCCTGGGCAGGGCCTTTCCTGCAGCTGGCTTGGCCCTCGGGAGGGAGGGTGTGAGTGCGCCCCCATCCAGCCAGCCTTTGGGGGAGGTGGCTGGGCCTGTCACTCGGGTCCTGGCCATCCCAGGGGCCCCCGGGCAGCTGACGTAAAGGTCTCCCCACTCTGTGAGGTGTAAGAAGCAGCTTCCCACTGATGGGGGTGCCTGAGGAAACCAGGCCAGGGAGATGTCTGTCTGCTCTGGCGCTGGGGACCCCAGTACCTGCCTTGGCCGAGCCGTCTGCCTCAAGCTGGGCCAGCAGGCCAAAGCCAAATGCATGGGGTGACCCCTGCCCTGCTCTTGCTCTCCCTCCGGCTGTGGTCTGGGTTGGTGGTGGTGGGAGACACCCCATTCGCGTGGCATTCCTTGCTGAGTCCTCACAACTGCCCTGGTGTGAAGGAGGAGTCGGGCTCCTCGTGGCCAGGGGCCTGGCCTTCCTGGAGCTGGACCGGGCGCCGGGCTGCCTGACCGCTCGGCGGGGCCTCTCTGCAGGCTACGTGGGGATTATAGGGCTTCCGGTCACTGTTTGGGGTCTCTGGTGCCGTATCTGTGAGACGACAGTGACGCCTTCCAGCTGAGGTCTCATCCCAGGGAGCAGAGATGAGCCGCCTGCAGATTCCCAGCCTTCAGCACCTGTGAGCGTGCTAAATGGTTTTTCAGGCCACTAAGTGTTGGGGGTTTTGTTACACAGCCCTGGTCACTGCAACAACCAGCGAGGACAATTCTGCTGGGGAAAGTTTAGACGTGGTCTCGTGAGAGGCTTCTCCCCGTGTCCTTCCTCCACCCTGAGTGATCACCCGAGCAGAGTTGTGGCCTCTGCCCTTCCAGCAAGTGGCACGTCTCTGGAGTAGCTGTGGCCCCAGGTCACATGGCCCTTGGCTCTCGGTGGCTCCCTCGGTTTTGGTCTGGCTCCCCTCTCAGCTTCCCAGGGCTCTCCCTCCTGCTCAGCGCCTGCGGAGATGCCGCACCGCGCAAAGGCCCAGCCGCCTCAGCCAGGGCAGAGTCCTCCACCTTGGCAGATGGGGTGGACCCTGGTGGAGAAGACGCCTCCAGGGAGGGTCTGGCAGGACCTCAGCAGCGCTTCCCCGGGGGTCCGCGTCTAGAGGGTTGGTGGCTCTGAGCACACAGGGGCTCCCCACTCTGTGTTTACTGCTAGGCGAGCCAGCTCGAGCCGGCTCTCCCGGGAAGTCAGGGAGCGCCCGCAGGCACCCCGTGGCTGAGGGTGGACGTGCTCTGGGCTGCGGGAGAGGAGGCCTGGTCCCTGCTTGGGGACTCCCCAGTCTGGGGGGAAACCCTGAGCCCGTCTCCCCGTGTTTGCCCATAGCTACCATCTGGGGAGCCAAATGGCACTTGACTGGAGGGTTTCAACTCCAGGATCTGATTGGTCTGGGAACAGCTGGTCGCAGCCAGCTTTTTTTGGAGCATAATCCTCAAAATAATACAGGAATAATGCTCTCTGTCTTGGCCACTGCTGGGCTTCGGCAGGGCTGTTAGATCAGTCTGTCCCCGTTTTGCCAAGCCAGCTGCCTGTCCAGCGTGGACACTTAGTCTCAGACGACCTTTCAGGGGACAGATGGGTCTGCAGGGTCCATGTCTGTGGCTGGGCGGGATCCTGGCCCCGCTGCAGCCCGAGGGAGCCCGTCTCCTGCAGCCCTGGCTCTCCATGCCAGCCTCCCTCTCCTCTGTGCCAAGCCCTCGGGAGAGAAGGCTGATGTGGCAGGGCCGTGGTGAAGGCCAGGGGCTTGTTGTTTGGGGGTGGAGTTGGGCAGTGGGCAGGACTGATGGTGTAGGGCTGCTTCTAGCCACTCTCCTCATCGACGAGGCACAGAGAGCCAGGCTGAAGGGACCACCCGGCCTTGGCAGTCCAGACCCCCAGACTGGACTTTCGGCCCTCAGCTCCTCAGCTTCCTTTTCGGTCTCTGTCTGATGCTTTTGAAAATCCGCCTGGCAGAGACTGCAATCTGAAGGCGCCCAGGGAAACACCACCCCCGCCTGCGGACCTGCTGCTTCTGCACAGTCTGGCCTGTTGTCAGGACGGCAGCCTCCAGGGGGCCATGGGCAGCCCAGCTTATCCTCACCCCAGGCCCCATCTGGGACCGGAGGGTGGCGGCTTCCTTTGGTTTTATCTGGAGTCTTTGCTCACAAAAGCACAGTGCCTTTTGATGCGAGGACATTTCCCATCATCCCGTCACCAGCGTAGCTAGTGGTGGCTTGGGCTGCCTGAGTGTGTGGGGTCCTCTGAACAGGCAGAAAACTGCTTCTTATTCCACACCTGGGGCAACTTCGGAGCTCATAGAGGGTGAATGCCTGCGCCAAGTTGGGGGACCCCCAGAACCTTTGCAGCTTGGCTTTGTCCTGCTCCCGTCCCCGGCTGAGACCTTGGCATGGAACGTGCGCAGCCTGGGGTGCAGGGAGGGGGCGTTCACCCTGCCACCCGCCCTTTTGGGCCTGGGGCTGCCCAGGAGGAGTGGAACAAGAGAGGTTCTCCAGGGCCCCAGGGCTCTGAGCACTGCTCTTTTTGGTATGGGAGACCAGGTGTGTGTGTGGTGTTTGTGTGTGTGTGTGTGGTGTGTGTATGCTGTGGATGTGTACATGTGGTGTATGTATATGTGGTGCGTGTGTGGAGGTGTGTATGTGTGTAGGATTTTTGACAGCCCCTGCCGCCTACACACACCTTGCATTGTGAGGCCCTCCCTGGGGCCCCTGCCCCGGCTCCCCTTTTTCGGTGGGGCATGGAGGGCACTGTTTAAGGGCACAGCCTTTCTGAGGAGAATCCAGGGATCCTTAGCTCCTACCCAGGTGGTTCTGGAGAGTCTGAGCTGGCACGCTGAGGCCTGGCTGGGCAGCTGACCCCACCGTCTGGTGCCTCTCCTGGGCTTGGGGGGACTCGGGGACCTCCTTTGGATCGCCTGTCCTTCCTTCCCTCCCGCTGCCGGGCCTCTCTGAGGACGTGCTGCCACACTGGCTGGCTGGCTCACTCACAGGGGTGGACCCCAGGCTTAGGCGCCGCATTGCTGAGGAGGGGTTTGCATTTCTCTTTGACAAGCTAATGGAACCTTGAGATGGTCGCCGACTTCCCTTCCGGAGCAAGCGCTGATGCGTCTGTGGTGAGCAGCGTGCCAGGCAGCGGCTCTGATGTAGCAGAAAGCAGCCCCCGGCCACTGGAAATTGATGGTGACTGCTGTAATTTGGTCCTATTACTTATTCATTAACCACTCGCAGGTGGTCAGCTAGCCAGCAAGACCCGCCCTTTGATATTTCATTTTCTAGAAGGCTCCACCGTGTCTGCCCACGCGGCATTAATTCAACATCTCCTTCCCCCAGGAGGGCCCGCGTGGGGTGTTAGCCCTCCATGCTGTGAGCAGGCACCAGCTCTGACCCTGAGTTCTTGGAAAGGTCCCTAACTCATGCTGCACCCAGACGCTGCGGAGAAAGCCTGCGTGGGCCCAGGTCCCTGGATGCTGGCCAGCTCCTGGGGGCACCGGTCACTTTGAGGGACTGAGGGAGACCTCCTCCTGTCTGTTGCCAAAGCTGCCCCTTCGGCTGGATGGGAGAGTTTCTGGGGTAGGATCAGCTTCCCCTTTGGCCCATCCCAGCCCCCAACTCAAGAGCACCCTCTTCTGGTCTAGTTGTTTCTATTTGGGCCTCCCAGGTGATAGGGACCTGGGATGAGCTGAACTTGCTGGGCCCCAGAGGTGCAGGGAACTGTCCCTCCGAGCTCCTGCCTCCTGCCTCCTGCCCTGGCCCAGCCTGGGCCTCCAGCAGGTGTCCAGCTACCCAGGGATCTTTCTGGGACCTTCCGCAGGGCTCCTGTGGCTGTAGCTCTCCCAAGCCCCTCCCCTCCAACCAGTCACCCTGCCGCACCTTTGGCAGCTGGTTTGATGTGGCAGCCTAGCACACTTATCTATCAGGGTGACATTTAAATGATTTTTACTACAATTAGCTCCAAAACACGAAAAATAGGTACACGCAAACTTAATTATCTTTGCCCTTTTAAAAAGAACAAAACACAGAGTGCCAGAAGAGATGCGCGCAGCTTCTCAGATTTTATCTGTCACATGGTCATTCCTGTTGAGAATGGTTCTTTCGTATCTGTCAAAATGTCCTTCCTGCCAAATGGTCACTCCAGGCCTGTGGCTAAGGGAGGCGGTTTTTGGCCCTTGAGGCCCCGCTGGCTGAGCTGTGCCATCCAGCCTGTGGTGGGACAGGCAAGTGCCTCCCGGGCCAAGGGCCTGTGCGGGGCTGGGACACCATGTTCACCTCCTTCTGGACACTGGGGTGGCAGTGGCGGGGCCTCCTGTAGGCTGCTGACCCTCACCCCTTCTTCACTCCCTGTGGTGGGTGAAGTGGCTAGGAGTCAGTAAGTGGGGGGTGGGCAGGTGGGCACACAGCCCTGGGACCACCTGTAGAGCACAAGTCCTCGTTTTCACCTCCCCTTTACCGCCGCTCCCTTCCCTCCTCCTGACCCCACCTCCCCCACCCCCCTTCCACCTCCCCAACCTTCCCCCAAACCCCTCTGCCTCTGCCACTCCACTGCCCCCAATTCCACCTTGTTAGGACCTTGACCTCAGGCTTACTGCCTGGCGACATTCTCAGGCCACAAGTCCCCTGAGCCTCTGAGGCTCCCGGGCTGGAGGGTGGGGACATACAGCCCAGTGCCTTCCCTCAGGTGAGCTGGGAGGCGGCCGGGCCAGGTGCCATGTTCATGGCCGAGCTGCTGCTGCAGGAAGGCACCACCCTGGTCTCAGATGCAGGCCCTCCACCCTCCCTGAGGCCGATGCCTGTTGCAACTGGAGGTGATGAAATGGCTGAGGCACAGGGGTGGGGTCAGGCCTTGCCCAGGGTGCAGGGCATCTGCCTGGGCACTGGGCTTGGGACCAGGGAGTCGGAGTGGGTGGGCGATGGTCCTGCCCCTGGCTTCTCTGTAGGCGCCTTCGTGGGGCTGCAGGGGAACTTGGTGTGAGAGTGTCCTGTTTAGTAGCAAAGGGTCTGGAGGGCCTCCACCAGCCCCGGGAGGAAACCCAGGAACTGGGGCCTCCAGAGGCCAGGCCAGGTGCTGCTCAAGGCTTAGTGGAGGTGTCCGCCTTTGCCCTCAGGGTCCTAGCGAGTCCTGCCTCAAGTGCAGAAGCTAATGGGACTGAATTGTGCAGATCCCTTTAGCAGCAGGAGCTTGACTCCCAGTGCCCACATGGGAGATAAAGTAGCCTGCTTCCTGGCCTGCCTCGAGCAGCCGGCGTCCTTGGCCCACGGCGGGGTTTGTGGCCGCTTCCCGCTCGCCATGTGGGGCTGTGAGCTCCCCGCTGCTGAATCCTGTAGCCCTCCACCCGGCCCCAGGGCCCAGGCGTGCTGCTCCCTGGCCACCATCTAAGACGCCTGTTTGGGTGGAGAGGGAAGTAGAGGAGGGCTTGGGGAGGCGAGGGGGACTGTTTCCTGCGCAGTGATGCTGGTCACTCTGCGAAGGTCGGGGTAGTAGGTGGGCTGCCAGCACAGGGGCTTGCTCCTCAGGGTGGCCATTGCTGACTCTTAAAGTTCTCTCACTCCCCCTTCCCTCTGGCCCTCCCCAGGCACATTATCCCCCCTCCCCAACATCCCCCGCCCAAATCATCTACTCCTCCTTTGACAGTCCAGGAAGCACAACTTGAAAATCATCTGCTGTTTTTTTCCCAAGGCCTCTTTCTGTTCTAACACCTGGTGACAGTGATAATATGTAAGGTCATAGCCAGTCTGAGGCTGGTCCACTCATGAGGACGTGGTGGTGCCCAGGTGTGGGATGGCATGGGGTGGGACACACATGAGTCACTGGTGCTGGCTTGTGTCACCTCCCCTCCAGCAGGCGCTCCTCCCTATGCCAGCTCTGTTACCAGCAGTGACATTGACTCAGAGAGGCCAGGGTGGTGTGGCAGCTTGCCAGGCTCAGGCTGGAACCCTGCCCAGCACAGCTGGGACCAGGAGGAGCCCGGAGGTGGGCACGGGCTGCCCAGCCACGTCCTCTCTCTCTGTCTTCTCACAGACTCATTTTCTGGAGATGATGAGTAAGCTTGAATTTTTCCCATCACGTTGAGTAATAGTGATATTGACTTTTTAAAAAATGTTAATTAAATGTTTCACTTTCTTTAAAGAGGTTCCCTTGTAGGCTGAGAGGCAGCTTGCTTCCTGTCCCAGGGGGTGGGGTGTGCTGGCTGGCGGCCTGGGTGGGCTCTGCTGGTGCTGGAGGGAGGTGACCAGGGGTCTCTGAGCCATTGCTGGCCACAGGCTGCCGAGGTCGTGGTCATGCAGGAGGATTGGAGGCCGGCTGGGCTGGAGGGAGGCAGGTCTGGTGCAGTGGTCGCTCCGTGGCCTCTGAGTCGGCATTGGGCAGATCTCAGTGCTGGAAGCCAGCCGTGACAAGGATGGGCCAGGGCTTGGCGGGAAGGAGGGTGGCTTGTGCTGAGCCGTTGCCGAGCCCTGACCTGGGGGTTCTTTGTGCTTCTCTTTGAGGATCCATTCCAAGGAGCACTTCAAGGAGAAGTATGCCGTGGACGACGTCCAGTACAGTAATGAAGTGAGTAGTAGCTGCGTCCTTCCTTCTCTGAGCAGCCCTGGGCTCCCAGAAACCCTCGTCCTTATGGACTTCCTCTGCTCCCCCCACCACAACGTCGTGGGGGGACGTCGGGGTCGCCAGGCCCAGCTGCCAGCCCCTCAGGAGTGCCCTTGTTTGAAATGGCAAGCAGGAAACCTACGCCTCCAACTGCTCCAAGGCAGCCGTTGCTGTGCCTGGCGGTGCCCCTGCCTCTGGGTGGAAATGTCTGGTGACCTGGGCTGTGGCCACTGGGATGCACGAGGGGAGGAAGTCTCTGAGAGCTGGGCCTGCCTGCAGCAGGGAGCAGTCACCCTCCCCACAGGCCCCCGTGGGCTGCAGGTGCCGCTGTTGGAAAAGCTGCAGAATGCTGAGGGCCTGCACGTGGGTGAAGTGGGGATCCCGTGGCATTGGTGTCCTTCCCAGCGTGGTTGCCCAGCAGCTGTGTGAGGCCTGGCTAGCGTGATTGTCCTGCTGGGGCTCTGACTCTGTCCTGAAGAGAGCTGACCTCTCCGCTGACAGGCAGGGCTGTGGCAGAGGTGAGAGTATAGCCGTGAGTCCCACGGTCTCCTTGGGGGGGGCACGGCCCCTCATGCCGATGCCACAGCCACTCCCTGGCACACAGGAGGCCTCCGCTTCATCCCTGGGCATGTCCCAAACCCAGGCTCCATGCAGGTCAGTGGTGGGGAGCAGGAGAAACACCCGGAAGTCAGCACCTGCCACTGGAGGTCCAACCGGGGCCTGGCAGGAGCAGCTGGACGGGGCCCTCCCAGGGTCACTGTCCCCCGGAAGATCCCTGTGTGGACAGAGGCTAAGGGCCGGGTGCAGTGCGGAAGCAGTCAGGGGAGCCAGCCAGCTGGAGGCAGGCAGCTCCTCAGCCCCTCTGGGCAGGGCACAGCCTGGACCGGGGTGACGGCACCTCATCCTGGCCAGACTCAGTGCTATGAGGAGCCAGTATCAGGGCCTGGCCCAGCCTACTCAGGGGAGATACGGCGCCCCATAAACACGTCTGTCCCAGCCCCAGGAGGCCAGCTTCAGTCCCCCTCTGTCTGCAAGCCCAGCCCTGCCTCATCTGCTCTCCTGGCCGTTCCCTCCACTCCAGTGGCTGTTTCCTACACACACCAAGGCCCACCGCACCCCTGCCAGCTCTGGTCCAGCCCGGTGCACTCCTGAGCTCTTGGGACAGGTGGTGCCACACAGACAAGTTATGGACATCTCAGATGCTGGCTGTTTTGATCTGCTCCCTGCCCTTTTCTGTCTTGGCGCTCAGGCCCAGTTCTTTTCCCTCTGATGATTCTTACTCTTGTGCCTTCCCCTGCCCACTCCCAGGGCCATGGTCATCAGAGCCGGGTGAGACCCAGAGCCAAACTCAATGGTGAGGGGTGCGGTGCAGGGGGGGAGATGGCCACAGGGTGAATGGCCCTCAACATCGTGGGGCCTGGGTTCCCCAGGGGGCTGTCCACGGGGCTGCGCGTGTTTTTGTTAGCACTTTATGCCAGGTTACACCATGGAGAGAGGGGAGGCTTTCGATGATTCTTGACTTTGTCATGTGATTAAAGTACCCCATTGTCGGGGGTGACTCAGCATCTGAAGAGTCTGTTAACATGCACGTGACCTGTCGTATTGATCTCTTTGTCTGTAGGATCCAAAATTGACTGAACATTTATTTGCATGCCTCTAACGAGGTCATCTGTCACTTAACCTTGTGTTTCCAAGTACTAGAGTGAGGGACCTGCTCATCCTTAATTCTGATTTTGTTCCTGACCTTCTCCTGTGACAGCTGTCTCCTCTACTTCCCCCGTAAGCTGCATCTTCTTGTTACTGCCCTTTGGGATCTTGACTCTTCTAGTCTCCCTGTCTGGAAGCTGGAGGGGGCAGCTGGGGGTGGGCACTGCAGCCAGGGACTCTGGCTGCTGCACGGGAGCCGTCTTGGTGTCCCAGCCGCTGTCTGACATTTTGTTTTTATAACTGAGGGCAAAACCAGCTCCATTTATACTGTGGTATTGAAGGGAAGGAGAAGGGTCTCTAAATGCAGTAAACTAGAGGGGTCTGAGTGGGAGAAAGAGTGAAGCTCTTAGAGGAGAATTATCACCTCGCAGACTTGCTCCTTCTCAGTCTCTTAAGGGAAGCCTTTGGGGATCAGGAGCTTTCTGCAGCACCCCGTCACCATCTTTGCCCCCTTTAGGGGTTGTCTTATTTCTGTTATTGTCATTGTGCTTCCAGAAACAAGGACCCATGTTGACAGGGGACACATGCTTCACTCTGGGGCGGCAGCTCCAGTTCCAGTAATGGTAACAGTGCCCATGGATCCCTCACCTCCTTACCCCAGTTCCAGAGTGAGTTACAGCTGTCACCCCATTACAGAGGGAGGCAGTGGGACTTGTCCAAGGCCCCACAGCCATGGGGTGCAACCCCGGGGCCTTTGGAACCCAGAGCCTCTGCTTTTAACCCCACACTTGCCCTGCCAGACATGCAGGACACATCAGTCCTCCTAAGGGCCTTTAATTTCCCACGGCTTGAGATGGAGCCTGCTGAGAAATGCAAGCTGGGAGGTATTTCCTGGTTGCTCATGGTAACTGGACCTCCTCCATAGCAGAATAAATGAAGGGGACAGGAAGCTCCTTGTGTTGGGGAAGTGTCCCCCAGGCCACCTGCACAGCACTCACCCCCTCTGAGGTCAGGTAGCCTTGGCCATCGGGGACAGGCCACACCAGGAGATAGCTGGCAACAGCTGAAAGGTGTCTCTGAAAGGTGCAGCGAGGCTACTCTTGGGCCGTGGCTGGCCACTTGAGATCATGTATGAAATGGAGGCGTCTGATGTAGCAAACCTGGTTACCTAGTTCCCCTCCTCCCTGTATATGGCCCTGAGTTGAACTACTCTCTGAGAAGGTAGGCAGGAGAACCTTGAGAGGTGCCTCGAGGCCTTGCAGTCAAGGGCAGTATTTGTGACTGGGGAGCTTGGAGATGGGGCTGACGTTTCATGTGCTTGCCCTCTTGGATGGCCTTGGGCAGATGTTGGATGGCATCAGGGTCAGACTGAGATGCGAGAGACGTCACAGTGGCACGTGACAGCAGCCACCTGGCACTCAGCCTCAGCCTGGGAGGCATCAGGGCAGGCCAGGGAGAGCCCACACCGCAGAGAGGGCAGCTGCCTGTGGGAGTGCCGGTCCAGGGTTGCTCAGGATATTCCAGGGGTTCGAGAGTAGCTGCAAATCCAGATTTTGTGATGTTTCCTGATTTTTAAATTTCAGAGACCGATTCAAAATCTTAAAAGCGTTGCAAGTGAATGCAAACTCCTGCGTGGGCCGGGTTTGGTCCTTTTGTGCACCCCTGCTTAAGGTGACTCCACGACACACAGTTCGAAAAGCTTTGACAGCGGCAGGGCTAAGCCCAGCAAGGGGCAGCAATGCTGGTTTTCTCAACAGCACTGGAGAAGGAAAACATCCAGCCCCTTTTCACCAGATTGCCCCAACTGCAGGTGTCTGCGAGGAGAGGCCCGTGGGCCTGGTGGGCCCTTGGCTGGGAGAGAGCTGGAGGGAAGCCTCTGATTGTCCTCAGGAGGAGGCACATCCGCTGGGGCTGATGAATTCTGTGTGTGCCCTGTTCACCTTGCCCTGCCGGGAAGCCGGGCTGCCTGGGAAATCCATGCCGGCCTGAAGTGAGGCAGGGGCACTAAGCAGCCCCGGTCTGTGCATGCCAATGGGTCCCCAGTGACCCGCGCTCGCAGGAAACGAGGCCCTGTATTGGCAGAACCTTGACATCGGGTTCCCTTCATTCTTCGACGTTGGTCAGGATGTGCCGACGAGAGCGCAGCACCAGTGGGTGTCCACAGGGAGGGCGGGAGGTGCCGCCAGCCTGAGAGCGGCTCTGTGGCCGCAGAGGTCAGCAGGGCCCACTCAAGCAGCCGTGCACAACGTGGGTCGTGGCCCCGCGAGGGAGAGCCAGCATACGCCCGCCCTCCGCGCCGTGCACAATGTGGGTCGTGGCCCCGCGAGGGAGAGCCAGCATACGCCCGCCCTCCGCGCCGTGCCTCCCTCGTCTGTGCATCAGGCAGCCCTGCAAGGCCCGCGGCCTTCTCCCTTATTAAGCAGCCTGTCCTGAGAGCCATCTGCGGAGAGAAGCCATCGGCCCACACATTTGTTATCCTGCTCCTCTCCCAAGGACAATAGCAGATACAATCCCCAGGAGGCCTCCCGCGCTCTGATTCCGCCACCGTAATGGACAGAGGCGCCGTGCACTGCCCAATGGAGACGGTGCACGTCCACAGGCAGCACAGCCAGGGCCCGGCCTGCAGCGCCTGCTGCTTTTAATGAGCCTCCTCCAGGGGCTGGGGAAGTGGAAGGGCTCAGCCAAGCCTGCCGTTTGTGGAATCCACACGGAGGATTCAGTCGTCGTCCCAGCAGTTCCTGAGTGAACAAGACAGGGCTGGGGAGGCGTGCTGCTTCCACAGCCGCTGGAGGCGCCTCTGGCCAGGAACATCAGAATCCTTGTCAGAGTGCCCAGCCTTGGGCTCAGCAGTCAAATTTGATCCACTGGGTCAAATTTGATCTTTTTAAAAAAGGAAATAAATTTTCAAGGAACTTATTTCAAGGAAATAAGCACAGCTTTATATACAGGCCTGTTCATCATCGCATCATTTATAACATGTAATCATCAGGAATAACGTTTTGTTCAACAGAGGAATGAATAAACAAACTACACTTTATTTGTCGAGGCAGTATTATAGAGTCAGAGGTTCAAATCTGGGCCTCGCTACTTTTTAGCTGTGAACTTGGGCAAGTTATCTAGCCCATCAGCTATTCTCACTTGTAACCTCTGGATCATCATAGCAACAGCTTGACGGGGGTAAATGAGATGTGTGCACAAAGTGATTGGCCCTGGCCTCCAGGCACTCGCTGGATGCGTCACATCCCCTGCAGTGGTGACTGCTAACAGTTGTGTGTTCAGAGAATATTCAATGACAGGCAGTAAGTGAAGCATGTGACTTCATGTGATCCAAATGCCATGTCAGATCTCTGCTTTTCTGTGCAGAGATAGGAAGATGAGAAGGAACTATGACCAAAATGTTACCAATGTTTGTCTCTGGGGCTGGGATTGCACATGCATTTTTTCTTTTTAAACCTTTCAGTGTATTCCGAGTTTTCTTGGGGAGCATCTCAGATATGTCAAAATTCACCCAAGTGTAGACTTCAGATCTGCGTGGTTTAGTGCATGTCAGAAAGGCTGTTAAAGCAACGATGGCTCCTCCGCTGTCAAGGGTGTTAAAAGGGGGTGTGTGGGGGAGGCTACAGATACAGTCCTGGGGGCTCAGTGGGGCTCAGTAAGCAGGGCAGACCGAGGGGTGGGCTCAGGAGAGGAAGAGACTGCCTCCCACCCTGTTGGGGTGCTGGTGCCACAGCTAATGCAGGGCGTAGGCACTTTGCTTGAGGACAGAATACTGCTGGTGGGTGGCACAGGAGGCCGGGGCATGCAGTCCGAGCATGGATTTGGGGAGCAGCCCAGGTAGGGAGCAGGCATCTGTGGAGAGCATGAACCAAGGTGAAGGGCCTGTCCTTGAAGGAGTTGGGGCAGGAAGCACCCAGCATTCGGGAGGATGGAGAGGGGGCCGGGGTGGGAAGGGACTGCCACTGGACTAGGGGCCCATAGGGGCAGGGGAGGAGGGAGGGAGCTGTCGTGGCATCTGCCCTGGGATGGGAGGCAGGTGAGCTGCTCGCAAGGGCTGCTGGGATACAGGTCTTTCGGGAAGGACTTGGCAGGGGCCGGGGGCTTGCCTTGGAGGGCGGGAGGTTACCAGGTGTTTGGAGCCTGGAAGCAGGGTAGTGTAGAGGGCAGAGTACATGTTGGGGTTTGAAGTCCTCTTGACCACTCAACAGCCGTGAGGCTCTCAGAGGCCCTGTTACCTCTCCAGCCTCCGTGTCATCGTCTGCGGGGTGGGAACGACAGTCGGGCCACTGCTTGAAGGATTTGCTCGACAAACTTGAGCCGTCGTGATTAAGCCTCCTCACGGACGCTCTAGAGTGTGTCTCTCTCTCTCTGACCTTTCAGATCGCCAGTGTCCTTGCGTCCCGGAGCCCATCCACACTCCTCACCCTGGTAAGTGGTGCCGGCGGGCGGCTTTAGGGAACAGCCTGGAGGTGAGGCCTGAGAGACCCTGCGGGGCAGAGCGGGGCCAGGCGTGGCACCGCCCCAGCCTGGGTGGCGGAGGTGTCCAAGACCAAGTCCTGTGTGCTTGGGTCTCCCCGGGACCTGCTGGGTTCTCTCCCCGGGCCGCCACGAACGTGGCGCGACACCCACTTCAGAGGTTAAAGCCCCGGCTGGAAGGTGGAAGCGCGCCCGCGTTGCTGCTGGGACCTGTGGACGCGCGCTGGGAATTTGCTTCCGCCCTGGGTCCCCGCCACTGTTAATGGAGTTTGAAAACACTCGATTGGCGTCCAGCCCAGCGGAAGGTGGGCTGTGATGCACCAGATTTCGAACCCCAGCAGGGCTGTAGAAGGTCTCACACAAGCAGGTTTTCCTGCCTTTTTTTTTTTTGACCTTGAGAGTTTCAAATAAGAGTATACAACTCTGCTTCCCTTCCCAAGTGACCCTTCTCTCCTTTGTTAATCGATTTTTACAGAAATAGCTTTTCTTGGTGATTTTTCAGCACTCGCATGATCTCTTTTTTTCTGCTCTGAGTTTTGATGGCGAGGAAGGGAGGTTACGTTAGATGATTGTGGTCAGGGCCGGTCTGATGTGTTTTACTTGAAGTCTGCAATCAGACAGCGGATGAAGTTCTCGAGGTGGAGGTGGCATTTGGAATGCCCCTCTGAGGGTGTCTCTGAATCCCTGGTTCTGCCCCCATGCCTGTCCGAGCTCCCTCTTGGAGTAAGGGGAAGGAATGTGGTGTGCTTCCCAGTGTCACTCTGGGAAAGGCCCTGCTGCCTGCCTGGGTCCCACCGCATCTCGCCAGGGCTGGATTGGCCCCTTAGGGCCTGGTCGTGCCCCTTGCGGCCTGTGTGCACACAGGCTTTGTGGGGGGTGGTCCTAGTTAGGGAGGAGGCCTTGGCGTGCCTCCTGCTTCCCCCCTTCTGGGCTGTAGCTGATGTTTGCCCCTGGAAGACAGGAGGGCCTGCCCCGGTCCTGGGGCCAAGGTACCCAGCTTGACGGCTCAAGGGCCAGGGGCAGGGGCGGGAGGGGACCTGGCTTTGCCAGGCTGGGGTCTGCGCCCCTGTCCGAGCCCTCACACGCGCCCTCTCTTCCCAGCGTGGTGTCAACACGGACAGCGGCAGCGTCTGCAGGGAGGCGTCCTTCGAGGGCATCAGCAAGTGAGTCCGGGGTCCCGGGATCCGTTCTCCACCCTCCTGGGCTCACACCCTCACCACAGGTGTTCCCAGTCTACACACTGGACGTGAAATCCCCGGGCGGGAAGCCTCTAGAGAGGCGTTGGAGCGGCATTTGAGGAAATGGTTAGGAAAGCACCTTGCCTCGAATCGCTCTGGCTCTCACTGTGAGGACGGAGGCTGCTGCTCCACATGCAGGCTCACCCGAGAGCATTGGGAGTCCCCGCGGCACGCAAGGCTGCAGCCACTGTCTTCTCTCCAGGGACTGCTTCTGAGCCCTGTGATCGTGGCTCCCATCGCATCCTTGGCCGTGCAGCCCCCTCCCCTTACTCCCACCTTCTCCCTGCTGCTCCCAACAACTCTCCTGCTGCCCCAGTCCTAGGCAGGGGCCCCTCAAACCTGCCCCCCCCAGTTAACCACAGCTAAGCCCCCAAATCCCATTTGGGGTGCAGCTCTTCCTTCCAGGCCTCCAGGCAGGAGGGCAGCACGCCACCTCCCCTGCCACCCCTTGGCCCACCGTCTCTGGAGAGAGCTGCCTGCCAGCTCTGCTGGGGTCCCCGGGCTGGCTGGTGCCTGCCCTGGGGGTCGGGGAGCTGCAGGGCTGGGCTGGCACCACTCCTCAAGGCCTCTTAGCAGGCAGCTCCCAGCCCGTGCCTGGTACCTGGGTGCCCTGCCCCCACCCCACCGCGTAGCCTCTGCGGCTGCCACGTCCTCCATCGTCCTTTGGTGGACCAAGGCGGTGACGGTGGAAGTGTCTTATAATTATGTATGAGCCTGAGCTCTGGGGATTTGTGCGTATGTGTGATGTAGGGGTGATTAGGAAGGATTATGAGCTTATAAATATGTATCACACTACCCAGTGATAAGAGTGAGGGGGTAGGGGAGCGAGTCGGGCTTGCTTCTTTTCCTTGCTTCTTTTCCTCCGCGTCCTCTTGGGACTCTCCCCGGAGCGGCCCAGCACGATTAGCCGCTGGCTCCCCAGGCCCTTGGAGGGGGCCAAGGGGCCCAGGCAGCTCCTGCCTGTCCCTGCTGGATCCCCTGTGCCCCCTGGCACTGCCAAGTGGCCTCCTTCCGTCCTTCGGAATTCCTTGACCACCCTCTGGAACGCTCTGCGGTCCCACGGGGGCGGCCTCCTGGCATCTGCTTGGGTCTCGGAGACCGTGGGCTGGGAGGCAGGAGTGTTGGGGGCACCTTTCCAATGGCTCTGGGCCTTGGCGAGTCTCTTCTCTGGGAGCCTGCGCTCCCCCGGGTAGTCTGGTGCTGCCTGGGCTCGTGGGGGCTGCCCTGAGATCACGTGTGCCCAGAGCGGGCGCTCGGCAGATGGCTAGCCTCGCTGGCAAACCCTGGGCACGTCCTGGGGCCTCGCTGGGCCCTGGCGGGAGCCCAGGCTATAGCTCCTTAGGCAGAGCTGCTTGGTTTCCAGAGGCCAGGCAGGTGGCCCAGGGCGGCCCAGAGACGGCTTCACTGCCAGTGGGGGGGCAGGAGAGGCCTTACCTCCATGCCACAGATGTCCCACTGGGAACTCCAGCATCACCCTCCAGTAAGCAGATGGCCCTGTTGTTCTCCTGAGCCCCCACGGCCCCTCCCAAGGGCCCAGAAGAGCCTGTGCCCTCGCCACCCCTGACCTGGCATTTGGGAGACTTTTTTGGAGACTAGGGATGCCTTGATTTGAACCATCTCCCCAGACACTGTGGCCCAGAGCAGAGGGTCTGACTCGGGAATGCCGGGTCCCTGTCTCCACTGGTGGGCCTAGGGACAGCCCCCGTGTGCGTGCCGGAGCTGTGGGGGCCGAGGGGTAGCCCCTGCACGCATGCCGGGGCTGCGGGGGCCGAGCTGCGGGGGCCGAGGGGCAGCCTCCGTGTGCGTGCTGGGTCTGCGGGGACTGAGGGGCAGCCCCTGTGCTCCGTGCCGGGGCTGCTGAGCCTCCAGGCCTGCGTGCTGGCTGCCGTGGGTTCTGTAACGTAGCTGGGCCGCAGTGCTGCCCTCCCACATCTCTGCTCCCGGGTCCTCTGGCTGCTTGTGATGCACCCCCCACCCTCACCCCTGGAGCCTTGCCCCTTCTGCCTTACCCTGGGCCTCATTCCACTGTGTCACCCTTCGTGTCACTCCGATCTCAGGGGTTGTCCCACTGGGGCAGGGGTCTGTGGTGGGTCCCCCCACCCCCCAGGCTACAGGCACTAACCTCGGGCCTTCCCCAGCCACCCCCAAGCTCCTTCCTGGGGAAGGCCACCCACATCCTGTGTTCCTGGGGTCCAGGTGCAGCTCACCCCTGCTTCACATCCACCCAGCCACCAGCACCTTGACGCTCACCTCTGGGCTGTGCCAGGTCAGGGGCGGGGGAAGGATGGGGTGGGGGGAGCGGCCTCGGCCTCAAGGCCCGCGACAGCTCAGCAACCACGCTCTCCTGCCGCTGCGAGCGTCTCCAGCTGTTTGCCGGGGATAATAATAGCCTGATTCCTAAGCAAGATGAATCTCACTGTCCTCTTCCTTCCCAGTGCACAAGTGCTCCTGCCCCCGCCCGGCTCTCCCAGCCTTAATTAAGATCCCAATCCTGGGATCTTTTCCCAGCCCTGTTGACTTCTCTAGTTCACCTCCCCTCTTGGGTCTTTATTCGACCTACTTGAGCACAAGGTCAGGTTTGGCCTCTGATGGGCCATCTCAGGCCGCCCTTGTCCCTTTGTCTGGAGGGAGGAGGGGACTTGTGGTAGAGCTGTGGCTTCACCTGTCCGTCCCGCAGACCCTTCAGCTCCTGGCTGGCTGGGCAGTTGGCCTGTGACCTCTCCAGGTGTGGCTCCCCGGGGTGGGCTGCCTGTCACTTTGGGCTCAGCCGTGGGGGGCTGCGGAGGCCTCCCTCCCGGCCTCAGAACTCCTCAGCCCTCACGGTTCAGGGCCAGGCCACCCCCACGTCAGGGGCTGCAGCGGGTCTCTCAGTGACATGGTCCCCTGCAGGCTCCAAGGAGAGCCCGAGTAGAGGGACCAGGTCCAAGGGCAGCTGTCCTGGAAGGAGCAGGCGGTCTGCAGGCTCTGACGGGAGGCTGGGGGTGGAGGGTAGGGGACGGGGAGGCGGGGAGGAAAGCTCTGGAACAAAGAGGACTTGAGACCTCCTCCTGTGGCCTTTGGGCACCAGCGCTGCCTGGAGCTCTTGGTGCCTGCAGGAGGGCAGACTGGGAGTGGTCATCCATGAAGAATCTTTACTAGCATCTAAGGAGGGAGGTTTTAGAGCAGATTTTCCTGAGAGAGACACGGTGAAGGGAAAGATGGTCCGTGGGGGCCAGGGGATCTGATCTGAGCGGGGGGCCACTGTCTACCATCCATCGCGTCTGCCGAGCCTGGTGGCGGTGCCTTCCCAGCAGGAGGCAGTTCTCTCCCCTACACGTGGCATCTACCCAGGAGCCCACGAGCCCTGGGCCCAGCCATGAGTTAGGAAAGATTCTGCTTCCGGCTGCTGTCTGAGAGAGAAGTGCATTCGATACTTTACATCAGCTGGTTCTTTCTTATAAGCATATTTCTTATCTTTCGGCATTTGCTTTAATTGCCTTGCATATTTGAAGACAATTGGCTACAAATTAATCCATTTAAATAAGCAGTTAAATATGAAATTGCTGAATTTGGGGGTTGTTAATGCAGGAATATTAATATTCAAAGATGAGAATTTTAAAACCCAGGAAGTAGAAGGGCATTAATAAAACTTGACGATTGCAGCAGAATGCCGATTTGTGGTTTGGGGAGCACGGCTTACTGGCTACCGTTACCTTGTATATTAGATTAGTATTTAGGGCTGGGTTGCTGCTTTTGGCCCATGGGATTCTCTTTGAGGGGAGGAGTCCTGAAGAGACAAGAGCAGGCCCCAGCTCCCTCGTAGGGGCACATTGGGGCCGGCCTGGGCCTGTTACCTGGCCAGGGCCTGACTCCTTCGTTGGGTGGGAAACTCCAGGGGGAAAGTCGGAGGCAGTGGCAGGGGCCGTTGGCCACAATGCTTTCCCTTTCTTCTCCGGCCCATGTGAGCGCCCACCAGGAAATTCCTCTTGCTTTCGATGCTCTCCCACCCTCGCAGGCACCGTGTGGTTTTGTTACTTCTGCACAGTTAATACCTGCTCATCGTGGAAAACACCAGCACAGAGGCAAAGCCAGGGAATTTCCGAAATACCATTACCTGAAGTTAAGCCTCGTCGGCCCTGTGCTGGATGACCTTCTGAGTGTGGGCCTGAGTACGTGCTTACACATGTCTCTCGTGTGGGTCTGTGTGTATGCTTAGGTCTGTGTGTGTCTGTGTGTGTTTTTCTTTTTATGTGAATATCTTTGTGTATGTCTAAATGTTTGCCGGTACAGATGTGTGAAGTCTTGTGTGTCTGGACGGCTCTGTGTGTGCCTGCCTGTGTCCGTGTATGCACGTGTCTGTGTACGTATGTGTGTCTGTGTGCATAGCCCCTGTGGGTCTCTGCCATGTACACATCTCTAGGTCTGCCGTGTCTTTTCTAAGTGTACTCCTGACTGAGGGTGAGCCCGCGGATCTGCATCTGTCTGGGTGTTGGGTCAGAATGTCTAGTTGTGGGAAACACAAGTCAGCCAGCCTGGTGCAGGAGAAAATGAACTGTTGGAAGGGGTTGAGGAGCACAGTGGCACTAGCATGACCAGGCTCAGACACCGGACAGGGACGGGGAGATCCAGACAGACCTGTCCTTGTCCACGGTGACTGTGCGGCGAGATCCCAGCACCTGCCTCCTCGGCTTCCTGGGAACAGGTGGGCTGCACCTCCTGAGAAGAGCTGCCACGAAGGGAGTTTCCTGAACAGGAACAGAAACAGATGCAGAGGAAGGAAACAAATGTCCACTGCGTGTGCAAGGGTTTGCACACACACACACATACAGGTGTAATGACAAGAGCCCGGGTGTGGGGCCTTCCTTTGGAAAGGGCACTGGACTGAGTGCTTGGCCAGGATGAACCCATCAATCCCTACAACCCCTCCATAAGACGGGAACATGGTCACCCCTGTTTCCTACCTGGGAACACCGAGACGCCAGGAGGTTAGGGAACCTGTCCAGGGCCACCCAGCCGATGTGCAGTAGAGCTGGGGCTTGGACCCAGGCATTCTAACTCAAGTCCATTCACTTTGCTGCAAGTGTGTGTGTGTGAATGTGTTTTAATTTTCCAGCTCCTAAAACAAATACCATACATTGGGTTGCTCAAAGAACTGGAATTTATTGGCTCATGGCTTTGAGGCTAGAAGAAGTCCAAAACTGAGGCACCGGCAAGGTGATGCTTTTTCCCAGAAGCCTGTGGTGGTCTGGGATTGGCTGCCAGCGATCCTTGGTCCTCGGCTTTTCTGTTATATGGTAACGCATATGGCGCTATCTTCTCCTTGCCTCCCTGGGTCTGTTGACTTCCAGCTTCTGGCTGCTCCCTGTGGCTTTTCTTTCTGTGTCTAATTCCATTTGCTTATAAGGACCGCAGCCATACTGGATTAAGTCCCACCCTGGGCACACCTTAACTAAGGTCATCTTCAAAGGGCCTCGTTTCAAAGGAGTCACACCCACAGGACCAGGGGTTGAGACCTGAACATGCCTATTAGGGGAGGCATGATTTAACCCCCAACTGTATATTTCATAGAATGAAATTATACCACTGCGTTTCATTATTGAGTGGCTAACCTACGGCTTTTCTTAATGTCAGAGTGACATTTGGCAAAATGGGAGGCAGAACTGGGTTGTGGTCCTGGCTCATGTCATCTGCCATCTGTTCTTAACTCTGAACCACTGACGCTGCTTGTGAGCGCTCTGGTAGGGCTTCGGCACTACAACACTTAAGTGGACTGAATTAAGTATCCTGCGTGTGTAGTTAGGAATCCTGAGGCACTGGGCATCTGGAATCCTCTCTGCCTGCAAATGTCTTCTCTCTTCTCGCCCATGTCCCTCCCCTGTCCAGCTGTCGCAGTCTGCAGCAGGGATTCCAGGCTCACAACTGTGGCATTTCATAGGTGTTTCCATGCACCAGCAGTGACACCACGAAGAGTCCCTGGTCTGCAGGAGGACAGGAGGTCACCACCCTGCCTTTGCTTGTGTGTGATATCTTAACCTGAGATGGAGCAGGTCTCTGACTCCAGAAGGTGACGGCTTGCCAGGGCTCCTCCACCCAGGCCTGAACTTTGTGATGGGACATGCCATACTTCCCCAGATGTCTCACCCATAGCTTGAGCTCTGGGTCATGTCCTGTTCTCTTGTGTTGAGGATGTGTCCTGACCTAACTCTCTTGTCTTCTGGAGATACCTGTTAAGTTAATTTTATCAATGTTTGGCTTTGCAGATTTTTCTCTATTATATGTTTGCTTTCTGTTTAATTGATTTTTTCTCTTATTAATTTCCTTCTATTTTTTTTTAGGTCTGTCTTGTTATTTTTATAGATTCTTGAGAAAGAAGTGTTCTTAGGATGGAAGTTTAGATCACTGATTTTGGTGTTCATTTTTACTATATACATTTAGGGCTATCAGCTTTCCTCTAAGCACTGCATTAGCTGCATTTCACAGATTATGCTATTTCACATTTTTAAAAATCATTCAATTAAAAATATTTTCTAATTGTGGATTCTCTTTTGAACAATGGGTTATTTAACAGTGGGTTATTGAAGCTTAATTGTCAGACATTGTAGGATTTTATAGGTTTCTTTCTGTTATTTATTTCTAGTTTAATTTTATTGTGATTAATCTTCCCTGAATACAAGATTAACCATTTGAAATTTGTTGGAACATCCAGCATGTATTCATTATGATACGTGTTTCATGAGGACTTGAAAAGAATATATATTCTGCAATTGTGTGCTGTAGTGCTCTGTACTTATCTATTAAGTCAAGTTGATTAATTTTATTATTCCTATCTTCCACATCTTTACTGATTTCTGTGTTTTATTTTCTTCTAGTTACTGAAAGAGGTGTGTGAAAATCTCAAACTGTGCTTGTGGATCTGTGTCTTTCCCTTTTTAGTTTTGTCCATGTTTAAAACACCAGCTTTATTGAAGTAAAATTTAATACAATAAAATTCAGCAAGATTTTAAAAATATCTTCACTGAGATATCATTCACGTACTATACAGTTGACGCATTTAAAGTGTACAAGTCATTGGTTTTTAGAATGTTCGTAAGAGTTGTTTGTCACATTACAGTCAATTTAGAACATGTTCATCACCTCAAGAGAAACCCTGTACCCATCAGCAGTCACTTCTCCTTTACTCCCATTCTCCCCAGCCCTAAACAACCAGGAATCTACTTTCTATCTCTATAAATTTGCTTATTCTGGATATTTCATATAAATTGAATCATACAATATGTGGTCTTCAGTGTCTGGCTTATTTTAGCATAATCTTTTCAAGGTTCACCCATGTTGTAGAATGTATCGATATTTCATTTCTTTTTAACACCAAATAATATTCTATTATGTGGATAAAACTCATTTTGTTATCTATACATCAGTTGGTTTCTACTTTTTAGTTACTATGAATCATGCTTTGAACACTTCCATGTATTGGGGATTGAATCATGCCCCCACAGAAGGCATGTCCTGTGGGTGTGAACCCATTTGTAACTAGGTCCTCTGCAGATGCTGTTACTTAAGATGTTCCCAGACAGACTGAGGACAGACCTTAATCCAATATGGCGAAGTCCTTATACACAAAGGAAACAAGACACAGAAAGAAAAGCCACAGAGAGCAGCCAGAAGGTGGAAGTCTACAGAACTGGAAGAGAAAGGAGATGCCGTCACGTGCATTGCATTGTGAGAGAAAAGCCAAGGACCAAGGATTGCCAGCAGCCAGCCCCAGAATACCACTGTCTTCTGAGAGAAAGCATCGCCTTGCTGATGCTTCAGTTTCAGACTTCTTTTGGCTTCAAAACCATGAGCCAATAAGTTCCCATTTTTAAGTCAACCCACTGTATGGTGTTTGTTTTAGCAGCTAAGGAAACTAATACACCATGCAAGTCTTTGTGTGGACATATGTTTTCATCTTTCATACGCACACACACACACACCCCTAGGAGTGGAATTTCTGGATCATGTGGTTACTCTGTGTTTCACTTTTCTTATTAGAACAGTTGTGGGTTTACAGAAAAATCTGTATATGGAAACCACCCCCCCAAGTGTATCGAATTTTCCCTGTTTAACTTTTTGAAAGAACTGCAAAACTGTTTCCCAAAATGGCTGCACCGTTTTACATTTCTGCCAGCAGTATATGAGGGCTCCAATTTCTCTACAACCTTGCCACCACTTATTATTTGTCCTTCTTATTATTGTAGCCATCCTTGTGGGTATGAAGTAGAACCTCATTGTGGTTTTGATTTGCATTTCCCTGATGACTAATGATGATAAGCATCTTTTCATGTGTTTGTTGGCCATTTGTATGTCTTCTTTAGATAAATGTCTATTCAGATCCTTTGCCTATTTTTTATTGGCTTATTTATCTTTTTATTGTTGATTTATGAGAATTTTTTATATTATGGATATTAGGCCTTTATCAGATATATGGTTCTAAAATATTTTCTCCCATCCTGTGGGCTTTCTTTTTCCTATCTTTTGTTTAGTGAATAAAAGTTTTAATTTTGATAAATTCAAATTTACCTATTTTTCCTTGGTTGCTTCTGTTTTAGGTGTCATACATATTTAAGAAACCATTGCCAAATCCAAAGCCATGGAGATTTACACCTGTGTTTCCTTCTAAGAGTTTTACAGTTTTAGTTTTTACATTTAGACATTTGATCCATTTAGACTTAATTTTTATATATGGTTTGAGGTAGGGGTCCAACTTCATTCTTTTGCATATAGCCCTCCAATTGTCCCAGCACTATTTGCTGAGAAGACACTCTTTTCCTTGTTAGTCTTTATAATCTTGTTGAAAATCAACTGATGATAAATGTATGGGCTTATTTCTGGACTCTTAATTCTATCCTGTTGATTTTACATATGTAATCTTATACCAGTACCATACTGTTTTGATTACTTTGGCTTTATAGTAAGTTTCAAAATCAGGAAGTGTGAGTCCCCCAACTTTATTCTTTTTCAAGATTGTTTTCGCTATTCTGGATCCCTTGCAGTTATCAATTTGGTGGGTATTGCCATCTCAACAATACTGTCTTCCAATCTATAAACATGAGCTGTCTTGCCATTTATTGAGATCTTCTTTAAAATTTTCAATGATAGTTTATGGTTTTCAGGGTATAAGTCATACTTCTTTTATTAAATTTATTTCTAAGTTAATTCATCCTTTTTTTGTGCTGTTGTAAATGGAATTGTTTTCTTAATTTCATTTTAGGGTTGCTGATGTATAGAAATACAATTGGTTTTTGTTTATTGATCCTATGTCCTTTAACCTTGCTGAACTCATGTATTATATGTATGTATTATAGTAGTGTATTTTTGTGAATTGCTTAGAATTTTCTGTATGTCATGTCACATGCTGGTCGAGGTAGTTTTTGCTTCTTCCTTCCAACTTAGATGCCTTTCATTTCTTTTTCTTGCCTAATTGCCCTGGTTAGAACTTCCAACATCATGTTGAAATGGAAGTGGCATGAGCAGACATCCTTCTCTTGTTCCTGTCTTATGGGGAAAGCTTCTAGACCCTCACCATTAGGCATGTAGTTAGCCGTGAGTTTTTTGAAGATAGCCTTTATCAGGTTGAGAGAGTTCCTTCTATTCTAATTTGAGTGTTTTTATCATAAAAAGATGTTGGATTTTGTCAGATGCTTTTTCTGCATCATGATTTTTGTCTTTCATTCTATTACTATGGTATAATACATTGATTGATTTTCATATGTTGAACCAAGCTTGCATTCCTAAGGTAAATCCCATCTTGGTCGTGGAGTGTAAACCTTTCTGTGCATTGCTGAATTTTTGGTTTGCTAGTATTTTGTTGGAGATTTCTGTGTCTATATTCATAAGGGATTTTTGTCTGTAGTTTTCTTTCCTTATGAGGTCTTTGGTTTTGCTATCAGTGTAATACTGGCCTCAAAGAATGAGTTGGAAAGTGTTTTGCTCCACTTCAGTTTTTCCCAAGAGTTTGTGAAGGATTGGTATTATTTCTTATTTAAATATTTGGTAGAATTCACTGGTGAAGACATTAGTCATTAGTTTTTCTTTGAAGGAAGTGTTTTGATTACTAAAAGTTAATCTTCTTACTTGTTATAGATCTGTTTCAATTTAGGTTTTCTATTTTGTCTTGAGTTAATTTCCATAGTTTGTGTCTCTTGGAATTTGTCCATTTCATCTAGGTTATTTAATTTATTGGCATACAATTGTTCATGATAGTCCTTTATAATCCTATTCATTTCTTTAACATTGGTAGTAATAGTCCCCTTTTCATTCCTGATTTTAGTAATTTTAGTCTTTCTTCTTTTTTAAGCTAATTATTTACTGCAATGAATTTCCCTCCAAACACTGCTTTAGTTGCATCCCATAAGTTTTGGTGTGTTGTGTTTTCATTTCTTTTTATCTCAAAGAATTTTCTAATTTCCCTGTTGATCTTTTCATTGGTCTATTGATTATTTAGGAGTGCATTGAGTTCTTCCTATTTAGGAATTTCCCAAATTTCCTTCTGTTATTGAATTCATTCCATGGTGGTTCAAGGGCATATTTTGTATGATTTCAGTCCTTTTAAATTTTAGAGAATTGTTTTATCATGTGATCTGACCTTCACAATGGTCCATGCTCACCTGAAAAAGTGCTATTGTGGGTGGATTGTTCTAGAGATGTCTATTAGATTCATTTGGTTTACAGTGTTAGTCAACTCTTTGTCTTTGAGAAGAAGTTTTTTTCTTAAACCCTATTTTGTCTTAAATTGGTATAATCTTTCCAGGTCTTTTTTGGTTACCATTTGTATAGTATATCTTTTTCCATTCTTTTATTTTCAACCTATTTGCATCTTTGAATCTAAAGTTTGCCTCTTTGAGATAGCATGAAGTTAGATCATGTTGTTTTTTTCATCCATTCTGCCAATCTCTGCCTTTTAATTGATGTGTTTAATCCATATGCATTTACTGTAACTTTAGATAAGGTAACATTTATCTGCTATTTTGTTGTTTGTTTTCTATATATCTTATGTCCTTTTAGTTCCTCTATTCCTCCATTACTACCTTTTTATATTAAATCAATATTTTCTATTGTGTCTTTTTAATTCCCTTGTTATTTATTTTGTTTTATATTTTTGGCTTATTTTCTTTTGGTTGCCCTGAGGATTACAATTAACATCTTAGTCTATAAAAATTTGATATAGGTTACTAACCCTTAGTTTCAATAGGTTATAAAACCTTTGCTCATCTGTAGTTCATTTCCTACCCCAGCCTTTGTACTCCTGCTATCATACAAATTATGTGTCCATCAATAGAGATTTATAATTATTGCTTTAAAGTTGTCTTTTAAATCAGAGGGGAGAAAAAAGAAGCTGCAGAGAAAAAATACAATTATGTTTTCTTTTATGTTTATGTAGTTACCTTTACCTGTGCTATTTTTCTTTGTGTGAATTTGAGTTTCTCTCTAGTGTCCTTTCATTTCAGCTTGAAGGACTGTAGGTCGCTAGTAGTAAATTCAGTTTTTGTTTATCTGGGATGTCCTAATTTCTTCATTTTTGAAGTATAGCTTTGCTGGATATGCAATTATTGGCTTACAGTGTTTATCTTTCACCACTTTGAATATATCATCCTGCTGCCTTCTGGCCTTCATGTGTGTGGTTTTTTTTTTTAAGTTTTATTTTACTTCTGTCTCTCCCCTTTCTCCCCATTGTCTGCTCTCTGTGTCCATTCGCTGTGTGTTCTTCTGCATCTGCTTGCATTATTAGGTGGCACTGGGAAACTGCGGCTCTTTTTTGTTGCGTCATCTTGCTGTGTCAGCTCTCCATGTGTGCGGTGCCACTTCTGGGCGGGCTGCACTTTTTTCACACAGGGCGGCTCTCCTTGTGGGCCGCGGGGGTGCCCCTGCATGGCCCAGCACTCCTTGTGTGGCAGCACTGCGCGTGGACCAGCTCATCACACGGGTCAGGAGGCCCTGGGGATTGAACCCTGGATCCTCTATAGGGTAGGCGGACGCTCTGTCAGTTGAGCCACGTCTGCTTCCCCCTTGATGTATTTTCATGAGAAATTAGCTTTTGACCTTATCGAGGATCATTTGTATTAATGAGTTGCATTTCTCTTCCACCTTTCAAAATTCTCTGTCTTTACTGTTTGACAATTTTATTACATGTCTAGGTGTGGCTCTGAACTTATCCTACTTGGAATTATTTGGTGTTTTGGACATGTAAATTAATGTTTTTCATCAAATTTTGGAAGTTTTAAGTGTTCTTTCTTGCCTTTCTCTCCTCTCCTTCTGAGACTCCTGTTCTGCATGTGTTGATGTGCTTGCCGGTATGTCACAGCTTTCTTAGGATTGGTTAGTTTTTCTTCATTCATTTTTCTTTCTTTTTTTCACACTGGGTGATCTCAGTTGACCTAACCTCAGGTTCACTGATTCTTTTGCCTGTTCATATCTGCTGTTGAATCCCTCTAGTGAATTTACTTCACTATTTTATGTCTCAGTTCAGAATTTCTACTTGGTTCCTTTTTCTACTTGGTTTCTTTTTATAATTTCTCCCTCTTTATTGAGGTTCCCTATTTAGTGAGACCTCATTCTCATACTTCCCTTTAGTTCTATAGACATGATTCCCTTCAGCTCTTTGAACACATTTAAAGTTAAAGACTAGTAAGTCCAATGCCTGGCCTTCCTCAGGGACAGTTTCTAGTGCCCTTTTTGTGTATGTATGTTCTGTTTCTTTGCAGAAATAAAAAATTTTTGTAATTTTTCTTTGAAAACTGGGCATTTCAAATAATATAATGTGACAACTCTTAAAATCAGATTCCCTATCCCTCCTAGGGTTTGCTGTTATGGTTGGTTTTGTTGTTGTTTGTTTGATGGCTTTCCTGAGCTAATTCTGCAAAGTTTGTATTCTTTGTTGCATGTGACCACTGAAGTCTCTGCTTGGTTAGCTTAGTAGCCAGATAATAATTGGGTAGAGATTTCCTTAAATGCCTGAGGCCAGTAAGACTCCCGGTTTTTGTCAAGGGGCTATGTGTACATGTTGGGGAATACCTTCAACACTTAGCCAGACAGTAGACAGCACGGTCTTAACACCCCTTTTATTTTCTGCTTTTGCCCAGCATCAACATTAGCCAGGAGTGAGAGCTTAGGGGCATGCTCTTGGCTTTCTAGATTCCCAGGACTGGTTGGGAGCTTTGCAGAGTTCCTCTGTAGACATATCATTCCCCAAAAGGCTTTTCTTTTGAGTTTTTAGTTAGCCTATTGTTTGTTCCAGTTGTATTCCTCTCTCAGGCAGCTGCAAAGTTTAACAGTTGCCTCTGTTTGCAACTATTGTCTGTGGGGAAAAGTCTTTTATCCATTGGTCCTACTCTGAGTCAGGTTAAATAAAGACAGTTACAAATGGGGTCTTCTGGAAACCACCGAACAGGTCAAATGATGACTTCTCTGAAAGAGGCTTTGAAGGAGCACCAACTCCGTTCTGCCCCTCTGGCGGCTGCCGAGCTGGTGGCCTCCACCGTGATTGCGGTTTTCAAGCTATGTGGAGCTCGAGCAGAGGGGGTGGGAAGAGGGCAAGTTAAAACACCACGAAACTGACTGAGGTTCAACTTTTTTTTTTTTTTAAATAAACTCTGCCCTAATTGCTGCTAGCCCCAAGCTTTTATTTAATATCCAGAGTTCTGAAAAAGTTGATTCTGACAACTTTTTTGCCATTTTTCTCATTGCTTTTATGGAATAGAGAATTTTCAGAGGTCTTTCCTGCGTCATTTTTGCTGGTGTCATCGTTTAGAACTGTTTGTTAGAAAGACTGTTCTTTCCTCTATTAAATTGCCTTGGCACCCTTGTCAAAAATCAATTGATCATAAATTTAAGAGTTTATTTTTGGACTTTCAATTCGGTTCCATTGATTTATATGCCATTATCACACATACTAATTACTATAGCTTTATAATACATTTGAAATTGGGAAGTGGAAGTCATCTAATCTTTTTCAAGATTGTTTTGTCTATTATGGGTCCCTTGCATTTCTGTATTTCAGTAAGTTTTATCTTTTCTAGAATTCCGAAAAATGGATTCATATGAGCTGTAGTCTATTGTATCTGGCTCCTTTCATTTAGGATAGTGCTTTTGAATCCTCTTTAGCATAATGCTGCATGTATCAGTGTTGAGAAATAAAAAGCATAACGTTGCAAAAATATCTAACAAGTCACTCCTGCTCCCGCTTCTGTGGATCGGCCTGTGGGGTCATGGCCTTGCAGGAGAATATCAAGTAAATAACTCCTGCCCCCTGTTTTTGTAAATCAGCCTCTGAAAACATGGCCTAGCAGAAAGATATCAAACGAGTGACCCTACCCCCGCCGCTTCTGTAAATCAGCCCTCAACCTTGCAGCTGCATTCTTCTTCTGTAACCCCGCTTGCAAAATTACACCTAGCAATGCGTTAGCCAATGAGCAAAAGTTATGCTGATCCCACCTGAAATCCTATGAAAACTGAAAAATGGGGCTCAGAATTTGGAGATTGACTCTTCTCTAGGCTTGTGCGTAATAAATCTGTTCCTTCACTTCTCTTGAGTGCTAGTTTTGGGTCTTTCTGCGGTTCAGAACTCCTGGCTTTGCTGCAACATCAGTAACTCACTTATATTGCTGAATGTTATTGTTTCATATGGATGAACACAATACTTTCCCATTCACAGTTGATGGACATTTAGTTTGTTTCCCATTTTTAACTACTACAAATACAGCTACCATGAATATTCATGTATTAGATTTTGGGTGAACATTTGCTTTCCTATTTCTTAGGTAAATATTCTCACAATAGCAGAATATATATTCTTTTCAAGTACAAATGGAGCATTCACCAAGACCAACCTTGTGTTCATTCATGAAACAAGTCTCGTTAAATTTTAAGATACTAAAATGAAACTGAATATATTCTCTGACCACAGTGGAATTAATCTAGAAATCAATAAGAAAAGATGGAAAATCCTCAGATATTTTTAAACAGACTACTTCTGCATGACCAATAGATCAGAGAAGAAATCACAAGGGACATTTAAAAATTATTTTTAACTGAATGATAGCACAAACACAGCATGTCACAATTTGGGGAATCCAGCTAAAATACTATTTAGAGGCAAACTTATAGCTTTAAGTATTTGTATTAGAAAAGATAAGATCTCACTGGATGCAACGTGGGAGAGTGTGGGCTATGATGTGGACCATTGACCATGAGGTGCAGCGATGCTCTGAGATGTATTCACCAAATCCAATGAATGTCTCATGATGATGGAGGAGATTGTTGCTATGGGGGGAGAAGTGGGGAGAAGGGGATGGGGGTTATATGGGGACCTAATATTTTTTGAATGTAATATTAAGAAAATAAAGACAAAAAAAAAAAAGAAAAGATAAGATCTAAAATCAACAAGATAATAGATCTCAAACATCTCCCAGCCCTGTGTGAGCTTTGGGAATGTTCCACTTTACAGCCCCTGGTAGTTGCTGTTTGTCTCAAGAACTTTCACCGTACCCACACCTCTTAGTATTTAATAAAGACTCAAGAGGATATATTTGTACATTTCTGGAATTCCTTCTCTTTGTAGCGTCCTCTTCTCTGGTATTTTGCCCACAGATTTAAGTTCTTTCATCCTCCCTGAACTCCAGTCTTCGTTCCTTACCTCAGTGAGACCTGTGTTCTGCCTGAGCATTCTCTTCCTGTGCTGCAGTCCAGAAAGTTCCTCTGGCCAGAAAGCCAGGGCAATCCCAGTGCTCATCCCACTTTTTTTTTGCACTGCCTATTGTCTATTGTCTGAAAAGAGTTGTTTTATATTTGTTGTACAGTTTTCTACTTGTGTATGTGGGTGGGCAAGTTTAGTACCAGTTATCCCCCGTGGCTGGCAAAAGAAGTTAGTTAGTTCTCTTTATCTGTCTGGTTCTACAGATGTTTCCTTCTTAACCATCTCATTGGCTCATGAAGCTCTCAGCACACAGGCAAAGGCTTTTGGTGAGGTGATGGAGCCCGTGCCCACCCAGTCCCCTTTTGGGGAGCTGTCCCATGGTGATTCCTTACCCCATGCCATCATCTGGACGTAGAGGGAGCTCACCATGGGTGGCTGTGTCCACGGCCTCCTTCTGAGGTAGTCCCAGAAGTGCGGGCTGTTTGGGCTGCTTAGACCTGCTCCTCCTCTCCTTCCTTTGGCTCTTGCTTACACTGAGAGACTAAGATGCTTAAAGCTGAGTTCTTCTTCAGGCCTCTTACTTTAGGTGGCTTCAGAAGCCTGGAGGTCTGTGACATCTTCCTTGGTGATGTCCTGCCAGGAGCGCTGGAGCCCAGCTTGCTCTGTCCCTGATGGGGCAGGAAGAGGCTGTGCTGCCACTTCCTGGGAGGGGCAGACAGCGTCCTGCGGCCAAGCTCCCGCTCCCAGCCCGCTGCACTTGGAGCACCTGGCCCGAGTGCCCAGGTCTGCTGCAGGAGCTGAGCAGCAGGCCTTCCCCGGGCCGGAGTCACGAACTTAACGTTTGGGGCCTCTCTTGGTCATGCTGTGTTTGTCCTGGATGAGGTATTTCTTATTGGGAGATGATAGATGATTGAACTAATGGGCTTGATTCACTCTTCTTCCACAGGTTCAATGTCAACAACACCATCCTCCACCCGGAGATCGTAGAGTGGTGAGTATGGCCCGTGGCCAACGTGGCTGCCCCTTGTGCTCACGGAGGTGGCTGTGCCTGCTGTCCCCCCCACCCTATTCAGAGAGCCCCTCAGACCAGCTGCTCCCCAGAACCTCCTCCCTCAGCCTCTTCTCTTTGTTGTTTTGGGGTTTTTTTTCAGTTTGTTGGTTGGTTTTTAAGGAAGAAAATGAGTCACTTGAATGTCACTTAAGTTTCTTTTTTTGCCTTTGTCTTTATTTTCAGCCTTTTAAAAACTCCTACCATAGGTAGGACAGACCTTCGTGGCTAAGTTAGAAAATAGATAATGAAAAGGGTAAAAATAAACATCACACATCCTCCCTCTACCAGCAGGTAAATATTTTCTCCTCATGCCATGCATCTCCCTCGGCTAGGGCGGCATCCTATTCCACGTGCTCTCTCGTCGCCTCTTTCCTCCCCTCGGTGACACAGGCAGCCCCTACCTCAGCAGAAGTGCTTCCTGTTAGGTCACCTCAGGGAAAGCCTTCTCAGCCTGGGAGTCACCTCTGTGGGCCCTCAAGAGGCCCCCGGCTCAGACGGGCCACCAGTCTCCTTCCTAAGCTGTACAGTTGCTCTGTTCACCAAATGTTTTCTCTGTCACGTGGCCGCTCCCTTTCGTGTGGAAGAGAAGCGAGCAGGCACGGCACAGCCTGACTGACAGGTGTGCACACTCTTTACGTCTGTCCTTGGGGTCTGCTCGGCTCCCTCCCTCCAGCTGGGTGACCTGGCTCACCTTATCTGGGCTCTAAGGCAACACTGCGACCTGAAGCATGACCTGGAGGCAACTGGTGAAGGCGGGGAAGTGAGGGTAGAGGTCCAGGCCAAGGGCTGGTTGTTGAAAGGCCAGAGGCAGTGGAGAGGCGTCAACCCTGTGTAGCCAGTGCTGAGCCAGGGCTGCAGAGCCTGGGGTGGTGGGAGACACGGCTGGGGGCCAGGCTGGCCTGGGTATCAGTTTTGGCTTTGTCTTGAAAGAAATGGGAAATGTGGGGGACCTCTGAAGGGTTTAAGCAGGAGCACGGTGGGAGCGGGTTTGCTTTTTCTTTAAGTCACTTTGGCTGCACCCAGGGAGGTAGGTGTAGGGGAGCATGAGTGGGAAGAGGAGCCGTTAGGAAGCTTTCACAGATGTCCAGGTGGCAGTGGACGGGGTGGCGTGACAGGTTTGAGAGGTAAAGAGGTGGTCAAGGAGAAAGCTCCTGGTGAGGAACCGGCTGTGACGGTTGAGTGATGGCTGGGGTTGAAAGTGCGTGTTTGTCTTGAACACCCTGGTGATGCATCACTGAGCTGGGGAAGGCTGGGAGGGGCTGGCACCTGGCAGGTCAGGGGTGCGTTGGGGCCTGCAAGGGGCGGGTGCCGTGGCTGGTCAGGAGCTGATTAGGGGGTGTAGGGTCTGAGGCAGGCGCAACAGGGAGAAGGGGGCAGGTCAGAGGTGAAGGTCTGGCTGTCAACAGAGTCAGGCACACCCCTGGGAGGAGGCGGGGCCAGGCAGGTCACCCTAATGCTGCTGGCAGCCCTGGCCCAGTGCCCGTCATGGCCACACGCTCGGTGGGGGGAGGTGTGTCCCCATCTTTTTTTTAATAAAGTGCCTGACCCACCTGAGGCCCCCAGTTGGCAGGAGAATAAGGCCTGCTGGGCACTCAAGACGGGCCCGTGGTCACTTACCCTCGCGTATGACATTCCTTGTGACCATTTACATTTGGGCACTTTGGAGACCGAGACTGGGTCGTGTGCAGTGACATCTCCTAAGGGGGGGTAACTATTAGATCGTCACTTTGAAACAAATGCACTGTAATTCTAGTGACATTTCCAAGGCTCTGAGGGGACTCTGGGTTCACAGGAACCCCTCCCAGTGTATTAAAGCGAGCAGCAGAAGGGACTTCCTGGACATTTGGTGGCGGTCCAGCGATTTTAGAAACGCCTGCATTGTCCCTCCTGCCGCAGGCGGGTTTGCCAGGCTGCTGTGACAGATACCACACAGGAGGTTGGCTCTAACAACAGCAGTTCAGCGGCTCGCAGTTTTGAGGCCAGAAGAAGTCTGGTGTCAAGATACCACAAGGCCTGCTTTCCCCCGGAGCCCGGAGCCCGCCGTGCGGGCCGCGCAGGCCTTGGGTTCCTTGGCTTCCACCCCCGCCTCGTCTCGAGCGTCCTCTCTCTCCTGTGTCCACCCTTCTGTTTCTGCTGACTTGTGCTTCTTCCTGTGTAGCTTCTTCCGACTTTGGGCTTCCTGTTCCTTCTCTTTATAAGACCCCAGTAATGTGGATTAAGACCCCCCTCCTTCAGCTGCGCCACATCTTCACTAAAAAGAACTTCCTTCAAGAGGTCCTGTTCGCTGTGGGCTGACCTCAGGAGCGCGCGCTGACGTGCGTATAATTCAGCCTTCCACCCCGCCCTCTCACTTCAGCCCTGTGAAGGGGAGCTGCTGGGAGTAGTGGAAAAAGCAAGGATTTGGGACTCGGGTACACCTGAGTTCTAAGCCCATTCTGAACCGCCCCCCCCCCCAGGAAGTCACGTATCTTCTCTAATCCTCAACTTCTTCCTCTGTGAATTGGGTGTGTGGTAGTCCTTAACCCGCAGTGTGGACTGAAGGTCCACCGAGCCTCGCTTCCTCACCCCCGATAGCTCGAGGATGGGAGGAGAGCGTAAGTCAAGGACTGACATGTGCTAATAAAACTGCCATTTTTGAGGCTTCTGTCTGCAGGCCACCTTGCTAAGCTCTGGACACATGTCACCTTTCTGAGAAAGGTGTCTTTGAGAAAGGTATTTTATCTGCATTAGAAGGTAGGTGCTCTGATGAACCCCATGCTATAGATGAGGCACTGGCGGTTAGTGACTCGCCCAGGGAAAAGCCTGGAGTTGAGCCAGGCACCCGGTCCCGGGCTCTGTGCTCCTGTGGTCCCTGGTGGCCCCGAGCCACCTGGAGGGCGGGACCCTCCAGGTGCCAGCCTTTCTCCCAGCTCACTCACGACCCACTGGACATGCAGGTGATGTGCGGAGCCCTTGGAATGGATTGAGCACTGCGTCCAGGGGGCGCGGGGGTACAGCCAGATCTCCTGTGGCACCACACCCCACCACCCACACACCCCTGGCTCCCCGTTAGCATCTTGGCTGATACTTGGGATTCCTCCCCCAGCAGCTGCTCCTGGCGCGGGAGACGGCCTTTCTCCTTTTTGTTTCGGTGTCGTTCATTTCCTCTCTGTGACTGTTTTATTGTTTTCCATTCTCTCAAGCAGTGCCTTTTTGATTTCCTGTAAATTCCTCTATAATCATACTCTTCCCCACAAGCATGAGATCATAACTGATAATTTCTTTTCTTGTGTCTGTATTGCAGTTTGAATGTGAAGGTCGAAAGTTGAAACTTAATAAGAGCAGGAGCCTCACTTCCATAATTTAGGCTGGGGTTTCTGCTTTCCTGTTTTGCAGATGATTAAATTGATCTGAAGGCAGGGTGGGAAATAAAAGGAGATAGTTTCAGACTGTAGAATAGCTTGGTGCCCTGGGTTTTGGTTAAGTACCTGTGGAAGCATCACAGAAGAGCCCGCATGTCAGCAGTTGCCGTGTACATTCTTGGGTTCTAAGTGAGACGGTGTTAAATTGAGTCATACACTGTTTTTAGAACTGTTAATTGCACGGAGTGAAGTGTCCTGCATGAATTAACCAGCCAGTGGGGTAACAAGTCTATTTCTGCACCCCTGCCTTTCCGTGTCCGCAGGAGGTGGGAAGTTGTGGATGACTGAGGGGCAGAAATGCACCAAGTTCCTACATCCTGGGGAGCAGGTCCCAAATTAGAAGAGGTGACCTAGATTCTTGGTACACGTGTGACAAATATTCCAGTAAGGTCGCTCCTCTTTGTCTTCCCCTGAATAGGCATTTAACCAACAAAGTTAACAAGGAAGCCGAGTGGAAAGGGGGGTTCCTAGGACCAAGCAGGACCTGAAGCGTTAGCCTGTGCCCGAAGGCAGGAGCCTGGAAGTGGGGATGGCGGGCGGAGGGGCCCTGGCCGCCGCTGCCCCTGCACAAAGGCCCTCGCCGGCCTGTCCCCAGTCGGCCCGCAGGCCTGCGTGAGCGCACTGCAGAGCTAGCCTATCGTTTTCTTCCTGGCTCTGGTTTCTCCGAGAGGACTTACTGATCAGGCCTCTCAGGGTCAACGGTCCCAGCCAACTCTTCTCTTCCTTTGTTCTGGGACTTTGGCCTTCACGTCCCTGGAGTGTGGCAGGACGGTCGCAGGGGTCCTTGGTAAGGAAGTCCTGCCCACCTGGCCCGCAGAGCCCTTCCCTGCATGTTCATCTTCAGGAGGGATGGGATTCCCTTGAAGTGGAGTTTGCTCTACACCGCGGGGCTTCGACGCTTAGAGATGGCATCTGAAAATACGTCATCCCGCCTGGCTGTGATTTTAGTCAGTGGAGCATTCAGGCCGCAGTTAATTAATGTCTTAATTCAGAGTTTAATGCCCAGAGGCAGTTTTGTGACCTGCGAATATTAAAAAGCAAATACCCAAAAGTGGATTGCACCTACAAATCTCTGCCTCGACTTAGGCACTGGGCCTGGGCGGGTGTAGGAGCCCTCGCCCCCTTGCCTCCCCCTGCTGTCCTCTGTGAGCAGCCCCTGGGCAAGGTGATGCTCGAGGGCAGAGGCATGAGCGGGGGAGTCCATGAAGCCCTGGTGTCACCCAGGTGCACAGGCTTCCTCCTAACATCAGCGTCGTCTAGTCCTGAAGCTTTGATACAAGGAGAGATGGCCTTAGTCCTCTCCACAGGCAGCTGAGCCTTGCAGCTCCCATTTCTCACCACCAGCTGGTACCTCCACGGACCAGACATGGCTGGAACTGGTGTGTGGCCTACAGGGCTGGACCATGCCAAAGCCCCTTTCTTGGCCTTTTTATGCTCAGGAATAGCAGAGATAGCCTCATTGGATGCAGAGCAACAAATTCTTTCCGAAGATGGGGAGCAACTGAGCAGAATGCTAGAAAGCCTTATATCCTGCAGTCATCCATCTCCAAATGAGCTTCTGGCCCTTGTGGTCATGGAACCGACTGGGCCAGGCTGGGAAGCATCACTCTGTGCCTGCACCTGGCTGAGACTTGGGGCCCAGAGTCAACTGTGGGTAACTGGTTAAGCCAGCACATAGTGGACATTTATTTTCGGGGCCTTGAGAGCCAGATTAAATTGGGGCAGGTCAGAGCCCAGCCCATGCTGGTTTCATTGGAGAAAGGCCTTTGTAGCATAATTTGACCTCTTTCGGTTTAATTTTTTTTTTTTTAATGTGACTAGAAAAATAAGTCCTGGTAAACCAGCTAGAGACCCAGTTTGTCACCTTTGCCAAAGTAAAATTAGAAAAGAAAGCAGGCCTCAGGGCCTCAGTTGCTGACAACATGTTTCTGATGAGAAGAGAACAAGGTTTGGGATCAAAGTCATCTTTCTCCTTGGACTGATTGCATCCTTTTCCGAGCCTCACCTCCAGAAGGAGGATGCTCAGGCTGCAGGGAGGAGGCCGAACTTTGACGGTGGGCTTTGAGCTTGACTCCTGGAGCTTCAGTAGTCCTGGGACTGCCTCTTCCTCACTGCGTGGCTGTTGGAGGCGCAATGGTGGTCCAAGTTGGGGTGGGGCTGGGTGCACCAGGCTGAGCTGGCAAGCACCCGGCTTGGGATGGGGTGGGGTGGGTGAGCGGAGGGGGCCTCTTTATCTGTGGGAAATAGGCCATTAGCTCAGTTTGTTAGACATAAACGGTTTTCCAGCTTTAGGACAATACCCAGTTATTTTTAAGGGCAGATTGCTCCTTTGTGTCCAGGCCCTGCTCTGACTCTGGACCCTGCCCTCCAGGCCTACGGCCTCTTAGAGGGACTTACCCACAGGCAGGGACCCTGGCCACCTCCTGGGTCATGGTATGGTTTTAACTTCATCCCCAGGAAACCTGGAGGCCATGGGAAAGTTTTAAGCCAGGAAAGATACCATCAGATTCGCATTTCCCAAAGATCCCCAACTGCTGTCAGGGAGCCCGCCCGCCAGGAGCCCTGGAGGCTGGTAGAGGCTGGAGAGGTTGTCCAGGCTGGAGGGGGGGTGGGGGTGGGGGCGTGGGGGCTGCCAAGAAACAGAGAGGTCGAGAGAGATGGTGGAGGTGGAGGACAGGAGCTGTTGGCTGGGGGTTGTCGTGCTGCACTCCAGGTGGCTGGGGGACCTGCAGGTGCAGGCCCAGCTGAGAGGCCCGGGCCAGAGCCAGGGGCTGGGCACACGTGCCACGACAGAGCATACAGGGCCAGGACCCTGGTCAGAGGTGCAGGGAGAGGGCGAGGCGCTGCAGAGAGCCTCAGCCTCCTGGAGGTAATGGTCAAGACGTTGTTAGAGGAGAGCTGGCAGAGCAGTGGGGGCTGTGGGGAAAAGGGGGGGAGAGCAGAGGGTGGCGGAATGGGGAGGGGGTTCACAATAAGGAGTCCACGCCACTCTCCTCACCTCTCCCCAAAGATAAGGACTCTTAATGGTCCCTTCTGGAAGTGGGGGTGAAGAGCGGGGCTGGAGGAGGAGCAGGCAGGCAAGGGCGGGATTCTCTCTCAGGAGGAGACTGGTTCAGCTGGCCCTTGAGGAGATGCCTTGAGGACCCTCGTGCCTACAGAAGCCAGGACTGTCCTGCAGGGGCCTGGGGTTGCTCCCTCGTCTGTTCTTCGAGGTCCCCCTGTGACTTCCCCACTGGGCTACCATCCCCAAAGGAGGCGGGGCCCTCCCATCAATCCCTCCCATAGCAACCGTGACTCCCCCTCCCTGGGAGGCAGAGCAGCCCTGTCTCCCCGCATAGCAACTGTGACCCCTCCCATAGCAACCATGACTTCCCCATAGCAACCATAGAACCCCCCCCCCCTTAGCAACTAGGACTCCCCCACAGCAGCTCTTCTTGAGCTTGTAATTGCAAACTTGTATAATACCTATTTCCCGTTGCTCTCTGGGCTCCACCAGGGAAGGGTGGTTCAGTTTTACTCCACTATAGCACCGGTGCCTGGAACATAAATTGGCACTTACTTAGGAGTAATGTGAAATGAATGAGCAGATATTTGCCATTATGAACAGCATCTTAGTAATTTTTTTTAACTTTCATCAAAGTGTAATATGTGCACACGGAATAAAAAAAGCCCACAAGTACAGAACCAGTACAGGAAAGAAAGATTATAATAAAGACAACCAACACCTGCCCACCTTTCTCTAGCTCTCCTCCCTCCCCAGAGGCAGATGCTTCTGGCCTTTTCCATCCCTCCTCCCAGCTTTTAAAAGCTGCACTATTCTTTTTGGTTCTTTCATCGGTTGCATTTGCATCTTGTCATGCACTCGATCCTCCTTAATTTCTTGCTCTGGGACTCTGCACCCCGTCTTGCTTTACCCCCCTGTAGGCTGAGGCTGTGGAGCCCTGTCTTTTCCATGTCCTGTCTCCCAACCCCCTGCCTTCCTTCCCACTTTCTCTCACTGCTTCTTGGCCAGGATTCATTACAGTTCCATTCTGTTAGTGCGATCGGTAAGTCTTTTGTGTGTTTTGGGTGAAGTGAATTAAAAGGCACCCTCCAACCCACCCCCACCCCCAAATCTAAAACCATGTTTCCACGATTACCTCTATAACTCGGTTTATGTAGAGCTTAGGAGTGATTAGTTTGCAACTCTCCTTCTCCTCGGGGGCCTCTCTCAGGAGGAGCTCCTGCTTCAAGGGCATAGAGTTGTTTTTTTCTTATATAACCAGCACTTGTAATGAAATCATTCCGTAGTCTTTAGTTAATTCCATGTTGGATATATGACTTTTTCTTTTTCTTTATTTGAAATTTTAAAAAGCTACAATGACATTTCATTATTACAAAAGTAGCAAACGTCCATTGTTGAAAGTTAGAAAATTTGGATAAGCACAAATTCCCCAGTTGTCCTTAAAACATGTGTCCAGTCAGGACCCAGTCCATCTCCCCGCATCTCACTTGGCTGCTGTGACCTCTTCCCCCATGATGCTCACAGAAAAGACGGAGCCAGCGCTGCTGTGGAGGGGCCTGCCTTCTGCCTTTGCACGGTTGCTCCCTTGTGAGGGTGTTTAGCACATTCCTTTATCCCTTATATTTCTTACAAACTGGAAGTGGGAGCTAAAGCCACCCAAGCTCAGCCTATTGGGCGACATCGTAGGTGCCACTCACATTGTTGGCTGATGCACCGTCAGTGCTGCTGCGAGTGGCCACTGGATTATGTTCCCCCTTGGACCAAAAGTCACCTGTGTGGTGTTTCTGTGGTACTGTAGGGATAAGTGTGGCTTGCGGATCTTTTGTTTGTTTTTCCTGGTGTTTCTGTTTGCCTTTTCCCTTGTCGGGAGAAGAAACATTGCTAAGAGGGTCTCATGCTTTCTGTCGATTGTGGAAATAAAGTCATTCCATTCTAATTGTGGGCATTCTGCTCAGAACCACATACTTCACGTTCTCATTTCTACAGATTGTTTTCTGGGTTTCCTGCCCGGCATACCCCGGGTTTTCTCTTAACATACTTTTGGGTCATTTCCACTTTAAAAATGTTTTAAATATCGCATTATATCTTCTTTTTTTATTTAGTCTCTCTCATTTTTTGTTGTTTGTGTGTATATACGCATGTGTTTTACTGCAGTACTTTAAGCACTTTGCTCAGAAAGAATATGCGAGAGGCCAGCTTTCTGAATTATCGAACGTCAGAAAAGGACTATTATATTTTCCCTTATACTTGGCTATTACCTTGTCTAGAGTTCTAGGTACAGAGAAGCTGATTTGCTTGAAGTGGAAAGAAAAGGAAGTCAGTGTGGCAGAGTGAGTCTTGAAACTTTGGCTATTATTTTATCCAAATCTGTTTCCCTCTCTGTAAAGCAGGGGCAATAACTCTTGTTCATCCAGGATGGGTTTCATGACAGGCTCTGAGGTTATTGGGCAGGAAGTGAATTGAGGATCAACACCTGTGGGAGTGTGAAGGCACAGAGGTGGGCTGGGGGAGAAGCTGGGCTGTGGAAGTAGCTGGACTGCTCCTAGGGTGGCTTGGGAGCTGGAGAGGCCATGCCGAGATGTCCCCAAGTGACGCAAGGGAGCTGGGCCTCTGTACCCTCCACCGCATTGAGGAGACCAGCTGAGAGCCTTCCTAGAGACGGCTCATTGGTTGCTTCCATTCCCAGCAGCTGGGGGTAAGTGCCTTGGCTGGAAGGGGGAGATTTGGGCAGTGCACCCAATAGCCACTCCCACTGGCAGGACCTGGCATGGACTCGGCCCTCCATAAATGACAAGTGAGAAAGAAGGGAGGCTGCGTTTGTTTCCTGCACTTCATCTGGCTTCATGGGCCCTGTAAAAACTGGAAAATGTGATTTTTAACAAGAATCGAGGCAGTCTGAGGAAACCCAAGGGTCTGGCCTGGCTCCCAGGCTGGGTGGCTTCAAGGAGGCGGTCACTGCAGCTGCAGCCATGGGCCTTAGAGTTTACAGCAGATGCTCTCACAGCACTTGCGGTTGTCAATGCTTGACAAATGCTAGCTCTCTTCTTTGTCACAGCAACTGTAGGAAATTATTGTCTCTACTTTACAGAGGAGGAAACTGAGGCACAGAGTAAGCATCTTGCCTCAGGCACACAGCCAGGAAGGGGCGAAGCTGGGCTTGGAGCCCGGGGTCTGTCTCCCAAGCCCCGGGCCCTTAGCATGGGGCATGGCTACCATTTGAAGCCCCGGGGACCTGGGGTACTTGTGTGAAATGGGTGGAGGTACCTCACTAGTATTGCCTTAGCTCCTCTGTGTAATGGGGGATTACTTGGGGATTGTCAGGACCAGCAGCCTCCCTGAATTGGGGCGCATTAGCTGAGTTTACTGGAGGACCCTGGGAGTCCCCCGAGTTAGTGGCAAGGAGGCCCGGCTGAGTCTCGGGGGCAACGGCGTCTCCAGGTTGTGCTCTGCCACACCCCCGCCATTGCTGTGTGCCCTTCTCATCTGCGGCCCAGCGCTTCCCCCTTGGTACCTACACAGCCGTGGCTGGAAACGACCTGGGCCACAGGCCCCCCTTGGCCCCGTTCCCACCAGCCCCCTGCCTCCAGGCCTCCAGCTGCTAAATCACCTGATGTTCCTAGGGTGCCCATGGGTGGGAGGAAGTGCTGCTTGTCACCTCGGCTTGGTGGCCCCAGCCCGTGCCCCCCCCATCCAGGCAGCCCAGGACCCGGGCCTGCGTGGCCGTGGGCAGCCCACTGCCCCTTCCCAGGCGAGCAGGAGGAGGCAGCCCTGAGGTCCCTGGCGGGGCCCAGCACACCTGCTGGGAGTTACTGACCTGCCGCTCCGTGTTCCCCCTCTCCACAGCCGAGTGTTCAAGACCGACATGGAGCTAGAGGTGCTGCGCTACACCAACAGGATCTCCAGCGAGGCCCACCGGGAGGTGAGTTGGATGCTGACTTCGCCTGTGGCTCGTTGGACACCACGTGCCGCGCGGGGTAGGCGAGCAGCCCTGCTCTGGGCAGGCGACGGGACTCTACCCAGAGGGACATCGCGGGGCAGGTGCCGTGCGACCAGGCGGAAGTTCTGCGTCAGCCCGGAAGCACGGCATCTGTCTATTCTGCTCCCCAGCAGGGGCGGGAGCCGCTCTGAGGGCTGAGACGGGGCAGCAGAGGCTCTGTCCCAGGCGCCAGCGGTAGTTTAAGGTGGGGGACCGAGGACATGCTTCACAGCAGTGGAGGGTGCAAATCCTCTTGGGATTTTCCAACAGAAAGCCCGGCAACTGGGAAGGAAGCCTCCTCCTGGCCTTCTAGTAGCTCCCAGCTCATTTGAAAGCGTCTTTTGTCCTTAACTCTGATTCAAGCACGAATGTTACTGCCATCCACTTCCTGCAAATATCCTCGCGTGCCAAGCTTCCCCCAGCTTCCCCCTGTACCTGGGGCATGAGACCACATAAGGAAGGGCATTGCTTGAGGGACACGCAGGGCGCCTGGGAAGACCCTGCGCCTTCTCGGGGACATACGCAGCCTTGCATTAGGAGACAGACGCGGGTGATGTGGGGGCCATGTCATCTCTTGCAGGAGTTAATTGTCTCTGTGTTTGATGAAAGTTAAACAAAGGAAAACCTTCCCGCAGTAATTGCTGTAGCTTTCTTAGCATCACCAGGCATATCTTGGCAGAATCTGTGTGTGCCGGTCTCGGCCTGCTGCCTGTGAGCATCGCTCGCCGTCGTGGTACTTATTGCCTCCAGAATGGAAGTGCTCCACAGTGGCTTAAAGAACCTGGGTTTGGGAGCCTTAAAAAAGTTCTAATTTGTCACGTTTCCGCACCACTGTGTGCACATATTTTTCTTTGAAAGAAGAGATTCTTTTGAAAAAGTGCTATACATTATTTATCAGGCTGGGTATCTCCCTAATACCAACATCTTTGTGTAATGTCTTCCTCCAGGTAATGAAGGCCGTAAAAGTGGGAATGAAGGAATATGAGATGGAAAGGTAAGCCGCTGTGTTTCTCTGGGTAAAGATTAAAATGTGAAAAACAGTAATTTATGTTCCCCGAGCAAGTAACAGATGAGGCGCCACCGCGACACATGCGACTGGGTGGGGATTACGAGCAGGGCTTTGGGATCGTGGGAAAAGATTCTTTTTCTTTGGGCTGCGGCCACCTCCCAGGCTCTTGGCAGTGTTTGATGGTAATGGGCTTTGATTACTTTTCAGCACGGTTTAGTGCCCCATTATTCCACCCTTGGACTTTGTTTCTGCAATTTGCAGGAAACTTTACCAAATAGCTGCTATTGCACCTCTGAAAGCCTCTAGTCAAACAGCTTACCGATTTTATGTGTAAACACTGCCATTATTTCTGCTGTGCTTGGACAACTGGGTCGCAGGATGGTTAAGTGGCTCGTAAAGTGCTCTGGAGAGCTCCATTGGTCTCCAGCTCCAATTAGGCCTGCAGTGAGCCTGGGCCCCCCAGGGCGCGGCCCCTGGCTTCCCAGCCGTGATGGGCAGCCCAGCCAACTCTTCCGCTCTGGCCCAGGGAGGAAGCCCCGTTGCCCCAGGGGCTCTCCTCCCACCTGAGTCTTGGGGCAGGCTGCCCCTCCCGGGGTCCCCTGCCAGGGACTGTGCCACCCAAGAGCTCCCCAGGAGGGCGCACCGAAGAAGCTGCCATGCCTCCCACCCTCCTGGGCCACCTGTTGCCACCTGGCCTTGTAACGAGAGCCTGGTTGCTGCCTCCCCTCCTATGCCTTAGAGGGCCTGGTCCACCCCAGGGTGCCCCAGGCTGCCTTCAGGCTCTGGGGGTGCTGCTTCCACATCGCCCTCCCAGCCTTGCCAGCCTGCCCGCTTCGCCCACGGGGAGCACACAGGGCCAAGGTACCGATGGTGTCAGCAGTAGGCAGTGCCAGCATTTGTGTCTGCTGTCCCAGTGGTTCGGAGATAGGCTTCCTTTTAAAAGGCTAACCCTGAAAGCAATTCTGAGCAGTCCTCTGCATTTCTCGCCTCTTATACTGTGGTGTCCCTGGAGGGGCCAGGTAGCAAGTGCTTTATCAAGGGCGGGCTCTGGCACCTCTGCCACGCCTCCTGCCTTTTGTGGGTCCAAGGGCCTGTCCCAGTGTTTGCCTCCCCCATGTGGTCTCCTGTGCAGGGCAGAGTCTGTGTTTAGGGGTTCCCAGGACCCCGCCCCTACTGACGAGCTGGGACATGGAGAGTTCCATGGGGCTGACCTCAGGGAGGTGGGCTGGGCAGCAGGTTGCTCATATGGGCGGTGCCTCAGAAGCCTGTCCCCAGGTGTGTTGACTCTTAGCTGATACCCCGAATAAAAGTAACCAAGAAATTGGAGGAGGAATGGCTTACCCCGGCCCAGAGCTGTCCACTGTCAGCTGCAGCCTGGTTCTCTGCCCTGCAGGGAAGCGGGCCTGAGGGTGGTCTTGGGAGGGACCCCGTACTGCCCTGCTGCCCCACGTCCCAGCACCCCACCCTGCTGCAGCCAGCTTCTCTCCTTGCAGGGGACTGGGAGCACAGCCTGCCTGTGGGTAGGGCCTCTTTAATGGCTCTGGGAGGGGGCGGAGGCCCTGGGAGTACTTCCCCCCCCAGCTCTTTGCCCCTCCCAGGTTACGGAGGTCTTTGTTTTCTTTAAAAGGGAAATTTCAAAGATCTACGAAAATGGAAGGGTATAACGAACCCCCATGTGAATCTTTTTTTGTTTAGTTTTGTTTTTGTTTTGGAGTATTTAAAACCAAATCCCAAACATGTCGTTTCACCTGCAAATACTTCAGTAGCTTTTTTTTTTTCACTTTATAAAACCGTAATGCCATCACCACACATAACCAAATTACCAAATTGATAACCGCATTTTCACATGTAACCACATTACAGAAGCAGGCAGTGCCCCCCTGGCAGGCCTCGGCCTGGCCAGCTGGTCTCTGGGTCCCTGGGGACTCGGAGCAAGATGGGCTCAGCTCCAGGGTGGGGTTCCCTGCCCCCCCCAGAGAGAGCTGACTCAACCAGAGACGGAGAACAAGACGGAGCCGCCTCTTGAAGCACGGGTGGGGGTGCCTTTTGAGAGCAGAGGGTGTCGCACCCCCAGATGCTAGGAAGACTGTGGTCCGTTGGGCACCCTCCCGGCTGCCCGTGCCCAAGCCGAAGCCCGGGGGACCCCTGCAGCCCTGAAGTGGGCAGTCTCTAACTTGGCCTCGAGCTCCCACCTCGGGACCTGGGCGGTTCTCTGTCACCACCCCTGTCACTCGGACAGTTTTCTAGTAGCGGTCCCAGTCCTTGGGTGCCTGGAGGCTGCCTCCTAGGGGCCACGCCTCATTTACCCGCACGGTGTCTGGCCCACGTTGTGGGTTCGTCAGCTAGATGGATGAACAGAGAGGAGAATGCCCTGAGCTATTTTTCTGCCGTCCTCCGTGCACTGGGATCTTTAGAATTTTCTTTGGAACCAGTTGGAGAATTTAAAATCTCTTCCAAAGCAGATGTCGTTGGTCGACCAGGGGACGTGGTCCTCTGAACTGATGCCTGGGAGCTCGGCGGCGTTGCTGGGCTGCGCGTCCACAAGCTGCTTTCGCGCATGTGCTCACAGCACTCCTGCAGACGTGGCCAGTACTCCTAAAACTTTCCCGACCTCCTGGCAGTGGCCCAGCCAGCCCCGGCCTCCCAGCGGGACCCAGGGCAGGAAGAGCAGGGCTCCCTGGGTACCAGGGCTGGAAGCAGGGCAGGAGGCGGGGCGGCAGGATTTGGGAATGCCAGGGAGCCCATGAGCTCAGGCTCGCCGTGCTGGCTGGGAGATCCGTTCTAAGCTGCATCTTTTTTTGTTTTACCGTCAAAGATATGTCATAACATCCTGAGGGCATGTTAAATGAAAAGCAGCAAGATTGCTGGTAACATTTATGGAGAGGCTTTTTCCTCTGTGCAGTACCTGAGCGTGGATTCAGAGGACGCAACTGTCTTTCTCTGCAGTCGAGGAGTAGTAAATTGTGTTAAACCAATCAGTTGATCATGTTTGGGTAAACTGGACCCTTAACAGCATTTGACTGCGGGGCCAATCGGGCAGTCCATTTTACCGCCTGGTATTCTTTAACGTCAGGGGCATAACCAGCTTGTCACCGGCCGGCGTGGGGCTGGCAGCCGAATCAATTACCTGCAGACACTCATGCCGACCATGCTCATTTGGCTGTGTAAGCAGGTCCTGGTTCACATTTGCCACGAGGAGAGTAATAATTTGATGGTTTTGACAGCCTGGGACCTTAATTGAAATTACGCTCCCTGTCTCTCTCCAGGCGGCGAAGGGGGGCATTTGGGACCCTTCTAGGGGGGCGGCCGTGGGGATCATTTAAGAGGCAGAGGTCGGGGAGGCCTGGGAGGGCCCTGTCTTCCTCCCCTGGCTGGGATCCTTCTTGGCAACACCCCTGACCCCACCTGGAGACCCTGACCAAGGCCTGGGCTTTTCTGGGCTCTTCTGTCATAGGTGGGAGTCTACAGCAACAGCCTCCTGTTTGCTTTTAATGCCGAGTTGACACTCGCCCAGCTATGGTACTTCTTATTAAAGGTCTCCTTGCTCTTTCCTCCCCTTTGGCCGGATGGAGGGCGGTACAGTGCTGTGTTCAGCATGCCTGTTGAGTCCAGATGCAGGGGTGCAGCCTGGGATCTCCTCCCCAGGGCTGTGGGGAGGTGGTACCCCCACATGGCCAGGATTCCTGGCACCAGGTCAGGTGGTTGATAGCTGAGTTTGCCACCCCAGGGAGCACGGTGCAAAGCCCTGCTGTGTTCCTAAGTAAGTCCAGCTTCTTTTTTCTCTATCTTTAGGATTAGAAAATTGAACCCACTAAATAGGAAGGATAATTGGAGCATTAATAGGAAGCCCCACAGCACTCTTAGCTCATGGTGATTCTGGCTGCAGGACACGCAGGCAGGTTGCAGCAGGTAGCAGATGGGTGGCTTCTCGCCCGTCACAGCTGACCCCCGAGCTCATCCCTGACTCTGCAGGGCCACCCCGTCCCCCGGCAGAGCCAGGACGCGGCTTCTCCACCCTGCCTGCCAGGGCTGAATTTCCATCCCTCCAGAGGCTGCCGAGCCTGACTAGATCGGCACCTTTCTCTTGCCCTGTGGTCACTGCCCACAAGGCTTGCCTCCCAGACGCCTGTGGTTGTAGCATCCCCTCCTGCCCTGGGCCTCGTAAGAGGGTCCGCCTACTCGGCCGTGCTGGGCAGGTCAGACCAGGTGCTACTATGTCTCTGGCCAGGGTGGGGGCCCTCACGGCTCCTGTAGGGAACCTCCAACCCTCTCAGCTCCCTGGGGCTTGGGCTGCAGGACACACAGGCAGGGGGCAGGTAGGGATCCTTGGTGTCTTGGAGATGGAGGCTCCCAAGAGCTTCCCTGTCCCTCCTTCCTGGAGGCGCTGGGCATCAGGGAGGTCGCCCTCAGCTCCCCTGCCTCCAGGGGGCCTGCAGCTTTGCTTGGGGTCCTTGGGGCAGGTCTGAATCCAGGCAGCCCCTGTGACCTGAGCCCTGGGTGAGAATGGATGTGACACGCCCCTTTTCCGTGCCTGGTCACTCTCTTTGGGCAGTGCCCAGGACCCTCCAGAGCAGACGCCCCTCTTTCAAGTCAGCTGCCTTGAGGGATGGGAGTTCAACCCATCTGGAGAGGCCGAGCCCCCGGCTTTGGGTGTGAGACCCCTGCTTTGCCTGGTGCTGACACAGCCTGGTGGGCGGACTCAGCGGCCCGATGTCGGCTTCCTGCCAGCTCTTCTCGACTGCTGGAGACTGCCACGGCTTACCCCATTTGTTTGATGCACTCTTCAGGAAGGCAGCTCCTGAGTCCTGCACCTGGCCGGCCAGGCCTCAGTGCCTCTGAGTTGAGCCCTTGCCAAGAGCCAGGACCATCTTGAGTGGAGAATTCTTCCGTGTTTGGAGTGGGCTCTACTCCATCCCAGGCTCCCCATGCTGGGCAGGACAGGCCTGGGGGCCCACCCGCCCTGCTCTGCCCAGCGAGTCAGCTGGCATCAAGAGAGGGGGCACCCTGGGGAAAAGACCTCTCCATGAGTTCAGCAAAGCCAGGCTCTGACGGGCACGTGGAGGTCTTGGGCACGGGAGAGGCTCTGGGACTCAGTCCGTGGCTTAGGGCGGGGACAGCTCCTTTTGCCTGTAAGAGCAACTGAGATGTGGACACGTGTAGGGCTCAGCCCAGCCTGGGTCCAGCCAAAGAGCTAGGCAGAGCCAGCGAGATGCACTTCCTACAAATGTACCGCCTGGGCAGCTCTGTCCTCTCAGGGCTTCAGAGGCTCCTCTACGGATTTGCCCTGGTGTTTCACCTTGAAACCCGAGGCTGCTGTTGGTTCAAGATAAATATTTATCATCGCTTTAAGGAAGTAGTGTTTTATTTCCGGCTCACTAGGAGATTTTATCAGGAAAGGTGGCTGAATTTTATCAGCTGCCTTTTTGTCCTCTTGGTTGGCCTTTTGTGTGTGTATTTTAAACAGTTAATAAACCTTTTATTTTAGAATCGTTTAGGATTACAGAGAAGTTGCAAGAATATTACAGAGTTCCTGCATAGCTCACACCCGCTCTTCCCTGTTGTTGACGTTCCTGCAGGACATTTGTCACAACTCACCAACCCGTACTGATAACATTATTCTTTCCTAAAGTCTGCTTTATTTGGATTGCCATAGCTTTGCCCCCGGATCCCACCCAGGCTCCCACGTGACATCTAGTCACCGTAGCTCCTTAGGCGCCTCTCAGCTGCCACCATTTCTCAGTTTCCTTGTTGATGACCTCGACAGTTTAAGGTGTACTGGTCTGCATTTCAAAGAATGACCTTCAATTTGAGTTTTCCTAACTTTTCTCTCATAATTAGACTGGGGTCGTGAGTTCTGGGGAAAAGGCCACAGAGGTTTGCACAGTGCCCTTCTCATTGCGTCATCTCATGGGTACACGCTATCAACCTGGCTTATCACTGTGATGTTGACCTTGATAGCCCAGCCGAGGTCAGGCTTGCCACGTCTCCCTGCTGGAAAGTTACTCTTTCTTCCCCCTTGCCACACTATACTGTTTGGAAGTAGGGCACCCTGTGCAGCCCACCTATAAGAAGTGGAGAGTTAGGCTCTACCTCCTTGAGCACAGAGTGTCCACATAAGTCAACTCATTTGTAATTCTTTTGCACGGGCGTTTTGCCCCCCACCCCCATTCCTTCATTCATTTATATCAATATGGACTCATGGATACTTGTTTTTCTCTTTGGGTTACAATCCCACACCTCATTATTTATTTTGCTGCTCACATTGTTCCAGCTTTGGCCGCCAGGGGCTCTTTCATTTGTGCACCTCTGACACTCCTCCATCGTTTGCCTTTTTGAGCACTTCCTTACTTTCTGTCACTACAAGATGCTCCAGGCTGGTCTTGTCTACTTCCTGCCTCAGTCATTTCTCCAAGGGGCCCCAGTTCCTTTTATTGGAGAAAACTGTCAGGACCAAGATGAGGCACTGGGCGCACCTCAGCATCTTAACGACAGGAGTTACGTGACCACACTTGCTGCCGTGGAGCCTTCAGCACCTCCAGCGCACGCCCTGCTTTGTCATGTCTATTATCGTTTTAGTAAGCTGTGAGACGAACGGGGAGGTGGGATAGGCAAGTGGGTAGAGTGCGGTCCCAAGACTGGTGATGTGGGCTTGGGTCCCAGCTCTGCCCCTTACCAGCTGTGTGACCTTGGGCAGGTCAGTGACCGCACACCTGGGTTTCCTCATCTGCTAAAAGGGTAACAGCACTTACCACAGGGCGGTAGGAGGCTGAGCGAACCGCTGTGTATGCAGCCTACGTACTGAGCATCATAAAGGTGTTTGTTTTGTTGTTCTTTTACTAGCATTTCATATAGGCTATAAATAGCAAATTAAGCTATAAATTCTTTTTTTTTTTTTTTTTTAATTCTCTTGGCCATTTTTTGTGTGTGCTTGCTTCATTACATGATTTAGGAAGCTCCCCACATTTTGTTCTTCCCTGGAACAATTGACGAAGCACAGGATCCATTTGTTCCTTGAAGGTTTGAAGTCCTTTGATACTATTAGAACTTATTGTTTCTCTGGAAAGAATTTCTTTGATAACTTCCTCAGGCTTCCCTGTAGGGTTGTTTTGTTTAGACTCCTTTCCTCTTAGAGTCAATATAGTATATTTTCCTGAAAAGTTTTTTGTTTTCATTGAGAATTTTAACCCTATTAGAATTGAGTTATCAATTTTTTTCCCAGTTAAAATGATCTTCTTTATATCCATAGTTGTCTTTTCTTTCTTATTCCTAATACTATGTTATTTGTGTTATTACTCTTTATTGATTGGCACTGCCAGAATTTTATCTGTTTTATATTGGTCTTTTCATCAATCAGTTCTTAAATTTATTTATCAGCTCAGCTCTACTGTTTGTCTAACTCATTGATTTCCAATTTAATTATTAATCACCTTTCTTCCATTTCAGAGGCTTGTTTTGAACATCTGTCTTATAACTTCTTTAGTTGAGTCTTAGTTCATTTTAATTCTTTCTTCTTTAGAAATAAATGAATTTTAGCAATATATTTTCTCATACTACCTTGCCCACATCCCAAGAAATGAACTAAGAACCTTTCTTTTAATTTCCTGATAGCTGTGATCACATTTTTCTTGGTTAACTTTTTATTATTTTCTGGGTTTTGTCTCCATGGTAGTTACATATTTTATATTTTCATATTTTGAGGTTTTCCTTTAGAAATTTGGAAATTTTTTGTCACAATTTCATGGAGTTTGGGAAAATGTTTAGTTTCTATTTTTAGAGTAAATAATTTCTTGTACATTAAATTGAGCTTATCTTATTCCAAGCTTCTGTTTACTTCCTCAATTTTCATTATCTGATCTCTTTCTTATGCATCCCATTCTTATTATAGAATTAGCTTAAAATTAAGAAAATAAATAAAGTATATTTCTCTGTGTTTTTTATGTTGAAAAGTTAAACACTATCAACTCTTGACTTTGAAAAATGAGAAATTTAGTGTGGTTTTACTCTATCTCCTGTCCCATCTTGCAGTTTTGTCATTACACAACTTTTCTTTGCATCAATTATTTTCAGCATTTGTGTTGTTTTATAATCATTTTACTTGCAGTTATTTAGGCTTAACACTGTTTTGCCTAATCCAGTGTGGACCCTATTTTGTACCTTTTCCCTTCTAGACAGTGTTTATTTTTAATGTTGACTCAATGCTTTGAGTCCTTGCATGGTTGAGAGTGCTTTTGTTGCAGCCTCTGTGAATGTGACCAATGGCTTAACTGGGGATTGAATCTTTCCCACATAGAACTATTCTTTCCATTTTTTCCAGAAATCTTAGGCAAATGATATTCTTTCTTCTTTCTGGGAAATTTTTAATTGTCTTGCCTGGATGCTCATAGGATTCTTTCTTTATCCTTGAGAGTAACCGTATTTCCTGAGGAGGGGTCTGGGTGTTCCTCTCTTTTCTGGTCTCCAGCCGTACCTGGGGAGTCAGGGCCCTGCAGCCTCGCCACCTGGTGTGGAGAGCCAGGTGACGAAGGAAGGCTTCTGGAGAAGAGGGGCAGGTTCGGCCGTGCTTCAGCCCACAGTTCTTTAGCTCATCGGTGGCGTGGGAAGGTAAGGAGGGACAAACAACTCAAGTGGCAAAATTCAGAATGGGCTTATTCTGATCTAGGCTAATCAAAGGCAGAGCAAAAAGCAGTTAATCATCCCCAGTAACACAGACCAGGCTTGGGAGAGGAACCCGTCGGCTGTGGTCAGGGTGATGCTCCTGTGGATGTCAGCAACTGCATGGCCCCCCAGTGAAGCTGGTCAGCCCACGGTGGGCGGGCTGGAGGCAGTGGCTGCCTAAAGCCCCAGGCAGGTGTGTCACAGGCTCTTTGTTTCCTGTCTCCTATCCTACTGATCACTCCCCGGGGCAAGCATTTATCCTCTCGGATGATGGTATCTGAGACCCGTGATACAATTATTGATCATGCCCCGCCCTGGACAGATATCGCTCCTGGTCTCTCTGTGGCCTCCTTCTCGGTTACAGACAGGAAGGCGGTGACCCACGGGGAATCAGAGGCCCTGCACAGGGCCTGGTGTTGTCCCTGGGAGCGCCAGTGATGCTCTGGGGACCACTTCTTTAATTTGAGCTGTTCTTTTAAACTCCTGTTCCGCAGATATTGCATCTCCTGGATGTCCTCTGTGTCTCTTATCTTTACTCTCATAATTTCTATTTCTACGTTACGGTAAGTTTTTAAGCCCAACTTCCCACTGACTTACCCTAACTCCCATGCACCAGTCAGTCTGCTGCCCGTTGTGGGCATTTCATAACTTGACTACCATGCCTTTCATCTTTGAGTCTGTCCCCATTTTTTTGGCTTGTTCTCCATCCGTAACTGTTTCTTCCTGTTTTACAGATGTACTTTCTTTATGGATACCATGAAACCATGGGCTAGAGGCTCTTTACATTGCCTCCCATTGCTCCCAGGGAGCACTGCCCTGGCTCCCTCTGCACAGCTGACCACAGCTGTCTGATTCGCCCTTCGACAATGTCTCTGTTGAAATCACTCAGGCCCAGAAGGAAGGGGGTGGCGTTTGGGTTGCCTGTAGGTTCTCTACACCAGGTGAGCCACCCTGTATCTGAGAGTGGGTGTGAGCTGCCTTGGCTGGTCGGGGCAGTGCTGGGTCTCCCTTGGTGACAGTAGGGGGTGTCTTCTCTGCAGTGGGATGGGTGCCTGGAGTTGGGTTGGGCCGCACCGCCAGGAGCTGGCCTCTTCCACCTGGCTCCTGTGCAGGTGGACGGCAGCACCTGTGGGCCTCCGATCACCTCCGTGGGACTTGCCATGACCTGGTTTCTGCCCCTCAGTTTTGGCCGGACTGTTGGGGGAGACCCCCGAGGCCCACACCTCTCACTCAGGAGGAATTTTCTAGGAAGACAAAGGCCAAAGGTTGTATAATGGTAGCTTCTGTTTGTCCCATACTGTGGGTTTTTGGGGGGTTTCTCTTATTAATGTGGGTCATTAAAAATCAGAGATTTTGGCTTTTCTTGGAAAATCAGAAGAGCTGGTGCACTGGACTAGAATTCCCATAGAGCAGCTACAGTGCAGAAGCTGAGTAGCCTATGGGGCAGACCCCACCCCTTCCTGTTGCCTCCCCCAGCACTGAGGCCACATTCCATTGCCCATTTTCATCGTTCTCCTGACCCTGGCTCACCTGGAGTTAAGAAATATTTCTCATACCCATGTCTCTATCAAAAGAGGGAAAGATGAAAGACAGGTAAAAGGGTCATGTATTTCAAGAAAAATGGGAGCGCCGTTTTTCCTGTTTTGTGTGTAAATCTTTGGTCAGCCCCACTCCCTTACAAGTGACCTGCCAGGCACCTCCACACCTCAGAGCTGGTCCTGCCTGTGCCCCTACCCTGGAATAGCGCCCCCCCCTTTTCCTTCTGCGTCCCTGAAGTCACCCTATAGCAGGTGGGAAGGGGGCGGGGAGGAGGCCTGAGGACCCGGTGCCCACGCAGGAGGTCATCCGTCCTGCTTGTTTGGACACCGCTCGCCTTGCGCTCGGTCCTGGGAGCACCCGTGAGGAATTATCCTCGAGGAGCAGTTTGGCTCCCAGACAGGCAGGCCGACAGCTGTGATTATGCTGCGTGGTGTGGTGCCAGTCTTTAGAAAATTTTTCTCCAGACCTCTTACATTCTGGTGCAGAAAGACGCTCCCTGTGGGAGCAATTATCCTAGGCCGGGAGTTTTTTCCCTCCAAACTCTGAATTCTGTAGCTGTCACAAAGGTGTAATCCAGGCGCTCTGAAAGGCTGCTCCCCTATCTGCCAGCAGACACGTCTGCTCTTGAAGCACCCTGGAGGGGCCTTTCCCACTCGGAGGCCTCCACCACCAGCCTCACGTCCTGGGGCTGCAGACACCCGGCTGGGCCTGGCTTCTGCCCCACACTGTGCCACAGGTGTGCTGATGCCCAGCAGTCCACGGCGTGGAGGGTGGGTGGCATGGGCTTTGCGTCTCGTCCGGCCATTGTCCAAGGGCCTGCCGCAGTCCTGGCCGCTGCCACCTCCTCCCATAGCTGTCCCTGCGCAGGGGGAGGGAAGGTGCCAGCCAGGGCAGCTCAGGAGCAGGGGCTGCGGGGGCTGCCGCTCTCTGGGCCCTTGCAGCTCTCCCTGGATGCAGGACTCCCCACTCCCTGCTGGGCTCGAGGTGCTGGTGAGAGCAGGATGCTCTTTGGCGAGAACAGAAGGCTCCGACATCCTGGGGCCGCAGGATGGGCAGGGGCCTGGGGTAGCAGGATCCTGCCACGCCTGCGGGGTGCCTTGGGTTCCTTCTGGCCTCTGTCACCACCGTGTCCCCAGGGTCAGCCCCCTCGTGGGCCTTACTTTCCAGAATGAGAAGACGGCCTCTGCTCTCAAGCAAGGCCTGGCACAACGTCTAGCCACTCCCCACCCCAGCACCTACAGGAAATGGCTCCAGGGTCAGGGTTACTGCTGCTCACCGCCTCGGCCGGCTGTGTTCATGGTAATTCTACCTTTTTGTTAGAAGAGCAGCTTCTGCTGAGGCAGTGCTCCAGCATTCAGTCCTCCGCGCCGCCTTCTGAGCCCTGCGTTTGTGCAGGGGTCATTCCCCTGGGGCCGCCCTCTGGGAGTGAGCACGTATCCCTACGCCAGCGTGGACACCTTCACAACAGCATTCCGGGTCCCCTTGTGTGTGAGTGGCAGTCTGGCCTGGGGAGTCGGGAGCAGCACTGTGGTCTGCTCAGGTGGCTCTCCTGGGTGCCCCGGCAAGGGTCAGGGGCACTGGGCTGTCCCTGCGGCCTAGAGTGGGTGGGGCTCAGCAGGGCCCAGCGGTCCAGTCACCTGCCCAGCAGACACACGGGTGGCTGGGTGGGGTAAGGGCCAGGCTGGGCTGGGCTCTACCATTCCAGCCAGGAAAGGCGGGGAGGCTCGGTCGCTCTCCCTGGAGCCAGGCTGGGGGCCGTGGAGCGGGGCGCACTGGCTTGGCCTGGGGGTGCATATCTGAAGGCCGTGGGCCTCAGGACTGGTTCCACGTAGGTGGGCGATGCCTCGGCCCTGTCCCTGTGCAGGTGAGCCGTCGTAGCTGAGAGCACGCCCTGTGGAGGTGACGGTTCTTGGGGAAGCTGGCACCAGCTGCAGGGCCAAAGGAGGTTCCTCCTGGAACCAAGGCCTGGGCCAGGGTCGCAGAGGCACAGTTTGCCAACAGGGCACCTTCTTGCTGCCCACTAACCCCAGCCGCCTGGTGTGTGCCCCTGGGGCCCTCAGTGACACTGCCTGAGTTGGGAGGTAGGACAGGCAGCTGGTGCTTGCTGAGGCCTGTTCCCACAAGTGAACAGGCCCGGAGAGGAGCGCCCAGCTGCCAGTGCTAGTCTGGGGTCCAGCTGCCGGCATGAGGCATCCAGTGGGAATGTGGCTGGTGCTTTTGTCCCCAACTTGGGGTTATTCAGAATCATTTTTAAGCAGTCCGGGCATTTTCAGTGTGAGCTGGAGTCTGAATCATTCATCTCGGCAGCTCTTCTTGAAGCTGGAGAGAGGTGGAAATTCATCTAGGTACTGAGAAAGGAGCCTGGAAGAAACAAACGTCTCGTGCCTGCCGTGATGGGTGGCATGCCTGGAGATAGCGCTGGTGGCTGGGAGATCAAACAGCTGAGAAATGGCTTCCCAGGAAGAACTCGGGGGATTCTAAGTGGGTAATGAGTAGAGACTTTCTTTTCATTTGCAGCAAGACTTGGCAGTCGATCCATAATGCTTTGAAGAGGAAAGAAATGGGCCTGAGAGCCGCGGAGACAGGCAGCTCTTCTGCACCGGGTGGGGTGCAGTGGGGAGAGCCGCCACCCTGCCCTGTCCTGAGATCCACGCCCCTCCTGGTCGGCAGTGGAGCTGTGTCCGGGGCTGGCTTGAGGGAGGGCTCCTGACCCTCCCCTGCCCCTGCCGAGTCTTGGCCCCACCCTGCGCGGGCTCTGGCTCAGCATTCGGGTCAGGGGGACTCCGGGATCTGTGGCCACAGCCTCCCTGGTGGGGCCGGGACCGCATCTCCTCCCGCCTGGACTGGAAGTGGCCTCTGCTCCCTGGTTCCTTGTCTGCCCGTTCACATCCGGGGACTCGGGTGCTCCTTCCTACTTTCAGAAGGGCTCTGGCCAGGCTGGGGGGCTGGGTGCACAGCTGACACCCCAGGGGGAAGACAGACGAGGAAGAGAATTCCAGAGGTCCGGGAAAGGACAGAATGACCGCGAGGGTGCCTTGGGGTGAGGGCCAGCCCAGCCCCTGTCTGGGAGAAGCACCTGTTTGAGGAGGGCAGAGGGGGCAGGAGGGGGCAGGGCCACGACCCCGTGAAACGCCCCAGGGGCTGATCTGAAGCCAGGGGTGACCTGATGTCTGAGGCTGTGGCCTCGGGTGGAGACTGGGTGGGAGGCGGCAGCAGGGAGCCTGTGAGGAGGGTCAGGAGGGGGTGGGAGGAGGGCCGGGAGGGGTGGGAGGAGGGTCAGGAGGGTGGGAGGAGGGTCAGGAGGGGTGGGAGGAGGGTCAGGAGGGGGTGGGAGGAGGGTCAGGAGGGTGGGAGGAGGGTCAGCGGGAGTGGGAGGAGGGTCAAGGGGGGTGGGAGGAGGGTCAGGAGGGGGTGGGAGGAGGGCCGGGAGGGGTGGGAGGAGGGTGGGAGGAGGGTCAGGAGGGTGGGAGGAGGGTCAGGAGGGGGTGGGAGGAGGGTCAGGAGGGTGGGAGGAGGGTCAGCGGGAGTGGGAGGAGGGTCGGGGGGGTGGGAGGAGGGTCAGGAGGGGTGGGAGGAGGGTCGGGAGGGGGTGGGAGGAGGGCCGGGAGGGGTGGGAGGAGGGTCAGGAGGGGTGGGAGGAGGGTCGGAGGGGTGGGAGGAGGGTCGGGGGGGTGGGAGGAGGGTCAGGAGGGGTGGGAGGAGGGTCAAGGGGGGTGGGAGGAGGGTCAGGAGGGTGGGAGGAGGGTCAGGAGGGGTGGGAGGAGGGTCAGGAGGGTGGGAGGAGGGTCAGCGGGAGTGGGAGGAGGGTCGGGGGGGTGGGAGGAGGGTCAGGAGGGGTGGGAGGAGCCGCGGAGCGGAGGAGAGTTTGCAGGTGGAGTTAGAGGCCTCATGGCGGATCAGGTGTTGAGGGTGAGGGAGGAGAGGAAGGGATGTGAGCCCAGGCCCGGCCGCGTTGGCGCCTCCCCACACCAGCGCTGTGGCCCATGCCCCACACCGACGCTCGCGCCCCTTGTGGCCATGGCGGCTGTACCTGGCCGTGTGTACATGTGTGTGTACGTGTGTGGTGTGTAGTGTGTTTTGTATGTGTGTGGTGTGTGTGGTATGTGTGTATGTGTGTGGTATGTATGTGTGTATATGTGGTGTGTGTATGTGGTGTGTGTATGTGTGTGGTGTGTAAGTGTGAATGTGTGTGCTGTGTGTGTACGTGTGTGTGGTGTGTGTACCCCCTCATTAAACATGCCCCTGCTCCAGGCCCTCTGGAGGGCCCTTCCAGGTCCCCTTAGGCCCCCGGCAGGGGCAGGGCGGGGTCTTAGGACACCCTGTCGGGACCGGCCAGGCCATCCGGGGATCAGGGCGAGGCCGGGCCCTGGAATGGCCCTTCGTGACATCCGCAGACAGGAAGGCGCTTTCCCAGGGGACACCCAGGGGCGCAGGGAGGGGGAAGGGCCTGGCCCAGCAGGCAGGAGGTGGAGCCTGTTCCCTGGGTCACCACCGCTCTGCCAGCCCTTGCCTGTGTTCAGCAAGCACGTACGGAGCGCCTGCTGTATGCCGGGCACTCTGATGCAGCGGGGAAGGAGCGTGGTCCTGGTGTGGAAGGGGCAGTGGGCAGCAGCAGGCGTCTCCCCGGTAGACCGCGAGCCGCCCGCGGGTCCGGGTCCTCCGAAGCCAGCGATTAAGTGGGAGGGCGGGGCCGTCCCGCAGCCCACGTTGGCAGCCACGAGCATGGGGGCTGAAGAACGGGCTTGTCCGTGACCACACAGCTGACAGGGGCTGGGTGGGGGCGACTCTGGAGCCTGCACTCCTCACTGCCCCGTGGCAGCGACTTCCCATCAGAAGCGTCTCCAGTTCTTTCCACCCGGCAGTGATTGGTGTACTGTGGTGTGCGGGGCTCCGGGAAGGCAGTTGTCGTTTGGGGGAATCCTGACCTTAAAGATAGCGAAAACTTAAAAAGTCAGTGACCTAACACATCGTGAATTACGACAGACAACCTAATGCTAGAAGCGGCCAGGAGCAGGCCCTGTAAGGCAGAAGGTTCTGGCTCATGGAGTGGAAAGAGCCTGCCAAGAAAAGGCAGGAGGCTCGGCCCCCCCTTCCTATGCCGGGGTCAGCGGCAGCCTCACTGGGAAGCCGGGAGCCCTGGCCTTGGAAGGTCACGCCGGCCGCCACGCTGTTCCCTCCCTGCCCACCTGAGGCAGCAGGCCCTGGCCAGGTGGCACTGAGGTCACCGGCAGGGATGCCCGGCGTGCCGGGAGCCAGTCCCAGTGGGTTCTACCTCCCGCAGGGGAGGGGGAGGCTGACCTTTGCCGGGTCCTGGGATGTTCTGGAGCTCAGCTGTTCTGCCCTGGAAGGTGAGGACTGGGAAGCCACGTCAGGTCCGTCGTTAGGCAGGGCGGGGACGTGTGGCGTGGCCAGGTGACGGACCCGCCTCTGGGCACCGAGCCACGGAAGCTGAGTCGCTGTCTCTGCCCACCGTGCCTTCGGGGCTAGGGCAGGGCTGGGAGCGCAGTAGGGGCTCCTCGCGGCAGCCCCTTCATCACAGCCCAGAAGGGGGACCCCGCAGGTCCTCTCAGCACTGGGCACCTGCCCTGCCTGAGGAGCTCGCGGCCCGGCTGGGGAGCACAGCCGTGCACGTGGCGAAAGGCCGCCAAGCCCACGGGCTCTGTCCGCTCCTGGGCAGGGTCTTGCTTCCCGTGGGTGTGGTTCCCACCTGGTGGGCAGAGGACTCAGTGGTCATCGAGGAACCGGGCCTGGGCCGCTGGCCCGGTGGGTGAGGGGTGCACGCTGGTGTCACAATGAAACGCGTGAGGCCCCATCCCCAGGGCCCGGGGTCCAGCAGAGGCAGCGCCCCTCGGAAAGATGTTAAACTCCAGGATGGGTTTCCAAAGGCAGGTGTGTTACATCCCTGTAGCTGCCGTGACAAATTTCCACAAACTTGGCTTAAAAAACAGAAATTTGTTCTTTCCAGTTCTGAAGGCCAGGCGTCCAGAATCCATTTCCCTGGGCCAAACTCAAGCCTGGGCGGGGCTGCGCCCCCCGGAGCCTCTAGGCGGAAGCTACTCCTGCTTTCCAGCTTCCGGTGGCCCCCAGCCTGGCAGTGCCCTCCAGTCCCCGCCTCCGTGGCCACACTGCTCTCCTGCCGCCCCCTCCTCGGGATGATAAGACTGGATTTAGGGCCTACCCAGGTCATCTGGGGCCATGTCCCCATGTCACATCCACAAAGCCCACCTTTCCTGGCGAGTTCTAATATTCACAGGTCCTGGGACAGGGCCCAGCCTCAGCAGATGTATGGTCCCAACTCAAGAGTTCTTTCAAAGCCAGGGCGGATCTCTCTGTGCCTGATGGGGACAAAAGAAACCAGGCTCGCTGTCCTTCAGGACCCCTCCAGACCCTGAGTTTCCAACATCATTTCCAAGTGCAGGAGGTGGGGCTACCACCTCTTAGGGCTGTGCCTTTCAAAGAGCCCTGCTTGACCCTTCCACTGGCTTGTCCTGGGTCCAGCAGAAGCTTCTGGATGCCGACAGTGCCCACCACACAGCACCTGTCCCTAGCAAGCGGCAGCCCTGGGTCTGCCCTGCCCTCCTGCCGATCGGTGCTGGCTCACACGAGTCCGCTGGACGTGCTCCCAGCCTGCTTGTGCCAGTTCATTTGATCACAGACACTCGTGGAGCAGCTGCAGGTGCCAGGCACCGTGGTGGGGACTGGGGCAACGAAACAGGAAAACCTGCCCAGGAATATCTAGAGGGAGGTCGACAGAGTCCAGAAATACCGTAATAGTGTATTAGATGGTCACAAACGCCATGGAAACACGGAACGCCAGTAGAGGGACGCTGGGGGGAGATGTGCAGTTTTGAGTGGCAGGGGGTGATGTCAAGTAAGACCCAAAGAGCAGGAGGGGCCTGGAGACCCGCGTGGCTGAGCGGGGTGAGCAGCGGCCAGGAGCTGGCTGAGAGTACTGGGCACGGGCGCAGGGGCCTGGGAGAGCCGAGCAGGGGCAGTAGAGGGGGCCTGAGGCCAGAGGGGGCGAGGGCAGAAGCAGGAGCGCCGGGAGGAGGCGACTGCGGCGCAGAAGGGCTCGTGGGAAGGGACCGTCTTCAGGGTCAGCCGTCCTGTGGCAGGGGCCCCTGAGGCCTCTGAGAGTGCTTGTGAATGGACGGTTGCTGAGTGTGAGGAACAGCGGTCTAAAATCGTCATCTAAGAACAGCTCCTGCACCCCTCTGAAAGCTCGGCATTGGGCCCCCGGGGCTGATGAAAGGCTTTGCTGGGGCCCTGGGGGGTGGTCCCTGCGAGTTGCGGCTGATTGAATCCCGGGGTGGGCCTCACCTGGCCCCACCTGGGTGGGGCTGGGCTGTGTGATCCGCAGACGCCCGAGGCACCCGCTGTGGTGGTCATCTCGGCCAAGAGGTCTTCAGAGTGCCCGAAACAAAAGGCCCTCGTAGACCCGGTGGCCAGGCCAGGCTCGACAGGTGCTCCCACCAGCCCACGCCCGTGTCGGGCAATCCCCCACGCCCAGTGGCCTTGTCCACGTGCACAGGGAGGAGAGAGCCTTGGCGCCCACCTGCCCGTGGCCGAGAAGAGGGCGCAGCTTACAGCAGTGTCGCCCTCCGTGGGGAAGCAGGCAGGCCCGTGGGCTGTGACCAGTGGAGAGTGGGCCCTGAGCCCACGAGTCCTGCCAGGGACGAGGACCCAGCGCCCACCTATCCTCACGCACAGGACCCCTCCTCGATGAGGAGGCGTTCCCCGTGTTTCTTAAGTATCTGTGAACAGGCGGAGCCTCACCCCGTCTTGGGGTTGCCGTTGGCTGTTGACTGGGGCCACGGTTCTGCCCGGGGGAGAGCAGCCAGTGTGGGGTGACCCTCTTTCTCCAGGACAGGTGTCTGCTGCTCCTGCCAGGACAGGGCTGCTGGCCTGGCACGGAGTTAGGCTACTATGACTTGCCTCTTCTCTTGACTTCCTGTAGTCTCCATTTCCTGGCAACCAAAGAGTCAGGCCAGTGTGGCCGGGGAGGAAGTGGCGCAGCGTATTGGCCTGGGGGCTCCGGCGGGGGCAGGCATCACTTCTGCTGCTGCCCGGGCCCAGCCCAGGCCCTGGAGAGTTGGGCGTCTTGTGCCTCGGGAACAATTCTCACAGGCGCAGACAGTGGGTGGGTCTGTTCTCTCTGCATCCAGATGGGCGTCTGTGCCCTAAGTCCAGTGCCCCCACGGCCTGTCCTTCCAGGCCCTTCCCTGGCTCCCAGGCACTCGTGAAGTTTTGTTCATTTGTGCCATTCCTTGGGGTTCGGGCAGTGGATTATCTACAGGTGTGCAGGAGACCTACCCGTGGCTTTAGTGGACTTTTCTCCCACAGTTAGTAGTTCACTATGTTAGTCCTTCTGCATTATCTTTTCTGCCCCTTTTCAGCTCTGTTGTCTTGGTGGTTAAGGAGAGCCTGTGTGTCACACCCCATGTGCTGTTGGGGACTTGTAACTCCAACACTGGGATTCCGTGACAGGGAGTGGCGGGGGCCAACGCGAGCAGGTCCCGCGCTGTGCAGCCTACGGCCTTCGGAAGTCACCGTCTGAGCTGTTTCTGACGTGCCCTCCCCTCCCCTTCCCCCACCGTGCATGTCGCCACCTGCTCGCCTGGAGTGGGCAGTTTCGTTGGATTTATTCCAGTGGGCTCTGTGCACTTAGCGCTCGAGAAAGGTATTTGTCATTTTGCTATAAAACATCCACCACACGGTGACCTAAGCCATTGTGACAGCAGCGAGTTCAGCCACAGCCTGAAATTTCAGCGTTATTTATGATGCTTAGCGCTCCGGTGCCTACAGTATCTGCTTAATCCAGTCTAAATCTGGAGCGCTGTCTCTCGGGCCGGCCCACGTGCCTCCAGCGGCCGTTAATCACGGCTCTTCCGGCCGCCCTGCCTGCCCACGGGAGATCCGTCTGAAGCTTTTGCATCTCACGTGGCTGTTAAAAATTGACGTTTCTGTATTGATGACGCTGCTTCCTGCCAAATACTTGGGGACAAATAAAAGTGGCTGACCTTGGAGACCATTTGTTCCTGAGATCGCTGGCCGGCTGGTATTGGCAGTTCAACAAGCTTATCCTTTTTAAAAGCCCGCGGAACAAAGTTGACCATTTTGAGAAGTTAATGCTCGTAGTGACGGTGCCAGGAATGGGAGACACAGACCCTCTGGGGGATCAAAGCCCGGCAGTCAGGAAGTGCGCCGGCCTCCTGGCTCCCAGGCCATGTCTTGGGCGCCCCAGCTCGATTCGTCTTCCCTTCCGCTCCCTCCCTGAGCCCTGGCCAGTTGGTCACCCACGTCCTGCTTCTCTCCGCCTCAGGGTTTCACACTCGCTCTTCTCCCAGCTGACCACCCCCTGCTCCACACCCCTCTGGGATCTTGGCTTGGCACCCTCCTCCTCCAGGAAGCCCACCCACAAGTCCCGGCTCTGTGGCTGTGCTCGTCCAGGACTGGCCTCTGCTTTGTCCAACCTCAGGCTTTCCTGATGACTCAGTGGGCCGAGCCCAGGTCTGCCCAGCTCATCCTGGGGTCACAGCACGACGCGGCTGGCGCACTGCAGGTGTGTGGTGGAAGTGTCCTGACGAATGAGCCGTGGGAGCCCAGACCCCCTTCCAGGGCCCCCCTGGAATGCTGGGGCAGAGGACTGGCCTGCTACACCCCCGGAGGGATTACCTGAGAGCAGCAAGTGTGGGAAGCCGGGCAGCAGTAACGCTGATTTTCCCATAAAGGTGCGACGTGTGGCCACCCCTCGCCCGCATGGCTGACAGGGAGGACCCCCGGAGGCCTGGAGCCCTCAGGCTGTCCAGTCTTGTCAGCAGGAGCCCCTGTCCTGGGGGTCGGGGGACACGTAGAGGAAGGCTCATGCTGGCTTCCCCGCGAGGTGCTCGGGGCCTGCCAGGAAGGCTGCCCGCTGCCCGCTGGAGGCCCTCCTTCCTCCGCCTCTTCCCCCTCCTCTTATTCTCCCCCTCCTGTCCCCTTCCTTCACCCCCTCTCTCCTTCTCCCTCTCCCCCTTCCTCGTCTTCCATCTTCCCTTCCCTCCACCCTCTTTTCTTCACCCTCTTCCTCCCCGAGACCAAAAGCACCCCCCAAAACCAGGTGGGGGGCCGAGAAGACCGAGGAGGCTTAACCTCAGGCCATTCTCTCCGCCCCAACCAAGCCCGCCCTCTCCTGCCTGCCTCGCGGGGGGCCCTCCTTCCTCCATCCCACCCCTTGGTGCCAGGCACCAGGAGGGCAGAGTGGGCAGGTGCCAAGAGCTGGGAGGTGACGCCGGCACGCCGGCCAGCCTGAGGCAGGACAGGCGCCTCCGTGGGGCGGGTGCTGGGACCACGCCGGGGGGCAGCACCTTAGAGACGCTGGGGAAGGTGGTCAGGACGTGCTTGATGGAGGGGCAGCCCTTAGAGACGCTGCCCCCGGCGTGCTGCTGAGTAACAGGTGTGGTCACCAGCTGCCATGACAACATCGTGGATGCGCGTCATTCCCATCACAGGTGGAAGAACTGAGGCCACAGAGCGCACTGCTGGTTGGGGGCCAGATCTGGGGGGCGTTTGCACTTGACCTGGACCCTGCCTGTTCTTTGTCTGGGCTGTATCCTGGGAGAGGGGCTCACTGCCCCCTCGGCCTCCCTGGTGCCCCTTTGACCTCCCTACCCCCTGTCCATTCTGAGGGCATCGGGCAGCAGGAAGTGACACGGAGGCCACTTTGTACATCACCACCCAGGGCCTCAGCTTGCCTTCAAGATTCTGTTTTCCATCATGTTAATTACATTTATTATTTATGAACTTCTAAAACTGGCTTCTAGGGGCCTCAATTTCCCAAGCCCTTCAGGCCCTCACAGCTGAGGCTCCTCGGAGGCGCTCACTGGGCATCCCCTGAGGTTTTGAGTCGGGATCAGAGGCACGCTCAGCCCAAGGGGCCTTCTAGTTTGGAAATGACAACAAAGGATTTCCTGGCCTAGTGGCTTTCCGGCACCCCGGGTGGCTTGTCCTTTTCTGTCCAATGCCTGGAAGTGCCCAGTGGGGAGGGCGCTGTCACCTCGCCCCTGCTTGGTCTCCCTCCACCCTTTGTCGCCCCTTTGTCGCCTCCCCTCTGCCTCCTGCTGCGGCACAGGCCTTTGATCTCTCCCAGTCCTTGGGCCCACCCCACGGGGCAGAGTATGCTCTCTTCCTGGCCTCCCTGCTCCCAGGCCATCCTCACAGCTTCCTGCCCGCATTTGTGATGCCCCAAGGTGCTCCGTCCGGTTCTCTATTCCCAGGCTGAGGCCCAGGCCACACTGTGCCGTGACTACCTTGCGCTGCTCCACCTGGCTTGTTCCTGACCCTGTTCCCAACTTCCCTTCCAGCTTTGGGTGCCCCTGCTGACAGCGTTCTCCCCGGCCACATGGGTTTGTGGCTTTCTCACTCTGCCTCGCCCCTGGTAAAGTTTCCCTTTCTGCTGCGTTCTCTGCTTGGAGGACAGTCACCAAGGGGCCTCCGAGTGGGTCTGTGGCTCACCGTGCCTGAGACTGGTACCACCCCTGGGACCCCCGGAAGCCCAGACGTGCTGTTGCGTCTTTTCGAGAAAAGCTATTTCTGCCAGTTCTGCCAGAGAAGGTACCCCATGCTGTGTGCTTTGGGGGGCTGCCGGCCAGGGGCTCTGGCTGAGGCCGAGTGGTGGGGTTTGGCACGTGGTGTGATATGCTCCGATGACTCTTACCAAAGTCCAGGCATCTAGGTTCATAAAATGGTGGACTGGAAAGTTCCTTTCTTATGGGGATGAAAAACAAATATAAAAAGCAGCTGCTGGACAACTGGCAGCATCTCCCCGAACAAGGCACCACACACCTTGAGACCCAGCCGTTGCGCCTCCTGTCAGCAGAGGCACCAAAAGGCTGCGTGTGCGTGAACTGGAAATAGCCTAGACCTGAGGGCAAGCCCGGAGACCATCTCCAGTCATGGACAGGCTGTGGCAGTTTCCTACAATGGAGTGCCAAAAGCCGTGAGAACGGACAGGGCACTGCTGCACACGAAGGGAACACTGAGTGAGGAAGCCAGACCCAAGAGGGCAGGCGCCACATTACGATTCCATTTCTAGAAAGTTCCCCAACAGGCAAAACTAGTCTTCGGTGTAGAGAAGCAGAGGGCAGCGGGGGTCTATGGGGCCTCTGGAGAGAGCTGGGAAGCTTCTGTGCCTTGATCTGGGGGATATGCTTGTGAAATTTCATCAAGCTGGACATCTAAGATGTGTTCTATTTCAATAGATAGGTTTGCGGGAAAAAAAAGAAAAAACTTGAAAAGCAGAGCAGCTGCCGTGATGGTGCGGGCAGAGAGGCTGCGTGTACCTCTTGCCCTGAGTGTCTTTGAGACTTCCAGCTTTATAGGCACCTCGGGAGCCAGAGGCTGACACGGTAAAATGACCCTTCGTGTGCTTTCAGAATTATCCCGGTGGCCGATGACAGCAAGAAAATGGGAAGTTAAATGCAATTTAGGCAAGTACCGCCTGGGCTGTCTGTTGAGGCCAGGGCCTGAATATTGAGTCTATTAGAAGCAATTATAAAGGGGACAAGCACTTCTTAATGTTTTTCATTCGACAGAAAGGCTTTTAAATATGGGGCGTTAGTTCATAAAAAGTCCCCAGAAGCCTATTGTGATATATTACCTAACTCCTAACAGTTCATAGCCACTGAAATAGGTAAAAGGGGAATGTAAAATTAATATATAGTTATCATTAAAATTGCCTTATAAATTAGTTATGTCCCCTGGAGGTAAAGAGCGGGCGTCATTATTCTAAGACAGTCTCCAGGGCTTTGGTGGGCCCTGTGTGTGTGGACTGGGAAGGCCCCCTTAGCGGGGAGGGGTAGCTCTGGCTCTGTAGTTTAAGGATAAAACAACTGCTCACATACAGGGGTGAGAACCAGCAACCAGATTACAGAAACTTCAGGAAGGAGCCGCCTTCCTTATCGAGGTTTCCAGGAACTGGCACTTGGAGGCGGCAGGGAGCGTGTTGTACCTGTGTCTGAGGAAGCCCAGGATAGATGGCCAGATCCACATGGGCTGGGGTTGGTAGGGGCAGCATCCAGGGGTCTGTACAGCCCCTGGGGTCCAGGGGCCCCCAGCTTGGCCCAGAACTGATGGGATAGAAATGGGTCCCTCCAGGGGTTTTTGCTGGGAACACTCGGCTAGGAGAGGGTGAGCCCTCCACTCAGGCCCCTGCCCCTGCAGGCGGGTGCAGCCAACGAGGACCCGAAGCCCCAGCAGCGGGACGTGTGGAGCCCGGGCAGCCCAGAGGCGACAGTCCCCAGGCCGTGCGCAGCAGAGCCTGGGAAGCCCATGGGAGACGCTGCTATATCAAACTTCACTCCTTTGCCATGCAGCTACGCATTTAATTGCAGATTTAGAGGCTGTGAATGGAAATCCATTCAGATCTGAGCTGTTTGCCAAATCAGAGAATTCCATCCAGGGGGATTTAGCGAGTGCAATGTTTTACGTGTTCTGAGTAATTTGCCATGTACCTGCTGGCTCGGTCCACGGCGGCACGCTCGTCTCCACACAACGGCACCATCCTCCCAGGCAGAGTAGCTTCCTCCTGCTCACGGGGGAGATGGACATCTCGGGTTTTGCCAGCTACAGCACCAGAGGCAAATTTGCTTCATAAATCCACCCTCTGGGGCTGCAAGCTCTGCCTGGCTACTATGGCTGTGAGACGCTCCTTTGGCTTAAGTGTGAGGTCCATGGAGTGGCCATAGACAATCCCAGGAAGCAGGTTGAGTCTGTTGTCCTGCCCAGTCAGACCCCCTTGCCCCTCCCACATATACTGCAGAAAGGATACCTCCTTGTGCAGAAAAAGTCTTTGCTAAAGAATCCAACTCCAGAGAAGAGAGACAATTGGACTTCTGAAGCAGTGCTGAGCAGACATTCCTGTGGTGTGGATTCTCCAAACCCTGCACCAAAGAGCCTGGCCAGCAGAGTTGTTTCTGCACCTGCTGGTGCAGTGGAGGAGGTTCGGGAAGTCTGCGGGTGGACGAAGGGGTCGGGGTCCCCATTTCCTTCCCAGAGCATCAGCCTCACCTCAGGAGGTTTCCTCCTGCCTCCGTCCTTATGGGTCTCCTGTGGCCCCTGGGCTGTGGCAGCCACTTTGGGTTCATCTTCCCAGTTTGATCGTGAGGCCTGGACGTGGGAGAGCAGTGGCCCCATCCCTAGGGTTTAAGCACCTGGCTTCAGGCAGAGGTGCTGCCGCAGGGTATCAGGAGAGGCTGGGAGAAAACGCTTTGAGTTTGTTGCCCTTCCTGGGCAGCAAATAGCAGAGGTACACGTCAGAGGAGGAGATGATGAAGGAAAAGTGGAAAAATGGATAGAATTTCCTCTTGGGCGCAGTCAGGGGGAGCAGGGGTTGTGCTGTTTCCTGGTCTCTCTGGGAAGTGCCCAGCACGGGCTTGGGATGAGGAGGGCAGGACCTGGCCATGGCCTTCAGGTGGGACCCGAGACCGGCAGACTTTGGACAAAGGAACTGTGCTCAGATTGCTCCTTTAAAAATTTGTCCACGACAGCGATGTAGAAAGGAGAGAGACAACCGTGAGCCCTAAAGCCAGGCTGCAGGGTTTCCCGGGCACCCTGGGGGTGACAAGAGGGTGCACTCGCGACCCCTGGCGGCGGCGTGGAGGCGCCGTCCTGGCTCGCGGCTGCTTCGCCTGTGGGCTGCGTCCCCCGGGAACAGCGCGTCGGGAGAGGCGTGGGGAGGCGGGAAGGGCTGGGTCCACCAGAGCCGGTCTGGACAGGTGGCTTTTATTTTCTACCAAAAAAAAATAGTTCCAAAGTGAAAACAGCCTCACTGTGATTAAAAAAAAAAAAAAGATAATGTGTGTGCCAGAAGGAAATTCAGTCAATACGGAAGATTATAGACGAGATATGGGACAAATCCTGTGAGGCGAGGGCTCACTCACCCGTGGCTTAGACAGACGTCCCCTGAATCTCTCTCAGGGCACAGCGAGACACAATTTGGTCCAGTGAAGTCCCCCTTGGTGGGGTTTCTTCTTGACTCCTGTGTGAGGTAGAAATCTTCTTATAATGTCCGTGGCCCCCCCTGGTGCCTTTACCCAGGCCTCTCCCTGGAGAAATCGGGCGGCTTCCAGCCTTCCGGTGTGAGTGCCACTGTGATTACTGACTTGTCTGTCCATCTGCTGGGTCTTTAGCCGATTGTCTCTTTAGGATAAATTCCTGCAAGTAGAATTGCTGGGAATATTTCAGTGCTGAAAGCCAAAAGGCCCCCCCAAAAATTGTCCTCCCATCACAGCTATTGATGGCACTAAAGTCTGTTGAACGTGGACCGTGTGCTTCACAGGGGTTTCCCTTTTCATCCTGTGAGGCAGGAGGGCTTTAAGGTACTTGCCCGAGGACCCAGAGAAGACAGTCTAGGAGGAGCCAGGGACCCCCCCCCCCCCAGAAGCCGCGCTCTCGGCCATCATGCTGGGCACGCCCTCAGGAGCGCCTGTTGGCCCGCTTGACCCTGAGGTTAACGCTGTGAATTTTATTTTTGTTCATCTTTACAAATCTAATAAGGGAAAAATAATATCGCGTCTTTACTTGCACTTCTTTGATTATGGGTCGAGTTAAATTTCTTTGCACATGTTTCTTGGACATTTGTCTTCGTGGCCTATCTGTCTGTTGCACAATTTGCTCTTCTGGTCGACTGACAGTCCTGCATTTAAGTTCTATTTATTTTACATTTAAGTCCTATTACTTAAATGTAAGTAGTCGAATTGTTCGTTTCCTGTGTAGTTTATGCCTTTGCATGATTACATAGGGCTTTTCTACTACCTTGATACAATTCATCTGTTTGCATGTTGTCTTCTATTTTTATGATTTTATGATTTTCTCTTTAAAAAGTACTTGCATAAAATTTTTTTTTAAAAAATGGAGAAGCCAATCATCAAATTTATGTGGAAATGTCAAGAACCCCAAATAGCCAAAGCCATCTTGAAAAAGAAGAATGAATTTGGAGGACTCACATATCACAATCTTAAAACTTACTATAAACCCACAATAATCAAAACAGTGTTGTAGTGGCACAAGGACAAGATATACAGACCAACAGAATGGAATTGAGAGTTCAGAAATCAACCATCATGTTTATGGCCAACTGATTTTTGACAAGGCGGCAAAGACCACTCAACTGGGAAAGAAGAGTCTCTTCAACAAATGGTGCTTGGGGCAGTGGGCTTGGCCCAGTGGTTACGGACCACTGTGGTAGACGGACGTCTACCACATGGGAGGTCCGCGGTTCAAACCCCGGGCCTCCTTGACCCGTGTGGAGCTGGCCCATGCGCAGTGCTGATGTGCGCAAGGAGTGCCATGCCACGCAGGGGTGTCCCCCGTGTAGGGGACTCCCACACACAAGGAGTGCGCCCTGTAATGAGAGCTGCCCAGCATGAAAGAAAGTGCAGCCTGCCCAGGAATTGCGCTTCACACATGGAGAGCTGACACAACAAGATGATGCAACAGAAAGAAACACAGATTCCCATGCCGCTGACAACAACAGAAGCAGACAAAGAAACAAGACGCAGGGGAGAGAAATAAATAAATAAATAAATAAATCTTTAAAAAAAAAACAAATGGTGCTTGGAAAACTGGATCTCCATATGCAAAAAAAAAATGAGGATGGACCCCTACCTCATACATCATATACAAAATGAATTCAAAATAAGTCAAAGACATAAATATAAGGAACCATAACTATCGAATTCCTAGAAAAAAATGTAGGGGAGCATCTTTGGGACTTTGTGTTAGGCACATGATTTCTTACGTTTTACACCAAAAGCATGAGCAACAACAGAAAAAAAAATAGATCAATGGCACCTCACAAAATTAAACTTGTGTGCATCAGAGGTCTTGATCATGAAACTGAAAAGACAACTACACAATGGGAGAAAATATTTAGAAACCACATACCCAATAAGGGCTTCATATCCCAAAGGGATATAGCAATCTTACAACTCAGCAACAAAAATACAAACAACCCAATTAAAAAAAGGGTAAAAGACTTGAATAAGATAGATCCCCAAAGGAGATATACAAATGGCCAAAAAGCACATGAAAAGATGCTCAACATCATTATCATTATGGAAATGCAAATAAAAACCACAATGAGATATCATTTGACATCTATTAGAATGGTTACTATTTTTAAAAATCAGAAAATTACAAGTGTTGGAGAGGATGTGGAGAGATAGGAACACTCATTCATTGTTGGTGGGAACGTAGAATGGTCCATCTGCTGTGGAAGACAGTTTGGTGGTGCCTCAGAAAGTTAAGTATAGAATTACCATCTAAGCTGGCAATCCCACATCTAGGTATATACCCGAAAGAACTGACAGCAGGAACTCAGATATTTGCACACCAGTGTTCATAGTGGCATTATTCACAATTGCCGAAAGTTGGAAGCAACCCTAGTGACAATCAACAAATGAATGGATAAACAAAATGTGGTATATATGTACAATGGAATATTATTCAGCCATGAAAGGAAATGAATTTCTGATACATGTGACAACATGGATGAACCTTGCAGCATCATGTTGAGTGAAATAAGCCAACACAAAAGGACAAATACTGTATAATCTCACTGGTATCAAGTAAGTAGAATAAGAAAACTATAGAGTCAGAAACTAGAATATAGGTTACCAATGGTGGGGGTAAGACATTGGGAGTTAATACTTCAATTTTACAGTTTTTCTGTTTGAGATGTTAGAAAAGTTTTGGTAACAGATGGAGGTTATGGTAGCATAACATTGTGAATGTAATTAACAGCACTGGATTATGTGTTTGAGTGGTTAAAAGGGGAAATTTTAGGTTGTATGTATGTTACTAGAATAAAAATTAAAACAGCATAGGAATATACTACAGAAACAGTAAATCCAAATGTAAACATGGACTATAGTTAATACAATTATAAAAATGTTATTTCATCATGGTAACAAATGTGCTACACTAATGCAAGGATGGTATATGGGAACTCTAATGCATAATTGTTCTATCAGCCTACAACCTCGATAATAAAAAATTGTCTATAATTGCTGTACATAATTATGTACATGGGTATATACATATACACGTACACATATACAAGTATATGTGAGTGTATGTGTATGCATGTATATATGTGTGTGCACATGTGCATGTGTATAATTATCCACACAGTGAGCATGATATATATCCTTATAGTTTCATTTTTTAATTATTTAAATATTTACTCCTTCTAAAATCTTCTAAGAGGAAGGATTAAGGAAGGATCCTGGCCTTATTGCCCCCACTAAATGGCTGCTCGGTTGACCCATTGTCTTTGGACTCAGGTCTGTGCCCCCCTGATGTAGAATTCCAGCCTTACGCATTTCATATTCCCGCGTGTATTAGGATAGGATAATCGCAGCGGCTTCGTTTCTTGCTCCCACTGTGGTCCGAGGCAGGTCCAGTGGCTCTTCTCCAGGGCGTACGGCACTCACACCCACCCTTCAAAGCCTTGGCCCGGTCTGCTTCCCGCTGGCAGGAAGTCAGCCAGGGGGTCCCAGCCTAAGCGCAGGATGAGGCGGATCTCTGCCCGGGGCGCTTTCCAGACAGGTGGGCTTAAGGCTGTGTGTCTGCGCATCAGTGTCGCTTTGTTTTGGTCATCCTGCGTGTTCCGACCACCGTCCCTGCCTTGGGTTACCGCTGGGCCACTGTTTGCTGAGGCCCTACTGTGTGCTCAGCTGTGGGCCTGCTTCAGGGAGGGAAGGGGCAGGCGCAGTGGCCGGGAAGTTCCCACCAAGTCACGGGGGTCCTCCCCCTGAAGGTGGTCCTGGTCTCTGAGAATTAATCCCTGGTTAGGCCTGATTGCACCCCGACGCTGGACAGGTGGTCACCGGCGGTAAGCAGATGCGAGGCGCTCTGCCTTCCTCCGGGCGGGCTTGCCCAGCCGCTGGTGAGGCCCGGCTCATGCCCAGAGCCGGCCAGAGCCCCCTGCAGCCCCTGCCTCCCGGGGGCAGGTGGGCCATGAAGGGCCGTGGTTAAGAGGCCAGCAGGGCCGCAGCTGGGCTGGGAGGGTCAGGCTGGCCGGCGGGGAGGCAGTGAGGAGAGGGGCTGCAGCATTCCCGGAGAGAGCGTCTGAAGGGTGGGCTTGGGGTGGAGCCCCCGGGATTCTGTGCCTCGAGCCAGGCACGTGGGGTGGCCCGGAAGGAGAGCTCAGGTCCCGCTGAGCCGTGCGAGGACACCCAGGCGCCCTGCTGCGGCCTGGCAAGGCCTTCCTGAGGCCCGATTCCCTCCACCGCCGCCCAGCTCCGGGCACTCTCTGTGAATTTCCTGAATGACGGCGGGTGATTCGGGGGCCCCGTGAGTCATTGTGTTGAGATGCCTCAGAGCATTTGGGGGGGTGGAGAAGTCAGGGGCTCTCTCCCTCGAGGCTGGACAAGAGCCTGGGAGCGCGCGGGGGCGGCTCTCAGCGGCCACGGGCAGGAGCGCTGCCGGGCAGGGAGGCCGCTTCAGCCAGAGCCGTGGCCGGCCGCCAGCACGAGGCTCGCTTTCCTCCAGACGCCTCTCTTGTCGCACAGATCACCAAGACAGGTGTCAGCTGGCTTTGCCGAGCAGTGCCGGTGCTGTGAAGAAAGAATATTTAACTGCATCGGTAGGCAAGGAACAACTGAAATATAATTAAAAGCACAAGTTCTTCTCATTATTGGCTTTATATAAGGCAGATTTAAAAACAGGGCATCTGTTAAGGCTTCCTTGCAAACACATCCAGAAACCAAGAGAGGGTAGCATTTTAATTAAAAATGGATTAATTCAAAAACAGTTTAATCTTCTTGTCATCAAAAGACTTAGACCTTATTAATTAGCTATTGATAAATAGGTTTACATTCCCCCAAATTAAAATTCATGGGGATTGTTTCTGGCATCCTGTGAACGGAGAAGTAATTTTAGGAATCTAAGTGCCCAAGTTAGTTCTCCAGTCTCCCCTTCCAGCCTCTGTGGACTCAGAGTGGACGTCCCTGTGCCACCTGCCTACGCCAGCTCTGGCCTCTGAGGCTCAGGTGGCTTCTGCTACCCGAGTGGGTGGGCCAGGGGTTAAGGACAGGGGTCCTCCGTGACCAGGCCGTGGCGGAGCCCACCGCTGAGCCCCATGGGAGCGCGCAGATGCAGCGGTGCCGGAAGGCGCACTTAGCGAGGTCAGGCTCCCGACCCCGGCATTGGCCAGGGTGCCTGGGGCGGCACCTCCTCTTTGCAGGGCTGACCTTTCTAGAGGGGCAGCCCGAGCACAGCCCCCATTTACCATCTTAAGTGGATAAAGACTTTCTAAGTGATAAATAGCATTCCTGCTGCTCCTTCAGCGGAGTGTGACTAAAACAACATTTGGAGAATGAGAAGCCTCGTTAGAATCGAGGCTTTCAGCCGTTCAGACTGAACAGCCACCGGGCCACCGCAGATGCAGCCATGCTCGAGGGCAGGGAGGACCCCAGGCCCAGCCCTGTAGGAGCGGGCTCGGCCCCTCTCTGCCAAGATCTGTGTCCAGTCAGGCTCCTCCAGGTGGCCAGGAGCCCTGGGCTGCAGTGTCGGGGTTCCTCCTCAGGCTGCACCCCCGTCACCCGGGTAACCATTGCCTGAATTCAGTCCCTGGGGTCCAGATGCCTTCTGTGCGTTGGACACCCAATGGAACCTGACTGGCAGGTTGCATGGAGGACACCTGGGAGGGAGAAACTGGCCCTGAGACCAGAGGACAAATCCAAGGAAGCCGGGGCCCTGCTGCAGGTCCACGGATTCGGAAGAGAGGGAGGGGTAAAGGGGCCCGCCCGGAGCTGGGCTCACTGTGGGGGGAGGAGAGCGCGTGCCTCAGACCCCCAGTGTGGAAAGGCACAGGCTAAAATGGCCCTTTCCAGAGGAAGTCATGTCCGAGACAACACAGTTGTGAAATGCTGTAAGAGTGGAAGGCTGAGAAAGCAGTTTGATGTTTAGAAATAAAGTAACAGTGGACTCTATTAAAGCACACTCACAACAACAAAAACTCCTAAAGGGATTAAAAAAGCTAAGCGCACACAATTCCACCCCAGGTCTAAGCCCCGAAGAGCTGAAAGCAGGGACTGTGGCAGGTACCTGCACACACCTGGTTGCAGCGGTGCCGTTCACAATGGCCAAGGTGGAAATGGCCCAAGTGTCCGTCAGGAGATGAAAGGATGGACAAAAGGTTGGTCTGTCCATAGAACAGAATACCATTCAACCTTAAAAAAGATTGACTTTCTGGTGCACATGACAACACAGGAGAAGCTTGAACACATCATCTGTTTGTTTGTTTTTTTAAGATTTATTTATTTATTTATTCCCCCCCTCCCCGCCCTGGTTTTCTGTTCTCTGTGTCTATTTGCTGCGTCGTCTTCTTTGTCCACTTCTGTTGTCGTCAGCGGCACGGGAATCTGTGTTTTTATTGCGACATCTTGTTGTGTCAGCTCTCCGTGTGAGCGGCACCATTCCTGGGCAGGCTGCACTTTCTTTCACGCTGCGCGGCTCTCCTTACAGGGCACACTCCTTGCGCGTGGGGGTCCCCTACATGGGGGACACCCCTGCGGAACACATCATCGTGAGCAAAAGAAGCCAGACACAAAAGGTCACGTGTCATGTGGTTCACGTATCCAAAATATCCGGAATGGGTAACTCCGCAGATGGAGAACACAGACTGGTGTGGGCAGGGGCTGGGGGAGGGGGAATGGGCAGAGGTTTCCCCTGGGGGGACAAAAAGGTTTTGGAACTCGATGGATGGAGGTAGTTGTACATCAAGGCACTAGATGCCAAGGAATTGTTCCCTTTAAAATGGTTGGTTTTATGTTAGGTGAATTTCACCTCACTTAACAGTTTAGAAAGCCAGGCCAGGTACTTTTTCCTGCTAGATGGAAAGACCCGTAGTTCTGCCCTGACTGCAATGGGTGGAAACTGTGTGCCCTGGTCTCCTGCAGGTTCTGCGTTGAGGAAGGGGGAGACTTCCCCATTTTGTTTCTTTCTTTCTTCCATCCCGGTGAGCTGACAGCCTGGGGGAAGTCAAGGCAGGGTGGCACCTCCAGGATGCCCAGGTGGGGTGGCCTGTACGGGGCTCTTCCACATTGGCCTGACGTTGCCCACGCAGAGAGAATCCGTCCTCGCCCTGGGCAGGCTGCGCCTGGGGCCTGACCCCCGGGGAGCTCTTTGAGGGAGGTCAAGCACAGCCCAGTGAGACCCTGCCAGCCTTCTCGAACAGCACACTGTGCATGAAGGTGGGTGCCCTCAGGGTGAAGGGGGGCCTCACCGAGCGCTCGTGCCAGCACAGCAGCACGGCAGCATGTTGGGCCCAGGCATCCCACGGCCACTGCACAGGTTCGGGCACAGGGAAGAACTTGGGTCCTGTTTACTTAGGGAGCCTCTGGGCCAAAGTCCCCCCCGTTCTCATATATAGAAATAAAGCAGGCTTTTGCTCAAAGAAGCCTTAAAGCAGAATTTGCAGCTCCTGTCACTCACACGTCACCCTCACAATTTCTATCACATCCTTGCACCTCTGCTATTATTTGCTTAATTGTTTTCTTCAAATTGACTCATTTTTTTGTTCAAATGTGTTTTTAAAGAAAGCTTTATATCCCTGTCATGAGGGAAAGCCCAGTATTATTTGCTGTAAATGGAAGGTTACACTTTAAAATGACTACCCGATGCAGAAAATTAAATGTTTATCCGAGTGCCACATGATGTCTTCTCATGGACTCTTCACGTGCTTTGGGAAGCGGGAGCTCGAAGAAAGTCCCTCTGCCCGCTCTGCGAATAGCTTCCTTCTGCCCCGTCGTGGGTGGAGACCCAGGGCTTTACAGGGTCCTTTGGAGAGGAAATGACCTCTGGGTCGGGGGAACCAAGGGCCATCTTCCTCCACCCCCTTTTTGCTTCCTGGCCACTGTGGTTTGAGCTCCCCTGGGTTTTCCTGGGGTGACTTGGTCCTAAAATGGAGAATGCTTAGGGCTGAGGACCGTGTCACCGCTGAAGTCAACAGGACAGTGACATTGAGTCCTAGGTGAGCAGGCGTCTATCTCAAGATAAGGCAGCGAGCAGTCCGCAAGGTGTACTTCTGCTCACCCAGCTCTTCCAGAGCCTTCTCAGGGTGTCAGTCCCCAGCTGGGCTGGATTCACAGACCTAGACGTCCCCACTTGAGAGGTGCTGAGGGCTCCACGTGGCCCCCTCCATGTGCTCTCCCATCCTGGGCACCCATGGTGTCCTGCTCGTGTCCACAGCTCCTGCGCCTGGTGTCCCATCCCTCCTTCCTGGAACAAGCAAAGAAGACTCTCGAGGGGCGTCTGAAGCAGGGCCAGCTGCTGGGGGAGGGAGGTGGAAGGTTCCTGCCCCAGAGCACCCTGACGGTCCCAAACCGACTCCTTACCACAAAGGTGCCGGTTCCAAGCCCGCATACCTGGGACAGGTAGCGAAAGAAGTAAAATTAGACCACTGCCCCGTGCCCCCATCAAAGTAAATTCAAGGTAAAGTCATAAAGTCAATGTAAAAACAGAAAACTCACAAAAGATGATAGAGTTAATAGAGTAGGAAAGGGATTCTTAAATGTAACACGAAGAAAGAATCCATAAAGGAAGAAAAAAATTGACCTGAAAATAAAAATGTAAATTATCCACCCAAAAAATGCCATGAAGAAATGAAAAGGCAAAGGGGCAAATTTGCTATGTGTAGGAAAGTCACAACTGCCGGCTCACATCCTTCACAGATGAAGCCCTGCAGGATCAATAAGAAAAAGATGAACTTGGTATGATTGAAAAAGAAGCAGGCAGTTCAGAAAGGCAGAAGTATGAGGAAAGAAACATATGAAACTGTGCAAACTCGCTAGCTCGCCAATGAAACATTGAAAGCCTTTTTTTATTTTTAATTTTTAAATTTTTGGCTATAAACAGGCATTTATTATCCCACAGTCCTGGAAGCTAGAAGTGTGAAATCAAGGCACTGGCGGGCTGTGCTTTCTCTGGAGAGTATAGTTTTTTGAAGTTGGCTGGCGTGCCGCTGTCACGTGGTTGTCTGTCTTCCTTGATCTCCTACTGGGGCTTCTACTTTCATGTCCAAATTTCCTTTCTTAGCAGTCCTGTGAGGCCCACCTTGATTCAGTTTGGCCCTCATCCTAACAGAATCTTTGAAGATCCTCGTCACAAATGAGTTCACACCCCCAGGACGAGGAGCTAGGATGTGAACAGATCTTCTGGCGGACGTGGTTCAGCAGGCTGCTGCCGTGGATAGGTGGTTTTTTAAAAAATAATTATCTTTTAGTGCCTGTGTCATAGCCTGAGCATCTAAAAAGCAGAGCCCGAGGGTGAACTTGCTATGTGGGGATCATTTGAAATTTACAAAAAAATTGCAGACCCCCTAGGTGCCGGGCAGTCTTCTAGGCTCTGGGGACTATAGGGGACAAAAGAGACAAAACCCTGCCTCCTGGGAGGCGAGAGGCGCCTGGCAGGCAGGTGGGTAGATGGATGGTGTGGGGTGGTGGTGAGGTTTCCAGGGGAGGGAGCTCCGCTTTGGGGCACGGGCCAGGCATCCCTGAGGAGGGGAGTGGCCTGGGGCTTCCTGGGACCGACCAGCAGCCCCCAGGGTCCAGAAGCAGGGGGACTACCTGGGACGAGACAAAGGAGAGGGGCCGGGCTGCTGGAGCCTGGCTGGGGTTTGAGTAGTGGAGTCGCGGGGGCAGTGAGCCCTGACTTCACTGTCAGCGGCGCCCCCTCCGTGGGTCCTGCTCTTTGGGGGGTGAGGGTGGCAGCCAGGAGGCCAGCGGGTCCCCGATACAGTCGTCCAGGTTGCTGGCCGTGGGGGGAGGTCGTCAGACTCTGGACATAGTGACAACACTGAACATGGAAACAGAATAGACATGTCTATCAATGGGAAACATGCTTGTTACAGGAAGTGGAAGAGGTTATGAGACCATGAATAAATCGATACAACTACTTGAAAGAACTGTGTGGCTTTTCCTACTCTAGCTGAAGCTACCCATAGCATTCTCTCTTCTGAGTGATATACTGGAAAGACCATTCCGGAAGGTCCACAGCAGTGTTTCTAACAGTTACACCCTGCAGGCAACCAGAACGTCCCCCAGCAGAATGGGCAGTGCACTGGGTCATACCCCCAGTGGAGCACCAGCCAGCAATGAGAACAAACTAACTCCCACGCCCCGTGCCCGGGCACATCGCACAGACTTCGTGTTGTGCAAAAGAAGCCAGACACAAGAGGGTTCATTTGTCTGATTCCACTTAACGTTCAAGAATAGCAACAGGAATCTGGTGTTGGGAGTCAGAGTGGAGGTGCTGGCCGGGAGGAACTGGGCATGCTCAGTCTGTGACCATCCATTGTGTTGGCGCCTTTATGGCTTGTGTCCTTTTCTGTATGTGTAAAAAGGTGGCTTTTTCAAATCAGTTTACAGTTATTATTTTTAAAATCCTTGTTTATGCATAAAAAAATGCCTGGGTGGACGGTCACCAAAATATTTGATAGAGGTTATCTCCAGGTGGTAGGATTATAGGTGACTTTCGTTTCTTTTCTTTGCATAGAGAATTTCTAATGTCACTTCCATTTATTTGTATGAGGTTATTAGCAGTCTGATGTAGCCAGGCCTTTGCTAAGTAAGGAGATAAGGCGCTTTATCCAGTAACTGATTCTGAGAAACTCAGAAACTCAACCTAATCAAGCATGTCAAGAATAAAAGGGAAGATTTGTTAATTGAATGTCATGTCATGTCCTCGGTTATGCTTAATATGAGATAGGCAGTTTAGAATCCCCAATTATCCAATTAAAATGCTAATCACCTGGTGCCTTGATGAGGTGCTTCCCTCAGTGCGCTGCTCCCTTCCATGGCCCGCTCTGTCTTGGCACAGCCCTCGCTTCTCCCCTTCGAGGCCTCTGCGGCCCAGGGGCCTCTCCCAGACCACCAGCTCCTCTTCTCACAGGCCCACCTGGGGCTCCTTCCTGGGCCCAGGCTCAGCCTGGCATGTGCCTCGCAGGCCTGCTTGGGGTTGCACTGCAGCGGCCTCCAGTATCCTGGAGAGCAAAGCCTTTCTCCCCAACCCCTCCCGTCCTCCAGCACCATCCCCTCCTTTGCTGCCCGAAGCCTGGGTGGACCCTGAGCCGGCTGACTTTGATGTGTTCCCCGTCCACACGCAGCCCAGGATCTCTCTGAGCCGCTGCTGCTGCTTCTGTGAAGTGGGAAGAGCAGCCCCTACCCCAGAGGGTATCTGTAATGCTGAATGCTGCAGGAGGCCGCTCAGGGTTTCTTATTCACCCCTGGTCACCCCAGAAGAAAGGAGGGGAGCAGCCTCCAACCTCCCCTGAACCCACGGAGAACTGGGTCTGTGCTTCCAGTTCCATGTGAAGGAAATTCTCCCGCCATCTCCTAGAGGCTTTACTCTAGGAGTGGCTCCGGGCTGGTACCTGCTGTCCTCCCACACAGGGCTGGGAAAACCCTCCTGCTTGGACTCAGGCGACTCTCAGCATGCCTGGTCCAGGGCAGCACTTTTTCTTAATGTGAAAAGAATTTTCCTTCAGTGAGTGGATAGATCCTCAAAAGGCACATCACATTTATTATGTGACGATGGTCGTTTGTAACCAGAAAACGTAACGGTGGCTGATAAAGTTAAAGAAATGTGAGTGGAAAATACCCTGAGACTGAGACAAGAACCCATGGGCCCACTGGCCCCTAGCATCCCAGTGCTGCCCCATCCCTCCCTCCTTTGGCACGGGGCCCAGAGGGCGAGACTCTGGGTCAGCAGTGTGGGTGGGCAGGAGCTGGCTGGGAAGGGACGGTGGGCTCAGGTGCCCTTGGCCAACCAGGAAGCCTGTTCCATGCACTTTTTCCTGGGAGCTGGTCACAGAGGACGCGGCTCTCTCTGGCACACCCTGGTGCTGCGTGGGCCTGCGTGGGCCTGCGTGGGCCTGCGTGGGCCTACATAGGCTTGCAGTAGCCTTGGAGGCTGCTCGGGGCAGCCAGGACGTCACGCGCTCACCCCCTGGACACCAGGCCGCGTCTAGCAGGTTCTGTTTGGTTCTAAAGGAGCTTAGAGGTGGTTTGTCACAGCCGGCACCCAGGCCCTCCCTCCTGTGTGCACGAGGGTCTCCATCGTGTCTGCACAGTCACAGCAGCCGCGGCTCACAGGCACTGTACGTGGTGCCAGGCGGGGGCCACGTGTGGCACTGAGGCCCTTCACGTGTGGTAAACCGATAACCGCACGGCAGGGCGGTGCGATTGACGTCCCCGTTGTGCAGGTCGGAGCTTGAGGCATGGAAAGGTCACTGCCGGTGAGTGGCAGAGCTGGGATCTGGCTCCTGAGCGCATGTTGAGCAGTGTCCCCAGGGTGGTGCCTGGGCCAGGGCAGCCAGGCCCCTCAGGGAAGAACACAGGCCAGGACCTGGTGGGGCGCAACCCACAGGGCCGCGAGGGCCTGGGAGGGTGTGTGGCATACTGCCCACGGATGCAGTCGCAAAGGGGTGTGGGCTGCCACCCCTCGGGACACCTCGATGCCCACGCTCTACCCCCCTCCCCGGCTTTCAAACCCTGCACCCATACTCCCCACTCCCCTAAACCCCCTGCTCAACCAAGGGCACTCCACCACCCACACTTCTTTGCCTGGCTTCCCCTTCCCCCTCACTGGGACCCCGAGATCCTTTGGGGCCCAGCCTGGTAAGTGGGAACAAAGAAACCGTTCCTTACACAGCCCCTGTCCAGGCTGGGCTCCCGGCTGCACTGAGAGCTTGGCCAACACTTGCTGCCCCACTGCTTGGGGCAGCCCTTCTGCTGTTACCTCGGGCAGCAAATGAGTTTTCTTAGTAGACAATACACCCCAGAGGGCAGGAGCTGGGCCCGCATGCCCTGGAACGCTTCCGTGGCATCCCTGCAGCTGGCCTTCCAGCAGATCCTGGCCTTAGAACCCCATTAGTCCTCTCCAGGCACTGATGGTCAGGCCTGCCTCTTCTGTCACTGCAGGATCACCATCCATTTCGTTATTCACGGCGCACGTCCTCCCAAGGTCCGTAGACCTCGCTTATGTCTGGGTGTGAAGCATTTGCTACCCAAGCCTTGCGTGGGAAATTTATGGGTCAGGGTGTTAGAGGAATCTGCGCAGGAAGAGCCTAAGGGGCCGTGAGCAGCAGGGATGTCTGAGGGTGAGTGGGCTGTGAGAATGGACAGCCCTCCTGCTCACCAGGGAGGCCTGGGGCTGCACCGTGAGCCTGATCGAGGTGCCCCCAGCCCGTCCTTCCTGGGTGAGCCCATCACTCGTGCCTGCACGTGAGTTGCAGATGTACTAGAAGAGCAGGTGCAGAGTGAGCTTGGGCCGACGCCTGCCTGTTCTATTTGGTGTACAGTAGCCTGGTGGATAGATTCGTTGTTCATTTCCAGAACTTTGATTTGGTCCTTGTTAAAATGGGCCTGTTCTCTTTCCCATTACCTACTTTTGGGCATTAATTATTTTATATGTGTTTATGGATAATTCTGTTTTCTCAAGTCTCAGCTTGCTGTTGGTTGTGCCTGACGACTCTCGGGAACTCTTTTCCGTGTGTTTTATCATTTTGCACTGTGCGTTCACCTTCAGCGTATGTGTGGAGGGGGAGGGCAGGCAGGCGTGGCTGCCCAGCTGGGTCGCGGCTGCCCTGCTCCCTTGCGGATGCATCACCTCACGAGGATGGTGAATTGTCTTCAAGGTCACCCTTGGGCGGAGCGTGCCGTGCCGCACAAGACCCAGCTGTGTGTGGAGGGTGGGGGTGGGCGTAGAGGGAATTTCATTGAGGCCACGACCTCTGGACTCCCGGAACTGATGGCTCCCTCTTCCTCTCAGGCCTCGGTTTCCTCCTTTCCCGCGAGCCCAGCCCTGCCTGTTAAGTTTGATGCAGCACCTCGGCCTCTTCGAGGTAGGTTCTGGCTAACTAGTCTGCCAGCACCCTATTATCATGGTCCCAGAAGGCTGACTGTCCCCCACGGTTGGCCACCGCATGTGGCCGGTCCGCAGCACCCTCTGGAGGCGACTCAGCTGGACCCCTCCTCGGCTCCCCGTCCGCCCCATCTTCTCTGAAGGGGTGGGGGAGCCTCTAGTGACCGTCCTCCTGGTGCCGCTGGACCCCTCCCCGGCTCCCCGTCCGCCACGTCTTTCCTGAAGGGGTGGGGGAGCCTTTGGTGACCGTCCTCCTGGTGCCGCCCGTTCTGGGAACCATCAGGGGACCTACAAGTCCTCCCTGCCATCTGTGCTCGGGGCCCCTTTCCCTCCGGGTCGCCCCGGCCCGGCCCTGTGCCCCAAGCCAGCCCTGCCGGAGCCCCACGCGGCCCAGCCCGCAGCCCCGTTTCAGCCCCCCCACTCGAAAACCAGAAACATGCCAGACTCCCGTCCCTCCGCGCCCCCGGTCCCCGGCTTCTGCCCCCGAACGCCCAGGCATGAGGCCCGGGGGCCCCCGACTCGTGAGCAGCCGTCAGCCTGGCGCCTCCCCTGCTGCTGCCTCCAGAGCCCCCGACTGTCTCCATGCTATGTCAGAAGTTAATTCACAGTGAGGTGCTGAACTGTACACTCATTTTCCCGGTTTTCCAGAACTTTAAACTCTTTGGGGCCAGAATGAGAGTTCGGCATTTGGCATGTCGCCTCATCCTTGCGGCTCCTCCCTGTGGGGGGGTACAGAGTGGTCACTGTGCTGGGAAGAGTGACCCCGAGTTGTCATTGCAGGTGAAAACCAGGTCAGCCTTTCCTTAGTTCAGTGCTTCTGGAAGCCATGCCTTTTACTCTAAATTGCTTTTTCCTTCAACAGAAGCCGTGGTGTGAAATGAGGATTGTCCCTACGGAGCGGGTTGTGTGGGGGGAGAATTCTCGGGCCAGCTTCGGGTCTCTCTGCAAGTCAGGAACCCCCACCCATTTCCTCAGTGCTCCGTGCTTGCTGGGGCGTAGCCCAAGCAGTGGCACAGCTGTACCCCGGCCTGTCCTTCCTGAACCCCGTGTGCCTGGCTGGCCTCCCTCGCCCCGCCACGCCACGACCCACTGTCCGCATCACCTCGGGAGCGGCTGAGCGGCCCCTCAGATCTGCTGTAAGGAGCAGGCTGCCTTCCCCAAAGCTAACAGAGCCCCCCAGCTCCGAGGCAAGTCTCTGGCTTCTTCCACGCCAGCGGGGACGCCTCTAGGGGAGTTCTGGCTGCGGGATGCTCTGGTCTCTAGGTAGGGAGCAAAGGAAACATGGAGCCGGTTTCCAAGGACACCTGCCCCTGTGGCTTGGCCAGGGGGGCTGCTGCTCCGCCCCCCCCCCCCCCCCACAACAAGGGTCATGTCTGGGCTGTCCCTGCACAAGGCGCTGCGGCCCAGGGCTTCACCCCCTCGCGGCCTCTTGGGACTGAGCCGGAAACTGCCGGCAGCGCTTTCACGCTCAGAGACTACCCGTCCCCGCTGTGGCGCGGGCACAGCCGATGGGGGTGGCACGTACGGCTTTCTTGGCCTTTCTGGCAGTTCCCCACATTCTTCGTGTTGAGGAAATATTTCACTTGCAGATTCCCAGTTACCCTGGGAGGTTTGGAAAGCAAGTCTGGCCGTGGATTGAGTAGAGCAGAGCGGGTCCTGCCTAACATCTAGCGGACACCCAGTGATAACAGTTATACGCAGTTTGTGTTTACGGCTCCTGGAAGATGGAACTCCTCCCTGTGAACCGTCCTTAAAGCAGGCCTGGCACGCGCCGGGCCCCATGGCCCCTTGGCAGGCCCACGGGCGGCCTGCACTGTCCTGGGGACAACGGCAGCAGCACAGCCCCGGCTCGGGCCCCCTCCTGGGCCTGCCCTGCTGGTGGGCGGGAGAAGTGGGGGCCTCCTGGGCCTGCTGCTCACCAGGCTGCAGGGATTGGGCAGGGGCAGCCCCCCACTGCCCCCTCACTAGGTGGCTCCTGCAGGGGCCAGGACCTGGAGTGCCTGGGAACCCAGAGCAGAGCCCGGGCAGCGGCTCGGGCCCCTGGGACCCCCGAGGTCCTGGAGTGTGTGGTGGGGTTAGGAGGTGGGGGCCGGGGCCTGGCACTGCTGCTGTGTTTGTTGTGGCCGTGGCCAGGCTGGTCCACCAGGCCCTGCGGGGCCCTGGGCTCCAGCCTTCCCCTGCTCCCCACACTGAGCCTGCAGGCCTGTGGCTGCCCCAGGCTGCAGGCCGCATGCCTCACAGGCCCACGTGGGGCGCCCGGGGCAGCCTTGGGGCCGTGGCTGGAACCAAGCCTGGTCTGCAGCATCCCCCTCAGCAAGGGGTGGGGGCCGGCTCATGCTCCCCTGACTGCACCCTGACACCCTGACGCATCTTCCCCCTGCAGCCTCTTCGAGCACTACTGCTACTCGCGGGGCGGCATGCGCCACAGCTCCTACACCTGCATCTGCGGCAGGTAAGTGGCACCCTGGACCCAAGGCCCCTTCCCTGTTGGCGGGTGGGGTCGGTCATGGGGAAGGCGAGGTGGTCCACAAGGCAGGCTCCCCCACAGCGCCCAGCTGCCGCAGCTGGGAGGTCGCTCTGCCCCCCGTCCCCCTCTTGTGCAGGAGTCAAGCTCAGGGAGCCGAGATGACCTCTGCTGCTGGCCTGGTGCTGGGTGAAGAGGGGGAGCCCGGCCACCCCCAGAGGCATTGAAGAGGGCTATGGCCCGTCTGCAGGGGGTTGCTGTCAGGGAGGCGTGAACGTGACCAGCCTGGGAGCTGGGCAGGGAAGCGGGCCCTGGGCGGCTGCTCCTTGCCCACCCAGCCTCACCCCCTCCACACCAGCTCCCAGAGCGTGAGGGGACTGGGCTGTGGCCACAGGCTATGTCAGCGCATGAGGCTGTGGTTGTGTGTCCGTGGCCTGGTAGCACTACACATGGCTTATGTCCAGCCACTCTCATGTGGGTTATGGTGTGTGGCTTTGTATCCCTGGAGACACAGGATGGGACACAGCCACAGGTGTGCATGTCGTGGTCTGCATGCCTCCCTTTGTGTGTCTTGCACATGGCCTGTTGTGGCTGTGATGGTCTGGGTGGGTTTGCATGGCTGTGTCACTGTAGGCGTGGCTGCACGTGGCTCCCTGGCTAGCTGTATCTGTATATGGCACATGTGGCCCCTGGGGCGTGTGTACTTGTGTATGTGTGTGTTACCATGGGAATGTCTGCATGGCCTTGCCACGGCTGTGCGTGTGGTGTGTGTGGTGGGGCTGGGGCTCTGGGTGGGTATGTCCGTGTGGGTGTCACTGTGGCACATCTGCTGGGGCACACCGTGGCTGTGGCAGCCGCCTCGTCACCAGGCGTCCCCCCTGCCCCCAGGACAGAGCAGCTCTGCTGCTGCTCACAGCAGGGAGCATGAATAAAACATGTGCTCATCGCAGTCCTTGGAAACGCTCTTCTCTGGTGGATAGAGAGAAAAATCATTATTTCTACTTTTATGATTCCTGAGACTCCCGAATGGGGCTATAAATATTACACCCAGGTGGGTTTTTTCCTTTGGACAGACTTGAAAGTCCTTTTTTTCTTAAAGGCATCGCTTGTGAGGGGAGCTCTCCCGAGCCCCCGGTCCCTTGGGCCCCAGGCTCCCAGGCAGCTCGTGAGGCACCGCAGGTCCTGCGGAGCTCACCCTTCTCGCCTGCGCCCCCTGGAGCGGGGCTGCCCCCCTACCTTGCCCCTCTGCAGGCCCTTCCTCCCCACATCCGTTCTTTGCACACCCCGCCCCGTCCTGGAGGGCTCTGGTCTTGCCCTCCCCAGCCCAGGGCCACCCACTTGAGCAGGCCTTGCCACTGGGGCAGCTGCCAGGGATGCCCCCAGAGCCGGGGACCAGGGGCGCAGGGGTTCAGGGGTGCAGGGGTGCAGGGCCACTGGGCCAGCTGCCTGGGCCTCTGCTGGAGGTGGAGGGTCCTGCCTTCAGGGGGCTGTGGCCTCTGGTGCCAGGCCCTCTGGGACCTGCCGGCTGAGGCCAGCAATGGACCCCCCACTCTTGCGCCCGCAGTGGCGAGAACTCCGCTGTGCTGCACTACGGCCACGCCGGGGCCCCCAACGACCGCACGATCCACGATGGAGACATGTGGTGAGTGACACGCCAGTGCCGCCCCCCGTCCAGCTCTGGGTGGGGGCAGTGGGTTGGGGGGTGGACACCTCGAGGTGGCCCGAGACCGACCGGGGCAAGGCCCAGCCTGCTCCGCCCACGCCGCCTGCCCCGCGTGGCACCCACTCACCAGGGCCGCACCCAGCCCGGAGGCGCCAAGAGTGGGCGGGGCCTTGTCCCCGACGGGGCCATGGGACGGTGGCCTCAGAGGAGGGCCTGGATGTCCCCCAGCGCCTGCCCCCTGCCCTCTCCACGCCCCCAGCACCTCAGTGTGGAGCAGGAAAGACCCCAGGCCCAACCACCTCTGACACCCGCCAGCCTCGGCCACGGGCCCCTTGGCGAGGGTCAGTGCAGGACCCGTCTGCTGGTAGGGCTTCCGGAACACTGGTGTGCTCAGCCCCTCGTGGGGGTGGTGACCAGGCCGATGCGGGCAGGCGCCCCGGCCGCCCGCCAGGGGCCGACTGTCCCGCTCATAGCCCCCTGCTGCCACGGCAGGCTGGATCACCGCCCCCCCCGCCCGCCGCTGCTCTGGGCCCGGGAGGGGTCTCAGCCCCCTCCTTGGGGGCAGCCCTCCCCCCGCCCTCATCAGGACCATCCCAGGCGGCGCTGGACCGCCGAGAGGTCACTGCTGGGCTCATAGGTTTGGCCGCTCGCCGCCCGGGACCACCTGTTTTGCTGGGGTCTCAACCAGCGGCCTGGCGGGCGCCCCACCCAGTTCCCCGGTGCCTTTCTTCCTGTGGCTGACACACCTGGACGTGGCGGCCCTGAACCCTGCCGCCAGGCCTCTGCTGGCTTCCTCTGCCATCACCCTGGTCTGCTCACTGCCAGGGCCGGAGTCCCCATGATGGCCTGCTCCACTGACCCTGCCGGGCTCGCCCGCTGGGAGCCGGCCTGCCAGCCCACGTCCACAGAGGGGCCAAGCACACGGGCACAGACCTGAGGCCGTCGCTGCCAAGTACTGCAGGAACATGTCCTGCCCACAGGGCTCAAGGGCACTGGCCACGGTCACTCCACTTCCCCTAAATCAGTAGGTAACATGAGGGTGAGAGCCCAGCTCAGCCTTCTGGAAGGGAACAAAACCACTTGCTCCATCTCTGGGCCTCAGTCCACGCACCTGTGAGTGGAGAGCGCACGTGGCAGCAGAAGGGACGTGCTCGGAACCCCGCCGCTGAGCCGGGAGCCCTCCCCCACCCTGGTCTGAGGCAGCCAGGACCAGCAGGCGGGAGCGCGCCAGAAGCCGCCCCATCGCCGAGCACTGGGCCTCGGCACCCCCACCCCCACCCCGTGCCCATTTGTGCCGCAGGCTGCCGACCGGCAGAGCCTGGGCCGGAGTTGGGAGCACAGGGCCCTCCTGTAGGCCCGGGGTGTGCAGCGACCACAACAGGCATGGATTTGCTCACCTCCTTCCCACCGTTGTCCTCCGAGGTGGCTGTGCTGTCCCCAGCCGAAAGGTGGAGGGAACTGAGACTCCAGGTGGGGAGGGCCTGGCTGCCTCAGACCAGGGTGCGAGGGCGGGCCCTCCAGGCCACCACCCTGCCCCTGGGGGCCCCAGTGAGACACTTGGCCTCCCCCTGGAACCTTCCTTAGTGCTCCCTGGCCCATCCCGACTGGACTAGCAGGACAGGACGTGGGAGTCCAGTCCCGAGACGGAGGCACCTCCTGTCCCGGGTCAGCTCCGGTTGGCTGGAGGGCCCTGTCCAGGCCCAGCAGCAGTGAGCTTTTGTCCTGCAGGAGCTCAGCACAGAAGCAGCTGTGTCTTCTGTCTGCCCCAAAGGGTCCACACCCCGTTGGAGCGGTGCCGGCCATCCTTCTGGGATGCCCTGGTGGGGCGCGGTGCACCCCAGGCCCTCACATGTGGTGGCGCAGGTACAGCGGCCTCCGCCCCCCTGGGCAGCACGTGGCCCCCCACCCCCTCGTCACAGCCATGGGCACGAGAGTGGACCCGCTGTTCATGCCAAGCCCAAACTGGAGCTTTTGTTTTTCTAGCACCAACTTTGAAATGTAGCCAGTAGAATAATGATGGGTTTATTATAGCCAATTTATTATGTAGCATTTAGTACAACATGTTTAGTTGATTACTGGGACTGCCAGATTGCTGGCGGCATTTAGAATCCATTGTTTTATTGAAATTGATCCGCCGAGCCCCTACTGTGTTCGGTAAATAACAAATCACGCTGTTATCCCAACATAAAAGTCACAGCACTTCATCAGAAGATAGGAAACCGCAACCCGAGCAGAGTGCCGCTCTCCGCCCACAGCCGAGGTCCCCCCGAGTGGCGTGTGTCTTCCGCAGTGTCCGTCTGGGCGGCAGGCCATGATCTCGGTCCTGCTGTGTTGGATTAAGATGTCCCGGAAATATGTGAACATCTCAGTGGGGCTGTTGGCGGGGCGGGGGGGTGGAGCTGATCCAGAACAGCCAGACCCTGGAACCTGTCACTGAAGGAGGGGGAGACCAGGGCATCTCTGTCCCAGACGCCCATACGTGCCTAGGGAGACTGAGGGAGGCCAGGTTCAAAGCTCTGTCCTCCCCTCCCTCACTGCGGGGCCTCTTCCCAGCCTCAGTTTCTCCACCAGTGAGTGGGGATTTTCAGAGCAAGCGCCTCACCCTGAGGAGGGGTCACCGAGAAGTGCCACGTGCAGACGGGCCCACGGGTTCTCCCTCGGGCCGCACTTGGCTGGCCAAGAACCAGAAGGAGCGTTTTGAGGCCGCTCTTCCCACCGAGCCGGCGGCCCCGGGGGCCCTGTTCTCTGGGCTCGCCCCTGCCCCAGCCCTCCATGGATCTGAGGGTGAGGCTTGACTCGGTATGTCCTCACGTCCTTGGTGCTCCCCCTGCCAGCTTGCTTCAGAGCCTCAGGGCTTTTGTGGGTTGCCTTCAGCTTTTATTTTTCAGGCAGGCAGGCCTTCCAAAACAGGGTTACGAAAGGACGGTGCACTTGGCGAATTCCTGTCCTTTTAGCATGCTCACACAAAGGGCAGCGGCCAGGGTGTTCCGAGGCCCTGCCCAAGCCTGAGGCCCCTGCAGACCCCTCCCTGCTACCTGCCCTGAGCAGGTGGGTGTCAGCACAGGTGTGGCTGGGACTTACCCCCCTGCCCCTTATCCGGTCTGCTCCCCAGCCCCCAGAACCAGCCTGTGCACCTGAAACTAGAGTCCCCAGGCCAGGCGGAGGTTCCCCGGGGCTGGCGAGCTTGCCCACGGGCCACCAGGGGGCGCCGCCATCCACGTTTCCATCGGCTGGGAAGCGCTGCGCCTAAAGGTGGACCCTCTCTTGGGCTGGGCTCCAGGTCTGACGCTGCCTCGCGGTCCCTCTGCCACCCGGACCCATCAGCAGTCTCACCCCGCAGGGCAGAGGTGGGAGGGGAGGTGCCTCCAGGGGGCTCTGCCTCTGGCAGTAGCTCGGGCGGTCCTGCTCTCCTGCCTCCTCCCTGACTGCGGGCGGGGAGGGAGCCTGGGGGCTAGGGTTTGGGACCCCTCTCCTCCAGCCGGGCCAAGGCTGTCCCAGGCCGGGGGTCTAGCCACAGGCAGGAGGTGGCTGGTGGACGGGGAGCCAGACTTCCCTGCGATGGCCGGAGGAGGGCAGCCTTGTGTGTTCTCAAGTGGCCCGGGACGAAGGACAGGCCTGTCCCAGCCCCGCTGCCCAGGAGCCAGGGTCTTCTCCCCCGCTCCTTCCCCGTTGTGGGACTCGGGCCCCACGGGTCTCCCTCCACGGGCAGCCGCCAGCCTGAGGCCCCCACTCACACGTGCCCTGCCCTGCTGACCAGCCCCGGTGGGGACCCAGCGCACGGCCGCCAGAGCCTGGCTTCTCTGCCCAGAGAAATGCGACTACGGAGTGCACCCCTGGGAACTTGAGGACGCCCTGAACTCCTGCAGGCGCCCTCGCTGCCTGGAGCCAGCACTCGCAGAGTCCCCTCGCCCGCTGCCCCAGATCTGCCATCCTTCCCGCCAACCGATGAGAGGCGCGTGGTCTCTTCCCCGCCTGGCCACCGTTTTTCTGCCACCAGGGCCGTTACCAGCCGGCTCCTTCCTGCTCCTCCTGGCGAGTTAGTTCCCTGTTAACGCAGCACAGTTGGTGTGGATGGCGCCTGCACCTGACCCGCTCAGCAGGCCCGCCCCTCCCTCCCCCCCAGCCCTGGCCGCTGGGTCGCGAGCAGCAGCCACTGTCTCTGCCCCAGACGTGGCCCTCCTGGCCCCTGCAGGCGGCGGGGTGCCCGCAGCTCAGCCAGGGCCTCAGCAGTCCCCTGGGGGTCCAGGCGCTGAGACGGGCTGACTCTGCCTCTCCTGGGTGCCTGTCGGTCTGACACGAGCCTGGCACCTGCACTGCAGCCCCCTGGAGGGGCCCTGAGCCTCTGCCCCATGGCCAGGCAGGAGGCCTGATGGCCCAGGGGGCTTTGGCACACATGAGTCCCCCCAAGGCCTGCTCCTGCTGCCAGACCCGCCAGACCCTGCGCTCACTCACCCCTGGGCTGTTTCCTCTGAGGTGACACTTGTTTGCCACCAGCCAGCCCCACCCTGAGGATTTTGTGGTCTCAAGGATGTGCCCCATCCTCAGAGCCAGAGAAAGCTCTCAGGGGTCAGCCATCTGCCCAGCCCCTGTCGCAGCCTCCGGCGTTCCAGCCCCTTTAGAAGCACCCAGCACACCCACCGTGGATCTGCCCAGGGTGTATACCAGTCGCCCTTAGTGTGCATTTCCCATCCACTCTGTTAATTTATGCTTCTTGGTCACCACCCACTCTGCTGATCTCAGGACCCACAGTTTGATAAATGTGGCTCCAGACGGCCTGGGTGCCAGCAGACATCACGGGACACTGGTGACCAAAAAAGTGAAATGAGGCATGTGCTGTGCACATGACGCCGACGCACGCCCTCCCCCGCCAGAGGCCACTGCCCGACCCGGCCCGGGCCCGCCGCGCTGCCCTGGAGCAAGCCCCGGGCGGGGGCCGTGTCCCACCCACACCAGGCCAGCACCGTGCTGGGGCCGCTGCCTGCAGCACCCTCTCTGGAGTGGCAGTGACGCTTCTCTCTAGGCCCACAGTGGACCCGGCGCACATGGCCGCCAGTGTAGCTGCTCACCCAGGCTGTGCTGGCTCCAAGCACCCCGGAAAGTGTTGCTGGGCCCAGACCCCCCCAGAAGCAGCTGGGCCGAGAAGGCATTGGGAGGGGCACAGAGGCACTGGAGAGGGTGTGCTTGGTGTTGGGGCAGCCCCGAGGGCTCAGAGTGGTGACCTCTGCCCTGCAGGGCGTGTCTGGAACACGGTGCTCAGCGGCAGCTGGCCCATGTGCCAGGGACACCAGGGCTCCAGCCTTATCTGGAAGGGCTGCCCCCCACGGCTAAGGAACTACAAGTAGCGTCTAGTCCTCCCTTCCTGTCCCATCAAGGTCGGAAGAGAAGCCGGAGTCTCCTGCTGCTCAGAGACCCCCCAGCCTGTCCTGGACATAGCCTGGGGGTTGCAGGGTGGGGTCTGAAGGCTCTTGCAATCCGGGTCGACCTAGGCACACACACGTGTGCATGCGTGCGTGTGTGTGTATGTATGTGGAGTTGTCGCCCTGGGGTGAGAAGTGGCTAATACTCAGCGATTTATGTGCAACCGCTGAGTCCAGAATGGCCCTCGCGTAAACACTGCAGCATTTCCGCCAAACCTTTCCCAAGCCCCCTGTCGCTGGCCGAGCGTCTCATGGGCCCCCTGCCCGTGGCTGGCTGGTCCTCACAGGGGCCACGGGAGCTGAGGGGGGCCTGGGGAAGGTCTGGGTGGGCTAGTGGTGGCAGGTAGCCCGGGCCTGAACCAGCCCAGGAGGAGCCAGCGGAAGACAGAACTCTCCTCCCTGCCAGGAATTGACCCCGATGAGCGCATGTAAGTACGAGGAGCCAGCGTCTTACGGGGAGATGTGTAACGTCCCCCAGATGTCTTGGATTATCACACATCCACTCGGCCAGAGATGGCAGTGTCCCTGGGGGGCTCCCCAGGCAGCCGGGAAGGAGGGAGCCAGAGCATGACCGAATCCTCCACTGTCGGTTTGCTTTCAGAAGACAGAGGAAGAGAACACAGAGAAGCTGGAGGGAGATGATTTACAAAGAGATGGCTGCGGGCCCTGGATTCCAGGATGGCTCGGCTCTGAGTTAACTTACACACGCAGAAACTCCGAGAGGTTTTTTTTTTTTGTCTTTTTTTTAAGGCAGAAAAAGATAGGGAACTGAGAGAACGAAAATAGACTGGAGCCCCATGCCCAAGAGTCGCGGGGCAGGATGGATGGCCGGCTGGCTGGGTGTACACTTCCTTTTCCAGAAAGTGGGTGATTGTAAAACAGAAAGCCCGGTTGGAGTCTAGAAACTGGATGTAAAAGCCAGGCCGGCCAAGAGCTGGAAGCCCGAGCGCCCACCCGCTCACGTTCTTCCTGTCTTTGGAGGAGGGTCAGGAGAACTTGGTTCAGTGTCCTGCCCTGCGCTGGAGAAGAGTCTGGATTTGACCATTCCAGATGCCTCTGGCGCTTAGCACACTCTGGTGGGTGCTCGCTGGGGCTTCCTTTTTTTAACTAGTTCGATTTCTGTTTTTCTTTGAGGAAAGCAGAGTCCAGGAGAACTTTCTGCCCAGGGTGCCGCTGCTAGCCAGCCTCTGGTGTGGTGCCCCCAGGAGTCTGGCCCCCATGCCCCCGGCTCTGTCCTGCCTGCTCAGACCCTTCCTGTGTGTTCCTTTCGGTGTGAGGCAACAGGGGGACCCCATTCTCCTGGACAGCTTGGGGGGGACTGGGCCCCCGCACCAGCTGGACTCGCCCTCCAGGCAGCCGCAGGCCTGGATACCCCCTTGCCTCGGGCCTCCTGGGGAGCGGCCGCCGGGGCGTGGCTGCTCAGGGCCGAGCCCTGTGTCACTGTCCTCTGCGGGTGCAGGGCTTGGGTGGGTCACTCGGGGCCCAGGGTACCCCAGAGCCTGCACTTTGACCCGCCTGTGACGGCTCCTCCCCCAGCCCTTCGAGAGAGCCTCTGAGGTGTTATCTGGACACTGCTCGTGGTATTTTGCAATCAGAAAAGACAGATTAGAGGGTGCCCAGCTGGGCACTTCAGGTTCCAGCCAAGTGCCTGGGGATCCTGAGTGCTCGAGGTTTGCCTTTAAAACTCTTCCCTTGAAGCCACTGCCACTGCCACCTCCTGCAGGGGTCCCACAGGCTGGGGTTCCACAGGCAGGCATGCCGGCAGTGGGAATGGTTGTTGGCGGCTGTTTGGAGTCTGGGTTGGGTGGGAGACCCTGTGCAGGAAGGTGCCGCTCAGGCCTGGGCTCAGGTTCACCAGGGTCTCTGGACCGCAGCGAGCCAAGGGGAGTAACCCAAAGCTGCCCAGGAGCTGGGCGCCCCCTCAGGACCCCCAGGCTCGGCGGCCACCTGCCCTGGGATGCGCCCAGCGCCGGGGCCGGTATCTTAGCCTGTTTTGTCACTGTCAGCTTTGTGATTTGGCTGTGACCCCCTGACGGGGCTGGGGACTCTGGCTGACTGTCCCCAGGAGCTGAGGTGGGGCGGGACAGAGAAGGGTATATGTCCATCCTGCTGCCCCGCCCTGTCTGCCCGGGCGACCCAGTGCTGAAGGCGCTGCTTCAGCCGTAGCCGTGACAGCCTCCCCGTCCTGTCTCGTTCCACTCGCGGCCCTTGACCAAGGGGCCCTTGTGCGGGACAGGCAGCGGGGGCGTGGGTGGGACCCACCCGGCTGCACGAGGGGCCCCATCGCGGGGCTACTCGCTCCCTCCCCGCCTGCCTCCACCTCTGCTGGTCCCGGGTCCCCAGCTCAAGGCCTCCCCCAACCACGGGGCCCCTCCTGGGGCTCTGCCACCAGTACCTGACGTCCACCCGCGCCAGGCGGGGGGAGGCCGTGGGGCGGCAGTGGTGCCACCCGCTCACCCGCCCTCCCACCCTCTCCTCGTAGTCTCTTCGACATGGGCGGCGAGTATTACTGCTTCGCTTCCGACATCACGTGCTCGTTTCCCGCCAACGGCAAGTTCACCGCGGACCAGAAGGCCATCTACGAGGCGGTGCTGCGGAGCTGCCGTGCCGTCATGAGCGCCATGAAGCCAGGTGCGGGGCCTGCGGGAGGTCCCCCAGCAAGGGCGGGGGGCAGCCATGCAGCAGGGCCTGCATTCTGTGACATCAGTCGCCCCCTGCCAGCCCCATTCTCGGCCCAAAAGACAGGATGGCCAGGGCCCGGGGTGCCCCAGCAGTCCCAGCACTCCAGGATGGGGGCTGGCACCAGGCCGGCTCAGCCCGGAATCGGGGCTCTCGGCGCCAGGGCAGCCCACGGCCCGCCTGGCTTTCCCCACCTGTGCACCCTCTCCCGGCGCTGGCCCCTCCAGGGAGGGCTCGGCCAGCTCTGGACACCCGTGTCCAGGAGGAGGTTCGAGCCCGCGGTGCCCCTGCTGGCTCTGCAACCCTGGACAGAGGCTCTTCCGTCAGATGGCGTTGCGCAGGGCTTGTGGACACGGAGCTGAGCCACCTGCGCGCCTCGGGTGCCTAATGGCACCTGCGCCTCAGCTCCACGGGGGTCCCCTCGTGGCCCTGCTGCCGAGTGCGGACTGGCCCGCGGCTCTTCCCTCCCAGCAGCCCAGCCGTCAGTGTCGTGCTTCCACCTTGGCTTCCTTCTCCGCCGTGTCCTCCTGGGGGTGGGTCACCTCCCACCCACAGCGGTGATGGCCCCCCAGGGCAGGCGGAGGAGGTGCCCTCGAGGCCACGTTGGCGGCGGCACCTCTGGGCGTCCCACGTTCTCCCCTATCGCCACCCTAGTAGGTGGCCACGCTGCTCCCTGGAGACCCCCTGGCCTTCACTCCACAGCGCTGGGAGGGGCGGGTTTGGGGAACACTGTGGGGCAGCAGCTGAGGCTCAAGCCCCAGGCCCAGCTTTTGGTTTCTTCTGCCCTTGGTTGACAAGACGTTTCTAGCAGTGAAGACAGGTCCCCAAGACGTCACCTCTGCCTGGAGGGGAGGGTGCAGGGACTTGGCGTGTCCTGTTCCTCCTTCAGGCTTTCCAGGGCTTTCTGAGGCAGCCACCCGCAGGCCCTGGCAGCTTTGCGGGGCCTGGCCCTGGCGGGCGTTGGGCTCCTGGTGACCGCCGGCCGTGTCCTGGTGGTCCACGTGGCCGTGCCCTGTGCCCGTCCTGGAATCCAGCTGATCCAGCTGGTGCACTCCTGCCTTCTGCCTCTCCCAGGCCACCTGTGCCACCTGTGCCACCCGCATCAAGGTGCCTGTCGGTTCTGCATCTCGGGTACTAAGTAGCAGAGGTGGACAAAAACAAGTCAGGTCCCCAGGCACCGTCACAACCCAATAAATGGGAAAGGCGGGTCTGGGTGGGACCAGCGCCAAGGCGGCATGGCAGTTGAGGAGCTGAGACGAGTGGGGGTGGGAAGCCCGAGGCCGGAGTCGGCTGGCCAGGGCCCGCCGGGGTCACGTGGGCTCAGGCACCGTCTTCACCCTGGGCCACTCGGTGAGCAGCAGAGAGAGAACACCTGATGTTGGCCTTGCTCAGGTCGTGGGCCCCCGCCTCCCCAGCTGTGCAGGCCTGGAGAGAAGCGGGCAGGACCCCGCAGGCAGCTTCCCTCCCGGATGCCTGTGCACCTGGCTTCATCTCCAGAATGCAGCTGACCCCGAGAGACCGGGCCCAGGCCCAGCCGGGTGCCTCGGGCTCCTCGCCCACGAGATGGGCCAGCAGCAGTACCACCCATCAGGAAGGCTGAGGCTGCAGGGCCCAGGCTTGTTACGGCCACGAGGGGTGGGGTGGACGAGTCAGGGGTCTCTCTAGTACTTGGAGTTGGTGAGTCAAGGCTGCAGGGCATCGGGGAACCTGGCTTGACCAGGCTCTGCATTTGTGGAGTTCAGGGGCAGCAGCGTGTTAGCCTCTCATCCCTCCGGGGAACCTTTTTCAACAGCCACCACCACCAGAACCCCAATCCTGAGCCCAGAACCAGTGTGGTCTCTTGTGGGCCCAGCCTCAATGGCTCAGTGTTCGACTCAACAGCCGCCTGTGGCCCACGGCCCGTGGCGATGTGTCACGGGGGATGCCGGACAAGCGCTGCTGTCGAAGGGTCCTCGCAAGTCAGTTTCAGAGGAGGGAGAGCGTGAGCAAGCCTTCCTGGAGCCCCCGCTGAGGAGCCATGGCCATGCCGGGGGGCTCCAGCCCCAGCCCCACTGGTCCAACAGGAGTTTAATGAGCAAACGGGGGCCAGGAACTTGCTGTGCCCCCAGGAGGAGGAGGAAGGGCAGGAGCAGAGAGGAAGCCTTCAAGTAAACGAGCTCCCAGGTGACGGAGCCGATGCCATCTGCCCAGCTTAGCGGCTGCAGGGGGAGTCGGTGTCTTGTGCAGAGTTGTGTGGGGCGAGAAAGCAGCAGCCGCCTCTAGAAGTGTTCATACAGGGTGGCGTGGAGGCGGGCACTGCAGGCTGAGCTGCTGTGCCTCCTGTGGAGGGGAGAGGGCCGTGAGAGCTGTCCAGTCCAGGAGCAGGTGTGGAAGCAGGGGCTCCGTGGTCCTGGTATGCCCAGACCACGTGAACGCATCACACCTGCTCAATTCAGCATCAAGGAATTAGTCACCCGAGGAGCACCGCCTCCTCTTTCCTTATACCCAGCAGGAGGAGTTTTTGCTCAATTCTAAAGCCTGTAAGTACTATAGATGCAAGGAAAGTTGTTGGCCAGTGAACAGTGGTTATTCCCCCAGGGTCCCCAGGCATGGCCCTTCCTGTGGAAGCCGAGCAGCCCTTCCCACCGAGGCCTCTACTGGCACAGCCCCACGCCCTGTCCCAGCGTAAAGGCCCCTGCTGTGTGGGTCCAGCTCCTGGGCCAAGACACATGACTGCTTCCCACCACCTTCCAGGGAGGCGGGAATAGATGAGCCAGGAAAACACACCAAGATGCCCCGGGGCGAGGCCAAAGCTCCTCCAGCACACTGGCCCTGGCGCACAGTCCCCCAGCCCCTGGGCAGAGGACGAGGGCACCTCGTGGTTGTCAGGACACTGGGGACAGCAAGCTGAGCGTGCTGGACGGGAGTGCTAACTGGCAGGAGTCCACACGAGGTGGGCAGTGCACTCAGCTGCCACGGCTGGGAAGATGGCCCCACTGTGGCCAGTCCTGGGAGCTGAACTCCACAGCCACCAGGAGAACCCCAGGTGTGGGGAGGGCCTCCATGCAGGGCAGGTGGGCGGCCCACCCTTAGGGCCCCCCGTCTCCATGGCTGGGGGTGCCGATATCCATGGCCACCATGGAGCACAGCAGTGGGCAGGGTTACTGCTGAGAAGGCCAGCAAAGCAGGCAGGGTGGGGCGGGCCCTGGGGCAGGCGCCCAGCACCGGCCACCCACCGTGGGGCCCTCCTGGTCCCTTCAGTGCTACCCACCCTGTACTCTGGGCCGATAAGCACCCATGCCTAGTGCAGCCTTGTGCCTACTTCCCAGCCCTCAGGCACAGCCCCTCTCCCTCCTTTCCCACTTGGCCACCCTACCTCCCTTGCCCCAGGCTGCAGGCCCCATCTTTTCTGCTCCACCTGGCCCCACCCCAAGGACCCTCCCTGAGTGGCACGCCCCGCCCCAAGCAGTGCAGACTGTCCATTGAGCAGCCCGGGGCACCTCTCCTCTCGGATCTGTGGCTGTAGGCACGTCACAGCCTGTGAGTGACACCTCTTTGTTGCATGCCCAGCCTGTGTGGCTGTGTGCCTGACCCCAATCCCAGCCTTCCCTGGTCTCGGGCCAGGGGCAAGGGGCCAAGGGGCTGCACTGCCTGCCCCGCCTCATCCATAGGGATAGGTGCAGAATGCGGGGCCCGAGCAAACAGGAGGCAGGGGCCGCAGCGCCCCCACCACAGGTGGCAGGACCCAGACAGTGGCAGGGACTGGCTGTAGGTATGGGTCTTTGTCTGCCCTCCCAGCCCAAGATCCCCTCCATGCCGCAGAACACGCAGGATGGCGGGTGAGCTCCAGCCCCCACTGGCCCCCGTTGGCTCCTCGGGGTTCTCAGCCCAGCTCGGTTGAGGTGTGGGGGACGATGTGTCCCCAGAAGTCAGCCATGCTTGCCTCCACATCGAGGCCGGCAGCCAGAGCAGCTACCCTGCTCTTCTGCAGGCGAGGGGGTCCCCAAGGCCTTGGCAGCTGTGGGGGTCTGCCTGTCCCCGCTGCCGGCCGGGGCAGACCGGAGGCCCCCACGCTGTGCCAGCACAGCCTGACAGGCGGCCCCCTGCAGCCCGCGGCCCATGGCCCAGGACCCCAGCCCTGGCGTTTCCTCCTGCACCCCCAGGGCTGGCGTACTTCCCCTCCCTGAGGCCCCTGACAGCTCCGATGAAACGAGCTTTGTCTGGAAGTGCTGGAAGGATGCAGCCCGTGCAGCCCTTTGCTGCCTCCCCAGCTTGGCGCCGGGCCTCCGTAGCCCCTCAGGGCTGTCACTCTGGGCAGGCAGCCTCCAGGCTGTGATGGATGCTGCAGAGGCTTAAGGGGCCAGTCCAGGCCACAGGCTCCAGGCCCCTCCGGAGTGGGTGCTGCAGGGGGATGGATGAGAGGTCCTGGGGGGCACAGAACACTGGCCGGGGAGCTGGGGCTGCTGCCAAGGCATTTGGGGCCTGGGCACCAGGCTCGTTTTCTGAGCCCAACAATGCCATGTGGCAGATCGTGGGGTCCAACCCAGAGGTTGTCCTGCCCACCCTGGGGTCTGATTGTGCCAAGCAGGCGGTAAGAGGCACCATGGCCACATCCTGGGCTCGTGGACTCCCAACACTGGCTTTAAGAGAGGACTTTGAGGGAAGCTGGGAGCCCCGCTCACCCCATAGGTGGTGTCTACCAGGTACGGAGCTGGGCACAGGCCCTGCTATCCCCAGGCACAGGGGGCCATAAGTAAGCCCCAGCTGTGCCATGGTGAGCACTGGCAACACAGGGCAGGGCAGTCAGGGAGGGCTTCCTGGAGAAGGTGCCCCTTCACAGGGGCCCATGGGAAGAGTAAACAGCAGGCAGCAAGCACACAGTAGGGCCTGCCCTCAGACTGCTGGCCCGTCAGGCCCCTGCAAACCCAGAAGTGGGTGCACAATGAGGCTGGAGAGGGAGGCCAGGCCAAGGCCCCGGCTGCGTCCTTGGGACTGCGGGGTCAGTGGCAGTGTTTGCTTTCGGTCCACCCCACATCCTGAAGAGGTGGCCCTGGCTTCTGAGCTGTGTGCAGGATGGAAGGGAGGGGGAGGGCTGCAAGAGGGGACAGGTTCAAGAGGGGACCTTTAGGGGAAGCGGGGACAAGAGTCGGTACTTGCTGGAAGTGTGAGTGCAGAGGGATGGCGCTGGGTCTAGCTACGCCGCGTCGTCCCGGGGGCAACGGGCGTGGGCAGGGCAAACAGGCCTCGGTGTGGGCGCGCCGGGACGTGTGGGCCAGCGGGCTGCTGGAGTGGGAGGGCTCGGGGTCTGAGGACCCGCTCACGCAGTTAGGGACCCCCGCTGCCTGGCCGCGGGTGTAGTACGCACCGTCAGGGCCAGGCACGGGGGCCAAGTTGCTGGAGGCGTCATCACTGTCATAGCCCTAACCGCACGCAGGCGGGAACACCCGCTCACTCGCAGCCAAGAGGCGGTGTGTGCAGCCTTTCCTGAGGGCGCGCGGGCAAGGATGGCTCCAGGCGCCGTGGGGGCCGCCAGGGCCCGACGCCGGGCGCCGGGCCGGCTCCTGCAGGGGCCCGAGGACAGGAGGGGGTTGAGCTGCCACCGCCCCTGTGATTTATACCTGGTCCCCTCTGCCGAAACCAGGCCAGGGCCACAGCCCACTGACGGAACTGCCAGGGCTGAACTCAACGCAGCGCTTCCCGGGCTCCCGTTCAGCAACTGGAAGGGGCCCCTGTCCGGGAGAAGCGTAAGGCAGTCTGCCAGACCTGACCAGGGGCACCCGGGGTGCAGGGTGTTTGGGGAGGCCCTTTGGAGGCGTGCCCCTGAGCGGGAGCACGCTTTCTTGCAGTCAGGTGCGGACTCCTCACCATGGACCAGGCCCCGGGTGAGCTGCTAGCCCCAACCCCAGAACCCTCGATTCTGGCGGGAGGCCCAAGAAGCCAGTAAGCAGAACTGTTTGAGGCCGGAAAGTGCCACGAGGAAAGAATGGGGGCAGTGGGGAGAGAGGGGCTGGGAGGTCTCTCCAAGGCGGTGACAGCTTTGATGCTGAGACCCCAAGGCCAAGGGTTTGCCGGTGAAGACCAGGGAAGAGTGGCCGGGCAGAGGTCCCAGCAAAGGGTCTGCCGTTTCAGGAACAGAAAGGTGGTGGCCTGGTGTGGAGGACGCTGCGGGGGGCAAGGTGGGGATGTCGGGTGGGCCAGGTTGGGTCTCACGGGCAGGCTGCGTTTGGGCCCTGGGAACATAAGGAAAATGAAGTGCTGAGCACAGGTCTGGCATGTCACTGTGATAAAACAGTGGCAGAGGCCACTGTTCAGGGCTGCTGCCCCCAGCCACATGGTACATGCCAGAGACTGTGCAGCCAGCATCGTGGGTGTGTCCAGGTCACACGTGGCCTGGATTCCAGGAAGGCCAGGCCATGAGAGCCGCCCCCACCCAGTCTGCCCAGGGGGTTTCACACACCCAGGAAGCCCCTTCGGTCTTCACAGGCTGGGGCCAGCAGAGCAAGTTTGCAGTGGGGGCCCTACATAGAAAAGGACTCTGGACTCCATGAGGGCCTCTGTAGGCAGGCTGGGCCTCTTCCCGCGCCCTCTGCCTCCCATGCCCAGGGGCCTGGGCCCTGCTGTGAGTGGCCAGGTACCCCCCACCCCTCCACTTGCTCAGAGCCCAAATCTTGGGGTGCAAGAGGTAGAGTGCAGCTTTAACTGGCTTGAGACCCCAACTGTGTGTCCCCAACCTCCCCAGGCAGAGAAGGGAACAAGCAAGTGTCTGAGGGGTGCCGGTCTGTCTCCTGGGTGGATTCCCACTCCTGGCCCCCACTCACCCCGAGCCTGTGCCTGCCCTCTGCTGGCAGGAACTCAGAGTGCCAAGCCCAGCCCCTGGGGACCTGACCCTCACTCAGCCCTGGGTCAGACAGGAGCCCGCAGTGCTCCCCAGGTAGCTGCACCCTGCAGTGATGGGGTGGGGAGGGCACAGACTGGCTCAGCTAGGACAGCGCATGGCAGGGAGGGTTCCTGGGCTGCTCCACCAGGGAGGGCACAGCACCTTGCATCCGCATGTGGAACCCCCTTGGAGTGGCAGGAACCTGGGGGAAGCCCCCTCGAAGAGAGGCTGCAGTGGGGACCCCAGAGCCTGGGGGCAGGACAGGAGCAGCCCCAGGGGATAGCTACTCCTAGAGGGTAGAAGGTAGCTCCAAGGTCCTGTGCTGCAGCTCCAAGGGCCCGAGGGGCCAGGCAGGGCTGGAGGCTGGCTCTGGGCTTAGGCCCCTGCACCCCCCAGAGCCCTGTGGCCCCAGAAGCTCTGCTTAGGGAGATTCCTGCTGTGACCCTTGCCCCAGAGACATGGTGCAATGAGGCACTGATAAGCACCCTGGGGTTCAGACGCCTGGGAGAGCGTGGGGATCCTCACAGTGACAACCCAAAAGGCTATGCCAGCTGCACCTTCACCCCAGAAACCTTTGTCCCTTACAAACTGCTCGAAAGGTGTCTCAGCCAAGCTCTGGTGTACAGGGTGCCCCCAGCCCCAGCTTCTCCTTTGCCCCACAGCAGCAAAAGCCAGGCCTGAGGCTCGGGCCCAGGCTCACTGAGGTTACTCTTTTGCCACTGTTGGGGGGCACGTGCTTTTCCCTCGGGTTGCCCAGAGGTGAAGCTGGTCTGGGGTGAACTTGGCATGAGCTGGGCCCTGGCCATGGGTGACAGGAGCCCATCCCTGGGGCAGAATGGATGAGAAGAAGGGGCTCGTGCTTTGCCTGGGAGCCCAGCACAGAGGGCCACCCTGGGGCACCAGACACCTTGCCAGAACCCCTGCCCTTCACGTTAAAGCCTCCCGGCCCCTGCCCTGGAGCCCTGGCTGGACCACCTGTCTCCACCGCTCACCGCAGCCCCCCTCTGAACCATAGGTGTCTGGTGGCCTGACATGCACCGGCTGGCTGACCGCATCCACCTGGAGGAGCTGGCCCGCATTGGCATCCTGAGGGGCAGCGTGGACGCCATGGTCCAAGCCCACCTGGGAGCCGTGTTCATGCCTCATGGGCTCGGCCATTTCCTGGGCATTGACGTCCACGACGTGGGCGGCTACCCTGAGGTCAGTGTGGACATGCTGGCCAGAGCAGCTGGCCTGGGGGCTCCACCGAGCCAGCCCTCCCTGGGATGGAGTGGGCTCTGGGGGCTGGAGGGTGATAGCATGGGGCAGGTGTGCCCTGTGGTCACGGTGAGGGAGGGATGGTGAGGGCCCGGCACCACCCACTGTCCCTCCTCCTCCACCCCCATCAGTTCCTGGCCTGAGGCAGGGGTGGACCCTGAGTGCCTCTTCTGTGGCTGCCTCCACAGACCTGGGCTGGAGACGGGTGCTCTCTGAGCACTGGGCCCTGCCCTGAGAATAGTAGGTGGTCAGCGCACAGAGTGGGGGGAGCCCTGAAGCCAGGCTGGGACCAGGACTGCACCCCTCACGTCCTCCTGCATCTGGGCTTCATTCAGACGGGAGTGAGGGGGATCCCCGGTCCTTGCAGAGAATGGCTGACCCTGCCCAGCCGCCCCTGCAGCCTCCTGGTCTCCAGCCTCCAGGGCAAGCTTCTGGGGGTATCTCCGGACGGACGAGGCCTCCCCTCTGCCTCTCCTCCTGGCTGGCTGATCCCAGAAGGGCCCACCCAGGGGGTGCTAGCAGGCAGGTGGCTGCAGCCTCTCCGGGCCCTGTGGGTGGGGGTGAGTCCGTCCCTCTGCCTGGCCTGCTGCCCACAGTGCAGGGGGTGGATTATGCAAGCAGCATGCGCCCTGGGCCCCACTGCCGGTTGGCCAAGACACAGCTTGGCCTGCTGGCTGCAGGGTATTTTGAAAGCACTAGGACAATTTTGGGGGGAAAAATTGCTCAAGAGAAGCATTATTATTCAATTATTTTTTTTCTCAAGTGTAAACAGTTAAATTTGGAGAAACAAAATCAGTTTTAATTTCCTAATTTCTCTCCCTCACATTGTATGCAGGGAGCCAAGAGCAGAGCCTTCCAGACATTGTTAACTAAGGTTCATTATTCATTAGTCGCCACAGCACTTTTTTTCCACCAGAGAAAATTGGCAGCAAACTGTTTTCATCTTTTCCAGTAAGCAGCCTTTTGTGCTCGTAGAGTCTATTCTTCTGACAGATAAACACTGTGGAATTAAAAAAAAAAAAAAAGGCTTTTCCTATGAAAGTCATTTGTTTCACTTCAGGCCTATGGGCACATCTGGGTCTCCTCTACCGACCCAGTCAAGTCAAGGCCTCGTCAAGTCCTCAGCCCAGCAGAGGCTGGCACAGGTAGAGTGTGGGCAGGTTGTCCACCCAGGGCTCAAGCTCCTGGGTCTAGGGGCTCTGGCTGGAGGGCAGCCCCCCCGCCACCAGCCTGGAGGGCTGCTGCCTGTCCCTGGTGCTCAGGAGGGGGAATGACCCGTGCCCTCCCCTGCCCCCAGCAGTCCTGCTCCGGCAGAGTAGCCTGCCTGCCCCACTGACACACGGGGCAGCAGGGCAGGGGCAGACAGGAACTGAGGACTGACAGGAACAGAGGCAGTGCCTGGTCCAGTCTTTGCCTCAGCCAGGCCCCTAACTGTGATAGTCACAGGGTGCAGAGGAGACAGGCATGAAGGTGAGGGGCTCTGAGGGGCAGGCACTCCTGGGGGCAGGAACAGAGACCCCAGGCTATGACAAGTCCCTGACTGCCCCACAGGCACCCTTCACCTGAGAACAGAGGCTGTCACTCCAGACTGGGCCCTCCCAGCTGTGGTGAACCCTGCCTTCTAGCACCTCAGCCCCTCCTCAGAGGCTGAGAAAACAGGGTGGTAGTGCCAGGCACCACAGCGTCCATGCCAAGAGCCAGGCCTGGGTAGACCCTTGACCCGTGGGGGTCTGAGTCCCTCCATCCCGGCCTGGCTCACAGCACAGATTCACACCGCCTCCCCCTGCTGTGCCCAGCAATGCAGGCTGAGTGGCCTGTTTCTGGTTACCTTACATGAACCGCTAATTGAAGTCTCATGTTCTTGGCGCCCAAACACTCAGAAATGACAGCTCTATCTCCAGCAGCTGGACTTCCCAAGGGGAGTCTGGAGTGGTGCACGGCAGGCTGGGATTAGGACCAGAAAGCATGCCTGCTACCCATGTGGGCAGGGTCCTTCAGGGACCTGGGGAAGGCAGGGGCCCTTGTGAGTCCTGGGGGCACCTCCTGAGCTTCCAGCCCCCGGCAGCCCTGAGGGATGTGCCTGGGGGTGTGGCAGAGCCAGGCTGGGTATGCACATCTGGGGGGCAGGCCTGTGCCCCTGCAGCCCATTCCTCCAAGGCTGGGTGCCCTTTCCCAGGGCCCAGAGTAGAAGGGGGAGGCAGCCCCGGGGGGAGGCCCCAGGCCCTGCTGGAACGCCTCTCCTGTGGGAGCCACAGTGCCACCGTGCCCGTGGCATGCATGCGCATTTGCACATGGACGTGCCTGTGCTGGCGCTGGCAGGCCCATCACAATGACAACACCTGTCCCTCCTCCTGGAAGGCCTCATGGAAAACCTGGGACTTGGCCGGGGGGGGGGGAGCTGGGCCCAGCACTTCTGGGGCCAGTTCCCACTTGAGCTGCTTGGAAGGAAAGATGCAACCTCCTTAAGAGCTATCTTGGCTTCACTGGCTTTGCTTATACTTCTCCTGGTGCCCTGGCCAGGAGAGGGGTTTGAGTGAGGGCAGTTGGACCCTGTCAGCCCCATGGGCCAGCCTGGGCAGTTGGCCCTGGGTGTGTGCACATGGGTGCCCACCAGCCTGCAGGCAATTCTCAAGGGAACATAGGCAGGGACACTCAAAATCTCGGGTATGTGCCAAGAGCAGAGGGCTTTTCAGAAGTGCCTGTGGTGCTGCACTGCAGGGCAGGGACCTTGTCTGGGCCCACAATGCCCGGGGTCAGGAGGCCTTACCCCAGGCTCAGCGAGCCCTAGGTGACTCCTGCTTGAAGCAGAGAAGCTTGTCGGTTCTTTCTTGCCCATCGGTCTCCTGCATGAGGCAGTGGCCCTGGCCTGAAGCCAGCACCCACCCCATCCCCCTGGTTGGTCCAGTGGTCACTTGGGCCTCCCTCCTTTCCCGTCCCCAGGGTGTGGAGCGCATCGACGAGCCCGGCCTGCGGAGCCTGCGCACGGCCCGGTGCCTGGAACCCGGCATGGTGCTCACTGTGGAGCCAGGCATTTACTTCATCGACCACCTCCTGGACGAGGCCCTTAAGGACCCAGCCCGCGCCTGCTTCTTTAACCCTGACATCCTGCAGCGCTTTCGCGGCTTTGGTGGGGTGAGTGCCAAGGGGCTCAGCATTCTTGTTCCCAGAATTACCCACCCACTACTCCACCTGCTCGTCCCCTCTTTGTCCCAAGAAGAAGTGATCTTAACCTCCTCATACTTGAGAAGGGCCTGGCCTGCCTTTCCCTAGTCTGTCACGGGCTAGAAAGATGCCTCACCCTCAACAGGAAGGACAGAGGTTCTGTAAGAGCCCTGCCCACTCCAAGGCTCCTATACACCTGCCAAGTGCGGGGGTGAGAGACAGCATGAAGAGGTGACATGAGCAGACAGCCCAAAGGGAGAAGCCTTCCTTTCGGTGCTGGTTCCCATCACAGGCAGCACTCAGCACTCCCCAGACAGTGCTCCTCCCCTCAGCAGTGGGGGCCAGGCTGGGCAGCCCTGTAACGAGTGTCTGCCTGCTGGCCCAACATAGGTCCGAATCGAGGAGGACGTTGCGGTGACCGACAGCGGCATGGAGCTGCTGACCTGTGTGCCCCGTACCGTGGAGGAAATCGAAGCGTGCATGGCAGGCTGTGACAAGGCCTTCGTCCCCTTCTCTGGCCCAAAGTAGAGCCAGCAGGAGTGCCAGGGTGACTGGGGGCCTGGCCTGCCGCCTCTCTTGACCAGGGTCAGCTGCTGAGCGCTGGCTGTCCAGCAGCGAGATGGCACCTGCAGTCCAGGCTTCAGGGTCTGGTCCTGCCACCCAGCGCCATTTCATGGGGCAGGGGAAGCTCTCCTTCATTAACCTTCTGTAAGATCACTGTGCTTAAATAATGACTTTGAAAGCGCTGATTGAAAATGATTATTCTTCTAGCAACTAAGATATGTCCTCCTCCCATTTGTATTCCTTTTCTCAGGAAAGATGCGTTCCCAGAGTTTTCTCTCAATAATTAATATGCAGAATGGAATTTGCAATAAAAATCTTCCTAAAATGGCCTCCTCCTTTCCTGTATCCCTCTGTGGGCTTAGGCATGGCTGGGGATCCCGAGATGCCAGTTCACCTCGTGTCAGGAAAAGCATTGACAGCACAGGTTTCAGCCTCAGATGGGCCTGGTGGGGCACAGGAGCCTGCTCTGAGCTCCCTGGGATTCCACTAGGTTCTGGCGTGTCCCCTTCCTTCACCTGCTGCAGGGCTTCCCAGGCCTAACAGGCATCCAATGGTCTATTGGAGCCCACTCTCCAGGGCTGGTGTCCAGGGAGTCTGTGTTCCACGGGCACCCTAGATGCTTCTGAGGGACAAGACTGAGAACCACCCACAGGCAAGGTGGCACGGGAGCACTGGGCCAAGCTTCACCCTGGGAGTTCCAGCACAGCAGAAGCTTGGCTGCAGGGAGAGACCACACAGCCTAGGCACTCGTGCCAGTCAGGCCAGCCAAGGTAGCCTCCGCCATGCCTTTCTTTGCACACATTAACAAGTAAACCAGTCAAGAGGCCTTTCTGACAGTGCCCTCAAACCTAGATTTCTGAAGGGGAGCAGAATTATGTATTACTGAGTGTCAATTTAGGAGCCGTTATTGAAAACTTGAGCCTTGCTGAGAGATACACTGCCCTTGATTTCCTTTTTACCTGGGACATCCTGGCAAAGCCACCACCTGTCTGAGAAACACTGGGCCCAAAGGCAGCATATGGTCAAGGTGACTTTCTCCTTTTTTTTTTTCCTAATATTTATTCCCCTCCACCCCCACCCCGTTGTCTGCTCTCTGTGTCCATTTGCTTTGTGTTGTTCTGTGTCTGCTTGCATTCTGGTCAGTGGCACCAGGAATCCGTGTCTCTTTTTGTTGTATCATCTTGCTGCATCAGCTGTGTGTGTGCGTGCTACTCCTGGGCAGGCTGCGCTTTCTTCACATGGGGTGGCTCTCCTTACGGGGCACACTTCTTGCGCGTGGGGCTCCCCTATGTGGGGGACACCCCTGCATGGCAGGGCACTCCTTGCGTACATCAGGACTGCACGTGGACCAGCTCACCACAAAGGTCAGGAGGCCCTAGGTTTGAACCCTGAACCTCCTATATGGTAGGCAGATGCTCTATCAGTATAGCCAAATCTGCTTCTCTCTCCTTCCATCTTGTCGACACCATTTGTCTTGTGGTTTTAGTTTGCCAAAGGGTTGCCAATGCAAAGAACCAGAAATGGGTTCGCTTTTATAATGGGGATTTATTTGGTATAAAAGCTTATATACCAAGGCAGTGAAATGTCCAAATCAAGGCACCAGAGGTACTTTCTCATCAAAGTCAGCTACTGTTGATCCTGTTGTCTGGCCTTGTGGCAAGGTAAGATGGCCACCGATCTCTGCTGAGGTCTCTGCTTTCCTGTCCAGAATCCGCTGTCTCCCAGAGCTCAGCAGTGGGCAACCAGACGTAAGGCTTGTCTTTTTCCAGGTGTCCGTCAGTCTCAGCTGCTCCACTTTCTCCCCAAATTCAGCCACAAGCTATCAGGCATATGGCTTATCTCTCCCTGAGCCTCAGTTCTTTGAGCCTTTTGGGCTCTTTCTCTCCTTGCAGCTCAGCTGTGGGCAAAACTGGAGTCCTCACTCTCACACTGCAGGATCAAATCCGGTGGTTTCCTTTCCCTGTGTGTGTCTCGTTTTTATCAGACCCAGCAAGAGGGTGGAGACTCAACCTGATTAATGCCTTACTGACAAACAGGAATGATTAGTTTTTTTTAAGGATTTCATAAAAGAACTTCAAACAATCACACCTCCGTAAGGGCAAACCCGCTGACCACTTTCCCCTCGGAAGCAATGAGCACCATCAAGGGCCCGGCTGAGCCTGGTCCCTGCCAATAGCAGGATGAGAATCTCCACCCCTACTTCTGCTTGTCCAGCCCCCATCCCTGGAGTCAGCACTTAGAAGTCTGTGCCCCAAGCCGGGGTTTGCTTCTCCCAGCACTCACAGCCAAGAGTTGCCAAGCTGAGGTGAAAAGCAATAAAGAAAGGATGGCAAAATATCTGAGACTGTGATGGGGCAGAAAAACTGTAGCCTAAAGAGATTTAGAAAGTCACTGAAAAGTTTAATGCAAAATGATTTCTTCCTATGAAAATAACAGAACTTTTAATGTGGCCACATCAAAATAAAAGAGCCCATCTCAGTTTCAACTCACCATGTATCTTAGTTGCTTCTTAGCTTTAGAACATTTATGTTTTTGAGGTTTTTGGCTGGTGCAGAGATCCACTTTCTTAAGTTAGCCCACTGGAACACTGAGCAGTTGGAGTAAAGATTTTGTCTTTCTGAGGGTCAGGACAGTTTAAGCATTCAGCTGTACCTGAGATAGGTATTTTCTGTTATAGAGGGTTTCAGTCCCTCCACTCCAGGGATAAAAGCAATCAAAGTTGAAATGGATGGTTTAGTTCAAGTAATTAAAAAAAAAAACAAAAAACCAGCCAAGTTATCACTTCCATCCTTGATTTCTTTTCAGACATTTCATACCCAAGCTGCACATGCCACACAAACATTTCCTCTGATTTTCAAAGTGAACACACACACACACACACACACACACACATAAAACAGCAAGGAGAAGCTCATTCTCAGTAACTAAACACTCACTGTCCAAGAGGGTTGGGAACATGGATGTGATTCTGGTTTAACACAGGTCAGTAGGTCAAAGGGCATTCTTTGAAAGCACAGGTCTGTCTCCTGAGGAAGTTGCAAAGCTTCAGAGATACATTAGAGACCTTTCCAGAAAGCTGGAACAGCTAGCTGAAATCCTTCTCCAAACCCTGGAAGGGTCTAGCTATTCACTTTGAACATCTACCATGTGCCAGAGCAGTGTAAAAATAAACTCTGCAGCCTGCAGACATCAAAGAGAGGCTTCCCCTTAAACAAACATGCATAAATATATCATCTCAAATCTTGCAAAGTGCCATGAAGAAAAGAACAAGACTTGACCTTGTGTAGAAAGTCAGGGGGCTGAGATAGGACTGGTTGTAAGGGAGAAGCAAGAGGAGATAAAGCCTGCCAGACGCAAAGAATTGCCCCAAACTCTTGGAATAAAAAGAGCTTGGAAAAGCCCTGTGGCCAAAGCAAAGGGATGTAAGAGTGAGGCTGGAAGGAAAGAAAGTTGGCAAGATCCAATGGACCCATATCCCAAGGAGTTTGGGTTTAACCCTGCATGCAACAAAGCAACAGGCACTGCACAGCACATAATGAGTAGAGGCACCCACCAGATCCAGGAAAAGGAGGGTGGCTCTGCATAGGATGAGACAGGTATAAAGCTGACAGGTATGAAAAAGGACATAGAATTAGAAGGTGGTAATGTGGAAAGGCATCTGATCCTAATAGCTGCCTTGGAGAGAACGAGAAGACTTGGGTATCTGGGCTGCAAAAAGGACTTGGACTAAAGCTGCCTCCTTGACAACTCCATTCTTTCCAACCCCATTTCTCTAGACATCTCTAAATAATTTTCAGGCCCAGGGCTCTGTGAGGAGTTGGGATGTTGCAGTAAAATAATATCTAGGGGATGGTGTTCTCTGAATGTATGTGTAAAATGCTACTTACAGAGGCAGTGAAAGAGCAATAGGTCTAAAAGTGCTTTTATTCAAAGCGCTGCCACCTTCACAAAGAAATAATTCCTATATAAAATTCCCAAGGGCCAGTTACTGGATTCTAAATTACAACTAATTTCATAAAAATGAAACAACACATACTACCCATAGAAATTATCATACTACAATTTTCATTAAAGGCAACAAGTAGAAATTTATTTCCCAAGATGAGAAAATAATTGAAGAATTATAAAAGTATCTGAATGGCATTTTTTTCTTGAAGCATTCAGCTCCCAATAAGCTTCTTAGACTCACAATACTTGGAATTCAGCAAATTCATCTCTACAGACTATCAATGGCATTACGTAAATGAAAACATGATGAAAACCCACTGTAAGTTTGTATCATTAGGGGGAAGGTTCTACTTTACATTCATGATATCTACCTTAACACCTAAGAAATCCCTACCACACTGTAAATTGAAACCATACAATCTGAGACACCAAGTGTCTAAGCAGGAACACAGTACTGCTTTCCCTACTCTGATATCCATTCTCAGATTAGACCAAGTGACTAAAAACCATTTTCCAATCCACTAAGGGAAATCTGGAATTGGACCTCTGCTTGTTTCCCACACCCTGGGCTAGGAACACAAAAGACAGCAAGACATTGGATCTGTTCCTGAGAGCCATATGACATCTCAACTGTTTTCTTGGCATCTAACATGAAGAAACCCACAATGAAATACAGTCATTATCCCAAGTGGTTTGGTTTTTATTTTTTTTTATTTCAAATTCATTGAAAGAAATAAAATTTTATTTAAAAAAATAGAGTAATCTCACACACTGAGGAAAGCTAGGAACAAAAAGAACAAGTTAGCACTTTTTCCTGAGAAGCAGATCTAATAGCTACAGAATGAATTTTCTTCTTCCTAGCTTTTATCAAATAGTAAAACAACTTTCCCTATTTCTAAAGCATTAGAAAGCACAGAGTGATAAATGGGTTGTTCAGGTACTAGTCAAGCCCTCTAATGGGGATTAAGAAACACATCAAAACTGCTTTTAATATTAACTATTGCACACATTTCTAAATGTAAATTTGAGAATTTCATACTCATGACCTGAATTTCAAAAATCTGGTCATGTTTTAGTAAAATCTTATTATTTCTAACTAAGAACACCCACATAACTGCATTTTCAGTTATGCATTATAACTGAAAGGAGCCAGACAGCAGGATGAGCTGCTCTGATCTCACCATCTGCAGTCAAACCAATCAAAAAGCACCAATCTCAGGAGACTCTAATACAACTACAAATTTATATCAAAGCCTCATTCCTAAACGAATGAAACTGCCCTCAAAGGCAGATCCACTCTTACTGATTCATAGATAATGCACATTATAAAAGTTATAAAAGTCACTTTACAATTCCCAAAGCTCTAAACTTACTCACTGGTTTCCCTTGAGTTTATACTGATTAACCTACCAAACTAAAAACTTTCGTTCCCAACCTGTTCAGTTAGTTAGGATAATAGCTAACATTTTTGTCTATGGAAAATGTAACATTGCTTATGCTAAGGTTTTGGTTTACATAGGTAACGGGAAAGCTTGAATCAATTTTTCCAAAAAGTTCAATCTTAAGTTTTTATATGAAATATTGAGTACACGTCCCTGCCAGTTTCTTTAAACCTTCATTTTTAAGACAGTTGAGTCAATTCATATCATTGGTAACCATAAATTCCATAAGGATCTCAATTCCCAATGGTTTTTAGTAAACAAGAGATTAAAATGTCTGTAACACCTACAATATAGTTGCTTAAGAACTCAAGTGACCTAACTGCATCTCCAATTAGGTTTATTATATAACATCAATGAGCTATTAAAGATTCAGTAGGATTCTGTGGGTTTGTCCTAGTTAAATTACTCAAACGTCATCAACCTTTAAAGTAGATCGCTACTCTGACCAAAATAAACTGGTATTGGAGCCTAACAGAAACCCCCATTCCGTTTCCTGACTCTACTGGGAATTACCCTTCCGGACAGCATCCCTTATGGGACAACACTGGGTTCCAGTCTTACAGTCAGAAGGGGCTCTGGGCCCTCATAATGGCTTTGCTAAATTACAGGAAACGGCCAGGTTAGGTTAGGTTGTCTTCTGCCTAAAACAGTGCAGTCAGCACTCTACCACCAAACCAAGGTTGCAACTTGAGTTACACTAAGTTACAATCTGGTTACAGTGCCCCAAGTCCTGGTATGCACAGCAATGTGGCCAAAAATCACCATATGCAAATGAGATACCCTAGGAACACAAACATTTTAACCAGATTAAAGTTAGTCTCTCATCACTAGACCAGGCACACACACACCAAAAATATAAAAGAGCCAACAAATGTGAGCTAGAACCACGCTTAAAAAACAACAGAACACATACAGTGATTAACAAGGACAATCAAAACCACCAATATTGATATAAACTAGACTCTAGAGATTCTTTTGTGATTGGCATTTTTTGATTCTCAACGAAAATGTTAATATCCTGAGTTTTATCAGTACTTTCTTTCTTAAATAATGGATGGGACATAAAAGCATACTAGTGGAAAAATAGAAGCAGTGTTACAAAAAGCCTGGAAGAACAGCCACTAGAAAAAGAAAAGTCACAATAACAATATAAAAAGATGTATTTAAGTAAAATAAATTAAAGGTTAAAACCTTACATTTTCAAGTTTTTTTTACACTTATTTTGGGAGATGGCATGGAGTTAATGATACATTTTTTAAATAATCAGTTGGTTAAAATCAAATACCAAAATCATCCTTCACAAAAAAAATGCTTGCCTTTAGAAATCATGACCCCATGACAAATATTTTGAAAACAGTAGAAACTACACTGAATTAATATTCCAAACCCTAATTTGCAGCTGATCTAGTTAAACTGTTAAGATGTTTTGTTTACTGACTTGGCTGCAAAATGGTATTTGAAAAAAAAAAATGCTTACTTTACCAACAACTGCAGAAACTAAAATTTTGGTAGGTGAGTTTATCTAAACTACAGAGATTTTTTTCAGGAAACAAAATAATGCCAATCCAATAGCCAAAGGTACCCCAAAAGTACAATTCTAACAGGCTACACTTTTATAAAAACAAAAAACAAAATCTGTTTCCTAAATGTTATTTTTATGTTTAAGTCAACTGGCTCCATATGCCTTTAAAATGCAATGGGATTTCTTTTCTTAACCTGGCATCACTATTAAAATTCAACTTGTACTTGTTGGGGAAGAACAGTAGGCATTAAGCTAAAATAGGGCTTATGTTACATATAAAGATCACTGCAAATTACAAAGTGATTGGTTTCTACCACCCTAAGGCTTTTTAATACACAGTTTAGAAAAAAAATCACAACTATATTAATATGGATAGCATTCAACTTTTCTTAATCCAATTAGAATGGTTAATCCAATTAGCCATTCCCATTAAAAAACCAGGAACCTTCTGCACAACCTGCCAGTTCCCCATTCCTTTTGTCCACCTACAAAGAAGCATTTCTTGGGAAGTCAAGATTTATCAAGAATATCAAGGTCCAAGATATTTCGTTTTACCTTTTACCAATATACCTCACAAATTTGTATTTTTTGGTTACCCCCCCCAAAAAAATCTGTATCATTTAAAACTAAATATTCAAATTACATGGCTAACATTTTTAGCTAATCAACTCTTCAGTGCTGATCCTAGAAAACAACCTTGAATGGATCTTTGAATAATGGAACAAGACAAAGTTCAGTCACTGAGGAGGTGGTGTAAGAGGTCACACCTTTAACGTTCAAGCCACAAGTTGTGAAGTTTGGAAAGGGTGATGAGGTCTACTGTCCTGCATTATCAGAATTTGTTGTGTTTTCAGTGCTAATGGGCTGCACGTTGTCTGCAAGGTTGTGTGCATGCTCAAGAAACAAATCTTTAAGTACACTTAATTCCTTTGTCAGCAATTTAATTTTTGCTTCCAACCGTTCATTCTCTTCTTTCAGCTGATTCACTTTCTGCAGCGTATCCTGTGCTTTCTGCTTGCTTTTCAACCGGCTCTTTTTCACAGCCATGTTGTTTCTCTCTCTGCGTTGCCGATATTCGTCACTGTTTCGATCCATAGGTGAACTCTTTTTGCTCTGCTTACTTGGAGGCACAGCTTTGCCTCCTCCGCCAGGGCCAGCAGGCACCAGCTGAGGAACCTGCTGTAAGCCACTGGCATGTGCCTGAGTATGAATAACACTTATTCCATTCACTCCCGGAGTACTGGTCTGCGGTGATATCTTGCTCATTTGGGCACTCTCCCTTGCCAACACAGAACAGGCAGAAATGAGAGCAAGGTGATCAAGGGTTTCCACGCTAATCTGCCAAGAAATCTTCACATGTACCTAGTTAAAAAATAAATTACATTCAAGTATTTGAAATGACAGGCTCAAAGGGGATTAAACTTGCATGTACTTAATAGCGTGCTACCATGAATTGATTATGCTGCGAAAAGTCTAGAGTAACTGCCAACTCTTTCAGTGTTTCAGAAGTCTAAATCATTTAATTTAGGAAGATAAGTTAGTATAGATGAACCATAAGGACAAAATTCAGCCCACCTGAATCCCTGAGGGGACTACCCATCTGTGATTGTTATCAAGAATGGAAAGGAAAACAAAAGAATACCACTAATTAGGTAGCACATATGAACTAATAGGACTGGATATTCTGCCAGAGAGAAACTGGAGATGTCTGGGTTACACATGGAAAAGCTGAGTTCAATTAAGGTAAAAGAGACCTGCAATGAAAGAGAAAAAAGCATCAATTTTTGGTTCAAAGTCAAAATAGAATGCTGGAGAGCCCCAAGACTAAAATTCATCAGGAATGTTGTGCTGTACTAGCTGCATATCCCTTGTTCCAAAATGCAAGGAGTTAGTTATCAGGGACTTTCCTCCCAAAGCTTATCTTTATAGGATATTTTGAAAGGTGTTTTGGTTTTGTCTTGTTTTTATTTCTTTTAATGACTTCAAAGGATACTAAATTACAGAGACTGAATTACTTTCTAGAATCACAGATTTGAGACACCCAATTTGCCCTTGATATAATTAATAAAACATCTAAACACACTCCACCTGAAACCACAAGGAAAGAAACCAAACTCTAAATGATGTAGCCAATAAAGTGCAAGAACTGGGACTCAGGATGGACAAAGGGACTGCACAGATGCAGTGTTTGCACCCACTTCACACTGCTGAATGAGCTCAAAGGAAACCCTGATTCTAAAGCATTACTCTGGTAACTATAGTAACAGAGAAATGAGGTCACAGTTTCATAAACTAGTCATATTTGGATTACTATAAAAACAACTAAATTCCAACACTATCCTCAAGAAGCATAAAAAGCACACTATCCAATTATCATCAGATGATTTCAAGCCAAACTGACTAAAGTGAGTGAACCTGTCCACCGAGAAGTCACAGCATTCTGGAAATTTAGAAAGCAGTGTTCCGGATCATAAAACGATCCTCTTCTCTTTTCATAAAACATCTAAAACTACATCAGTGGAAAAACCCTGAAGTCAGAATTATGAAATGCCCCAAATGATCACATCGTACAGTTCTTAAGAAAGAAAAGAAAGGTCAGTTAGTAAATACCAGGAGCTTCACCCAAACCTTTGGCCAGGCGTTTCAGTATAAACACTGATTAGAGGCCTTTTTTTTTTTAATCTTTGCTTTAAAAAATACACATATCATTATTTTCCATAGTTTTAAAAGACACACTGCCACCCCTGAGCTGTGGGTCATCTGTTCTCACTCTAGTTCTAAGATGAGAGAAACGTTCCTTTCAAACCATGCCGGATATCTAGCCCAAGTCTCTCCTCAGTAATGGATATTTCACCATTTCCCTTGATAATTTACTATGTTGCCTAATTTCTCCTCCAGTAAAAAGCAGCTGTTGAATTCATTTCAGCCACCTTTACAGCCACCTAATACCACTGCTTATCTATTAGGTACACATATTTACTCAAGTTTTAAGAATTTTAACACTCTCCTGATCATTTTAACAATCAGAAGCATGTTCACGTTTTTATTGACTATAATTTTAGTCTTTGAAGGTCATCTCTTTAGTCAACTTGGCCAAGCTCAGAGATAACAATGATCCAAGAAGCACAGATCACGGGCCAGGTCAGTTCTTGTGGCTCTGGCTCTCCATTTCACTCTGGGCATATCCCTTCCCTTCTGTGGGCCTCAGTTTTCCCATCAACAAATGAGGGATGTGGAATAGTTAAGATGCCTTCTGTTGTGACACCACACCATGAATTTCACTCACTAAAAATTCTTATTCATTACAGGCTCTACATTCATGATATTAAGGCCTGTTTTTGTTCCCAAATATAAAGGAATAGGGAAGGGCTCTGTTACCTCAGCCTGACTCATCTTGAACAGGTATTAGGCTGAACATAGCAGGCAAGCTTTCAAAGTGAGTCCCTTGGCTTGGGGGGAGGGAAAAAGTACTCAATTGAACTACAAACTGTTTGTTGTTTTTTTTAATGTAAGAAATAGAAATTGAGAGATAATAAAAGAAGTCCAAGGATTAAAAAAAAAAACAGGTTCTTTAACACAGACAAGCCAAGAAAGAAGGAAGTAGTTCATAAAAGTGTTCATCCATGAATGAAAATGGTGAAGGAAAATGGACCAAGGGAATCAAAGAGCAAACTAGTCTACAAGACTTAACTCCAAACAGATCATCCATTTTCTTTTTACAATGAGCAAAAGAGCTGCCTCCAAAGTACCCCTTTTATGGTTTACATGATCATTTCACAAATTTTGAGTACCTACAATGGATAAAAAATTAAATTTATTTCAAATCTGGATACCCAGCCCTACATGAAAGATCAAAGTCTAACTCCTATGTGGACAAATGCCATTCCAAAGTCCAGTCTACAGGAAAACAGGGTGGTGCCTTGTTCCTTGCATGTGAATCATTCAAATAGGAAGCAGCAGGCCAGGTGAAGAGCCCCTGGATCAGCAGCAACACCTGGGAATTTGTTAGAAACAAACTCCCCAGCTGCCCCAGAACTTTAAATTCAAGTTCAAGGGACAGGACCCAGAAATCTTGTTTTAACAGTACCCCAAAGTGATTCTGATGACACTAAAATTTGAGAGCCACTGCTGTAGATTAATAATGGATCCTAAAAATGTTGGACTGAGTGGAAACTTATTTTTTTATTCAAATTTCTTAAATTCAACTAATGCTCATTCAAATCAGTAACAACTCAGAATATCAAAATAAAACAAAATCAAATTTTCCTAAGTTTCACAACCCTTTTGTCCCTTCTTTTCCACGTATCTATAATAACCAGTTGTTCCTTCCACTCACCCCACTGTTTCCTCAGTGACAGTCTATACTCTAACATATTCAGATGTTTCTTCCAGCTCAAAATCGGTTCAATCATTGGGTACAGACAATTCTACCCAAAACAAAAAACAAAAAAACAAAAAAACCTCACATCCACCATTCCTCTTTCAGTCCCAATGCTACAGAAATTACCCCAGGCTGACATAATTTCCCAGGGGCACTATGGTTCCTCCGGTTTAGCAACCTTCCCTTCAACCCATAACCAGCGTCATCTAACTCTCCTGCTGAAAATTCTTCTGTGGCACCTGCCTCCAGATCAAAGCTAAGACTCTAACCCTCTCTCCAGCCCAAGCTCCCTCATCCTTCACACCTCAACATTACTGAACCCCTATCAGTTCCCTAAATGGTCTGTGCTTTCTCTTTTCTTTGTTTCTGTTCATACTGTTCTCCCAGTTTCTTGGTCAACCCCCAGCTCTCTGCTGTCTCCCTGGAGACTCGGCTCTAGGCAGGACTGGGTCTGTTATCCTCACACACCCAACCTTTCAGGTAGGGCGTGGCATATGGTGGTGTTCAAAAAATATTTGTGGAATACAGGTTCAAAAGACATTTTTTCTTATAAATGTACATAAAAAAATGAGACTCTAGCATTAAAATCTTTTAAAACCACCACAGTTAAGTCAATCTTAATGGTTGTACTATCTGAAGTTCTTGTCTTTCTTAAACACATAGAGGAAAACTGAATTAGGAGTTCCATTTGCTACTTTTAGTCATCAGTCTATACAGTGACCACCATTCTTGTCTGGTCTTTGCTTGATTTTAGCTGAGAATCTATATTTTCTATTTAGCCCATTTATGCATCCCAAATAACCTCAAGTTCTTAGACATGCATTGCCTGGGTTTAACAACTCTATACTTGAAATGGTAAATCTAGGAAAGCAGACAAAGTCAGAGATACCCCAAAGATACTATTTCATCGTCACTGCTTGCTTCCAAAAGCAGGGATCTAAGAAGGAGGGCACATGCTTCAGGAATATGTAAGGGATCTCTTAAATAAAGATGAGAAGTATCTTTCTTTTTGCATGTCATCTTTTTAAAAATGTTTTACTTTTGGTGTGCTTTGCAACATACTTAACAAATACTGTTTGTAAATATACACCTACTATGTGCTCATGCTCAATTTTTTTTTAACTGATAGGGTTAGGAAGCCATAAAGGTGGGAGACCAATGTATCAACCAGTACAAGAACCCAAGGTGGCACCCCCCCCCTAGACTACCAACTAAACCTGGTTCTGAGGCTACTTGTATTTACCATTACTGTGACCAGGTGAGGAAATCTTAGATAAGCGTAAATTCAGCCCCATGAGGTCCTATTTGTCTTTACCAGGGACTCACCGTGTGCTGTTTAATTCCCCAGGGCTGAACCACCTCTCCAAGATCAGAAAGCCTTGCTGACAGTCATGATGTACTCCTGAAAATTTAAAAAATCTTCTGAAAAAATGTTTTCTTTCCACCTATTTTTTTTTTAGGCAGGTGTTAAAATAATTGAACCAGCCAGGCATGTCCACCAGAAGCAGGAATAAAGAAATAGAAAAATTCTTCAGCTCATTAACATCCTATAATTAGCTTTGTTTACATTTTTCCAGAAAAAGAGACTCAACTTTAAGAATAGCTTATCCCAAAGGATCTTAATTTTTAAATACCAAGAACTTCAGAATGCAAATTTTCTTTGAAAAACAAGCCCCTAAATCACTGTGTGTGTGTGTGTTTGTGTATTTTTAAGAGGTACTAAGGATTGAACCCTAGGACCCTGTACATGGGAAGCAGGCGCTCAACCACCAAGCTACATCCGCTCCCCTGATTCATAATATTTCTCTGTAAGTCACACGTCCTGTTTGAACTAAAGGACCAAACAATCTATTCAAATCAGGATGCAAGTGAGTGTAGACTCAAAGACAGAACTGCCAATTTTTGCACAACCCACAAATGTTAAAAAACACCTTTCTAAAATGACACATTTTATGATGCGATTACATTCTAAACCTCAAAAGGAAAAATCAAACACGTAAAAAGAGCAGAAACATACAAGCTTACTTGATGTTCCCCTCAAGCAAGCATTTCCATCCTCTCCATCTCTGGACATCTCGGCTAACCATTTTTCTTACTGTGCTCCCTCTTTCCCACCAGGCTAACAAGTGCTTCATTTTCTTGTCCTCCTCTTCTCTATTCAACTCGTGGCTGCTGCATGTTCATCTAACCTACGTTCATCAGTGAACTGTGGGATATTCAAATGGTAGCTCCCTAAGTAAGCAAAACATTGCTTCTGTAAAGTTACGTATTTCAAAGTGAGCTGCTTTCCCCGACCACTTTTATCGCCCTATCATCTGAACAGAAATCTCGACTGCCGTAGAAAGAGCAGTTTTAAAGGGGCAGGAAATAACCTCAGCGGCATTCAAGCAAGATACGGTCCAGTTTCGGCTCTTCTGTAAACACCCTTGATCCCTAGGGGCCAATAAGAGCCCCGGGTTTGTTATAACTGCACGCTTCACAGTGGGCCGGGTCTTGGAGGGGGCAAGCCTCGCCTTCCACCCCGGCCGCGGGCCCGGCAGGCAGCTAGGGGCGCCCGGGGAGCGGGCGGGCGGGGGTCGGCGGGCGGCGCTGGGCCGAGGCCAGGGATGAGCTCAGTACCCCCGCCGGGTGTTGCCGGCAGGTTGCATCAGACGCCGCGCAGGGCCTGCCCGGCCAGCCTGCCGCTTCGGGACGGGCCGAGTCTACTCGGGCCGGGCCAGTGTCCACGCGAGCAGCCGGCTCCGCCGCGGCCTCCCCCTATTCCCTCGGCCCGCCCGCGGCCTCCTTACCTGCGCCTCCGGCCCGTCCGCCCCCCGGCGGCCTCCGCTGCGAGCGGCCCCGCGCAGCGCGGCCCAACCCGACCCTGGCCTCGCAGCCCGCGCGTCAGCGAGGAGGAGCGACGGTTACGAAACCCGCAGCCTCCGCCCGCCCCGCCGCCTCGGCCACCGGCTTCCCCTCCCCGCCGGCTCCGCGCGCGCCTCCGCCGCCGCCACAGCCAATGGGCGTGCGGGTCTGCGGGCGGCGCTCCCGCCCCCTCGCGACGGGCAGCGCCGCCAGCCAGTCGTGGCGGCCTGCTGGCGGGGGAGGCGGGCACGTGGCGGAGGCGTTGGCCCCGGAACCGCCGGCGCAGTGGGCGTGGCGCTGCGGGCCCTGGAGGGGACTCCCGAGCGGCGCGCTGCTCCCAGGCCGGCGCACGGCGACGGCGGCCGCGTGCGGGGGAAGGATGTGTTAGAGGCGGCGGCGTTGAAGACCCAGGGCCTTCTGAAGGCCTCACCTTTCCTCGGGTGCTCCCACACGGAGTTTGCTGCGGTGGTGTTTTCAAGTCCCTGATTTGTGTTTGGGTTTCACCACGGCCTCTGGGGACTTCTCGGCGTCTGTCTCTGAGAGTTTCCCGGTCGCCCCACAAACTCGTCCCCCGGGACACGGGGCTCCCAACACCTCCCCCGCCGCCGGGCCTGCGCCCCAGTGATGGGTTCTAAGGGAAGTCCTGGGTCTTAAGGCAACTGCAAACTCTCTTTAAAGAACGAGTGAGACATTTTGCAGGATAGGATTATTATTTTCAAATCGTGACAACAGACCGTGGTTCTTTTTTTACGGTCAAGTGAATTGATTTTCCACAACCGAGCCCCATTGGTGCCTTCCAGGTGAACAGATTGAGAGATGGGCGCTCTAAAAATGGATAGCCATCCAGTGTGATTTATCTAAAATAAGTCGCAGCAGGATCCGAAAGCGTTTTAAAACCAGGAAGCAGCGCTCTGGGTGGAGGACAGAGCCCGCCTGATGGGTTTGATTGCTTCCTCTTTAGTAATCTTTATCTTTCAAAAATAAAAGCCTTTGAAAGAGGAAACGTTTCTTCATCAAACAGGCCATGGGACCTGCTCTCCCGGTGAAATTGTTTCGAGGAATCACTAAAGGGATGATAAAACCCTTGCAATCAGTCAATCAATCAAAAAGACCCGCAGCTAAAAGTGAGCAGTAAGCACGTTGGTAGAATAATATCTCATCAAAACCAGTATGCTGCTTTCACTCTGGCCTTCAGTGTTCTAGTTGAAATTTCCTTGATGAAGATTTTAGCACCCCAAAAATCAGTATATTTTGTTGCTCACAAAATCATGGCTTTACCCTGACCGTTAGTCACTTTTTAAAAAAATTGTATAAGTCTATTCATTTACCTGGTTTGCTAAGCACTTTGTCAAGCTGCTACAGCCTTCCTTGTGTTGTGTCAGGGCAGGCCTTCCACACCTAACAGGTCTAGCCTATGCCAAGGAGACCAAGGTATTTAGTTCCTCTTCAGGGGTAGCAGGTTGTCCTTCTTTCTTCCCTGCAAGGCTATAAATATTTATGTGGTACCATATATGTGTTAAGTGTGGGCTAAGTGCTGAGAATTCAGCAATAACCAAGTTAACAGTCCTGAACGAGACACAGTCCCTGGTCACACGCATACATTTCTAAGCCCCAAGGAGACATTCAGTAATTAAACAATTTTTTAATCACCATTTTCATGTAAGAAGTACAAGATGCTATGGGAAGTGACAAGAAGGGAATCAGTTCTGGTCTGATGCATCAGAAAGGCCTGAATGATAAGTCAGCTCCACAGCGCTAATGAAATGGATATGCCAGGCAAAGGGAATGGCATGTTCAAAGGTCCTGTGATGGGAGAAATGTAAGGCCAAAGAGGCTGAAACAGAGACCCAGCGGAGACTGGAGAGATAGGCAGGGCCTTGTAGGTTCTGATTGTTTCCATGATAGAGAGAAGGGAAGCCTGGGGAAGATGTGTTTCACCATAAGGAAAGAAGGAGAACCTGGTGACAGCTCTGGGTTGAGGAGATCCACCATGTTTCTTTCTTGCAAATCACAGGGAACCAAGCAGTCATAATAAAGGGAAAATTTCCTGCACAGATCTCTGCCTCACTGATACTAGATACATAGTCTACAAATCTAAAGAATATATTAATAAGTATCACATTTAAAATCCCCTCCAAATTTAAGAGTGTCTACAGCTGCAAGCAGAATTGCATCCATCAGCCATGTGGGATCTAAGCCTCCTCTCGACTTCAAGGTGGAGTGGACATCACCATCCCAGGGTCCACAGGATGGAGGAATAAAATATAGATTAGAGTGTACTTACTGGTATTCTACTATAGAACTATTGTGACTCTAGCAATGGTAAAAATCGTATTATTGATGTGGAGACCATGGCCACAGGAGTTACTGAGGGCAGGGAGAGGGAAGAAGAGGTGTGATGTGGGGGCATTTTCGGGACTTGGAGCTGTCCTGAATGATATTGCAGGAACAGATGCAGGACGTTATATATCCTGCCATAACCCACTGAATGTACTGGGGGAAAGTGTAAAACTACAATGTAAACTATTATCCATGTGGTGAAGCCGTGCTCCAAAATGTATTCACCAAATGCAATGACTGTGCCACATGATGGAAGAGGTTGTTGATGTGGGAGGTGTGGCAGGGGGTGGGGGGTGGGTATATGGGAACCTCTTATATTTTTAATGTAACATTTTTTGTGATCTATATATCCTTTAGAAAAAGACAAAAAGAAAAAAGAAAAGAAAATCCCCTCCAAAGGGCTTAGGAAATAGGATGTCCTGTTAGTTGAATATTCTAGTTACCTGGCAGATACTGGGAGGTATGGACTCTCACATCAGTCTGTTCTGCCCATGGCTTAACCTCTTCCTGGTTGTGTGCTTCAGAAAAGTTACTTAACCTCTCTGTTACCTGTAAATGGGAAGAACAGTATCTACCTAATAAGTTTACTGTGAGGACTAAAGGAATGTATGTTAGGCTCTAAGAACAGTGCTTGGTATTAAATACATGGTAGGAGCCCAAAAGTATTAACCATTATGCTAATGGACATACATAAATTATAAACAAATTATAGTCACAGAATTATGATAGACCAAAATACATTTCAAAATGATCACACTGTGCTTAACATTGTTTTGAAGATTTAGAAGATACTAAATCAAACAGTATTTGAGGTGTCAATGCTGGCCCTATAGTATATCTCAAAAGGTGATTTTTTTTTAAGTTCCCTTAGTTACTACAACTTAACTTGTCATTTCAGTTGTTTCCATAAAGTGGAGAAAAATTTAATAAGTGAAATTTCTTGTTTGGAAGTCAGATCGATAGAAGTTTACTGTGAAAACTGAAATAAATCAATGTGTATTTGTAAAGTTTTTAAAAATTAATTTACTAAATTAGCTACCTTTGACAAGTGATCTGGACCATTTCATATTTTGATATCTGGGATAATGTCTGTCAGATAATTGAGTCTTGGTAGCTGTTTATTATGGTATACTAGCCATAATATGACAAGAATTAGTAACCATTGTGCACTGGTTAGGGCTCTTTTGATTAGAAAACCATCCCTGACTAGCCGTAGTATAAAGGACGTGGTAGAAGATCTTAGGACACTCTTCTTGAAACACTTAGGCTATGTCATAACCAGGAACCCAAATGTCTTCATGTTTCCTTTCCTTTCTCTCTGTCTCTCTCTGTCTCTCTCTGTCTCTCTGCCTATTGACTTCATTTTCTTTCTCTCTGCATGCAAGCTTTCTTCATATGACCAGTAACAATCTCAGATGTTTACAGCTTTAGTCACTAAAGTAAAGCCAACTCTCTTTCAGTTCCTGTTCCAAAAGTCCTAGGGAAGGACCATGAGATCGGCCCATTGGGGTCAAATGCTTATCCCTGGAATGATCACATGGCCAAGAGCAGGTCACCATGTACTACCAAGGCAGCCCTGGAAGGGAGAGCAGAGGCAATTCCCAGAGGGAAAGTAAACACTGGGCAGGCAAATCATACTCCATTTCAAGCGGCCGATCATACCATGGTCACTCAGATGGAAGCTTCAGTCACTGTGGCTGATTGCTTAGTTCTTTCTGATGTGATATGATCCCCATTCTGAAGGGCAAAATTTAAACCTCCAGACTTGCATTTGGAAACATTATTTGCAATCTTAACAGCTAATAAGCTAAAAGGTCATCTTAGGACATATCCAAATGTCACAAGTGGGTCCTGTGCATAAAAGAAAAATCTAGCACATTCTAAACTTGAGCAGTTGGCAAATACAGTGAAATTCCATTATAAAGCACTATTCCCTGTATCAGATTTTTGTTATCCCGTGAGCTAGGATGCATCTCTGTACTTGAAGATGAGTACCTGTTACCTGTGCCCATGAGGAGAGGTGTGTACTATCTGTACACATGATAGGGAGAGATGGCCTGTGTGCATGAGCACAGGTAATCTGCATCTCAGGTCTTATTTCTGATCTTTACCGCGTTGAATAAGCACTATTACTTGTTATGTCATGATTGGAATGCAAATTATTCCAGTGCCTCTGAAGCATATTAGCACAAAATGAAAGATAAATGTTTGTTTGGGGGGTTGTTTATTTATGATATGCATGATACCCATCTCCAGCATGCTGTGTGACAGGCTTTAGAGACAGAATAGGGAGATGTTGGTTAGCCTTCAATACAGCTAAACCTCTATTCCTCAACCAGAGAGGATGGCCAGTAAAGACCTCATAAAGTTGCTATGAGGATTAAGTAAACGGACATGAAAAGAAGCTTAGATAAGTGCCTGGCACACAGGAGATACAAAATGAATGTTTGTTTACTTATCCATCCAAAAAGGATTTGACACTTGGCATCCAAATTTTGGTTTCTAAGACCATTCTCCAATAAGAGGAAATCACGGATCCTTGGAGAAATGGCTGATCATAGGACTGCGGCAGGAAATAGACAAGAAGTGCCTGGAGCATCTTGTGATGAGAAAAAGTAAGAAAGTTCTCAAGAAGCAAAATGATGGAGGAATGTCAAGGGACACAAGACCCAAATGAAAGAGCCCCCAGTGGCCAAAACTGGAACAATTTGAGTAGCAAAATAAAGTAATAGTAAATCATAACCCAAAGTATAAGATCAATTTCCATGAGTCTATGCTGCTGTAAATAAATATTAGATAAATACATAAATGGAGGAGAAGAGAGAAACTTCCTGGACAAAAGAAGGACAATTAATTTATGTAGATCCTCTGCCCTCAAGGAGGTGGAGCCTAACTCCCCACAGGGTGGGCTGCCCATAGTGACTTCCTTCCAAAGAGTGCAGAGAGAAAGAGTAACAGCAGAGAAACGTGACAAACACTACTTCGGCCAGGTGTTGATAGTATGTATCCTTGATATGATGTGAGGGTCTGTGGTCTTCCTCCTCCAAACCCATTTCCCAGTCTAACCATGAGGAAAACACCAGACAAATCCCAATAGAGGGGTATTTTCAATACCTGACCAGTACTCCTCAAAACCATCAAGGTCATCAGAAATGAAGTTCAAAGAAACTGTCACAGTCTAGGGGACCCTATGGAGCCATGATGATTAAATGTAATATGGGATCCTGGATAGGATCCTGGAACTGAAAAAGGACAGTAGCGGGGAGAAGATGTGGGTCAAGCAGTTGAGCATCCGCCTCCCACATGGGAGGTCCTGGGTTCATTTCCTGATGCCTCCTAAAGAAGACAACAAGCAAACAATGGGCAGACATCGAGCAAAAAAAACAAAAGAAAACGAGCAGACAACAAGCAATAACAAGCAGGGAGCAGATGTGGCTCAAGCAGTTGAGCGCCCACCCCCCACATGAAAGTTTGGTTCCCAGTGCCTCCTAAAGAACAAACAGGCAATGAGAAAAAAAAAAAACAAGCGAAAACAACTAGCAAACAGACAAGGGAGCCATCTGGGTGGGGAAAGGACATTAGGAAATATAAATTAAGGAAATCTGGATAAAACATGGCCTTTAGTTCATGGTAATATACCAGTATTGGTTCATTAATTGTAACATGCCATACTGGTGAAGAGTATAAGGGAATAGATGGGAAATCTCTGTACTACCTTCATTTTTTCTGTAAATCCAAAACTGGTCTAACAAAGTAGTCTATTAAAAACAGAAAAAAAGATTTGAGATGGATTGCAGTGTCAACATTAACCTAAAAAACGGAACAATTTAAAACATTAACACATCTGATTAAGCCCAGATTTTAGCCAAACAGATGACGAAGTTTAGTTCATCAGGAGAGCCTCACTTCCCAGCTTGATCCACCAGTGGTGACTGCTTGCCAGGCAAGCCCAAGACACAGAGAAATAGAGCCCGAGTGGGAGAGCAGAACTGAAGGAGCCCCCAGAAGGGGAGGAGTGAGAGAGGAGTGAGGAGGAGGTGGAGGGAGGCTGCTTGGGGAGGGTGTAGAAGCCCAGGGAGCCATTTTTGGGCCTCTTAAGGGAGTCCCTGCCTCACCTTAAAATCTAGAGGCCAGGCCAACCTGTGGAAGCTGCAGAGCTGAGATGAGAAAGAAGGAAATGAGAAGCTCCCCAGGTCAAAGGATGTGGTTGTCCCATTTAACTCATTCCTTCATTCTTTTCTCTGTCTTCATCAGTAGATGCTTCCCACACCGTGGGAGCCCTGCGAGGTACAGGATTCCTGAGGTGAGGGGCAACTGCCAGACAGAGGAGAACGAGGCCCAGAAAGCACATCCTGGTTGGGTGGGCTTGTCAGCCAAGATTCCCTGGCTCAGCATCAGGAATCCACAGCTTCTTCTAGGCCGTGGTCATTTTTTCTTTTTAATTTAGATTCTTAACAGTAATAATCAGTTCCTGTGCAAGCCCAAAGTCTGGATTCAGATCGGCTGAGGCTTGGTGGGTGGAGCCCTCAGGGTCTATTTGCATAAATGTTGGGTTTGGGGCTGGAAGAGGAAGATGGAGTTTGTTGTTTTCTTTGCAAGTGTTTCTGGGGGAAAACCTGAGGTGGGGAAGGAGCTAGGTTTGGGGAAGGGACAACTGCTGATTTGCAGTCCTCAGGAAGAGTGTGGCATTTCCCCCCTCCTCTGTGAACACTCCATGTGGCTTCAGCCCTGTGGAAACAGGCGTGAATGCAGAGCTCCTTTGGTGCCTCTAGGATATGTACCTTTGTGAAAATCAGGAACCAGCACCCTTAGCACATGGACATCAACTCTGTGAAGGAGCTGAAGTAAATGCTGTCCTGAGGGGCCCATCCTCAAGAGACTTCAAGAACAGGAGAAATTAAGGATGCAGGGGCATAATGGTATGTGCCCATGAGGTGATGAAAGTGTGGTACTCTCAGAGATGTTCACAAATACTTGGTCGTGGAGATTGGAGCATTTGTTTTATTACTACTTAATTGACCCAACCGTTTCTGTGGGTGGGAAGTCCTGGGCAAACTTGAGAGCTTTCGTAGTCGATTTCCTTTTAAAGAATTCCAGCCTTGTCTTGACTAACCTATGAATGAAACCAAAGGGGCAGCAGCCAGAATACCTTATGAGAGCAGAGTGTATCTAAGAGAAGGAGAAAAGGGAAGAGAAGTAGAAAATAACTGAAGAAAGCTAGAGATGCCCAGTCATTCCAGTGTGCCATTTCTTCCCAGTCCGTGGATGCAAACCCTTTCCCCTCCTCAAGCTCCAGTCCAAGACTCAACTCCTGGATTTTACTGACTATTCCAGTCTTGCTGATCTTACCCTTTCTTCTCAGTGTTGTACAATTTACCATTAAAATGTACATTGCCATGTCTTTCACTATGGTTTTGTCTGTTAGACTCTGTTCTTATCTAATGAAAGGCAAGGCTCTATTTTATATGCACACTGCTGTGTTCTGTACTTAGGAGACTTTAGAAAACACAGCAGGGAATGAATGTCTTTGTCCTGAAGGAGGGCCTGGGGGGTGCACCACGACAACCACCACAATCCACCTCTTGCCCTGAAAGTCCCTTCTGTGAGCAGCCTCTCCAGGATTCTGGACTCTGCTCCTGGAGAGCTAGCCCCCACTGCGGCCTCTGGCCCCAAGGCTACAGCTCAAGAGTCATGTGCTGAACACACTTCCCTTCTAGATTCCCCTCACCCTTGGTCACCTCTGCTGGTCTGAGTAACTTACCTGCTGAGTAGTGATTCCCTGCCCAATTGGGATGGTAAATGGAAAAGTGAATGAGTAAACTCTTATCTGAAAAATCTGGACCCTTTGTTTCCATGCCCTTCTCAGACGAAGGTCCGGCACTTGCCCATTTACCATCAATACTGGGCAGGGATTATTCACGATTGCCAAAAGTTGAAAACAACCCAGGTGTCCATCAAATGATGAATGGATAAACAAATTATGGTGTACACATAGGGTGGAATATTATGCAGCAGTAAGAAGAAATGAAGTCATGAAGCATATGACAACATGGATGGAACTGGTAGACATTACGTTGAATGAAGCATGCCAGACACAAAAGGACAAATACTGTATGATTGCTCTATTATGAACTAAATATATTATGTAAACTCATGGAGTTAATAATTAGATTATAGGTCACCAGAAATTAGAAGGAGGATAGAGAATGGAAAGCTGAGGGTTAATCTTTGCAGAATTGGTAAAAAGATTCTTTGTAGATCTTTGGAAATGAATAGAAATGGTTAAAGCACAGCATGGTATTTGTAACTAGCAGTGCTATGGTATGGGTATGAGTGGTTGAAAGGGAAAGTCTAAGGTCATGTATATTACTAGAAGGAAAGCTAAAAACTAACATGGGACTGTAAAACTTAGTAAAACTTCATGTACAACATGAATTCGGGTGATATTGCATTTTTAAAACTTTTTACAAAATATAAACTCAAATATACTAAAGAGGGAAAAAATAGCAGCTATATATGACAGGGCAAGTATAGAGAGATTGAGAGGTGGTGAGTTTAGTTTGTTTTTGGTTTATTATTATTATTATTGGAATAATGAAAGTGCTCTAAGAATGACTGAAGTGATGAATGCACAAATATGTGATTACACCAAATACCATTGATCATACACTTTGGATGGATTTATGCTTTATTAATATGTATCAATAAAATTGATTTGTTAAAAAAATGAAAAACATTTTAAAAATTGAGCAGGGGATCATTTATAAAAAATGACTACAGGAAGAATAAACCAAAACTAATGACAATGGTTCCCCAGAAAGTGTGGATGGGAGTGAGATAGCAAGAGTGGAGGACTGGGAATGGGGTAAAAGGGAGGGGATGGGTAGAGATATTTCTATCTGTGTGTACACATTTTTGTATAGCTCTGCCTGGGAGAATCACAGTAATGTTTTACATACCCCCAAAATAAATAATTAACATCAACCAGGATGTGGGAGAAACCTAAAATGAAATACAAACAATAACCAGTGACTCTAACTCTTCTGCAAATGAATAACATTTACCACTGTGGGGAAGAAATGAAGTAACCTATGTAATTTTTTAGAAAACAGTATTTTGATTGTATCAGATAAGGCCTGAGACATCACAAATGAAAGCACAAATAATATGCTTTCTTTACTAGATTTGTTTTTCAAAAGGGCGAGGATCAGCAATTCTGAAACTATTTTATGTATATGATAGGACTGAAGAAATAAGAAAATACATTGTGGATAATGAGAGCAGGTTCTTCTGGGTTGGGGAAAGGAGTTACAAACAAGGACAGGGAAGGGTTAGAATGAACTCTATGGTGATGGGTTGTAATCAAAGGAATCAGCATGAATTCATGGTTTGCAGTATATACATGGATTGATAGAGTTGTCTATTTATTTCCTAGCTCTGTCAACTGAGGGGATCCAGAAACAATGACATCCCAATAGCAATAGTTCTACCTGGAACCCAAATCTTGGGATCTAAATATCATTCTTCAATAAAAGGAACCAAGGATCCTTGGAGAAGTGCTTTGATTACAGAGGACACAGAAAAGACAGGATGAGACCAAAACATCTTATGGTGCTAGGAAGTAAGGAAATGCTAAAAGAAAAAAATCTATAGCAGCATATCAAAAGGACATAGTTCATTTGAAGGTGTACTCCATGACCAAATCTAGGACAATTTGAGTAACAAAATAATACAGTAAGAGTAATTGATTATAACTCATAGAATAAAACAAATATCCATGAGTCTGTACTGAGATAAATAAATAATGGAATAAATGAGAGAGAAAGAACAGTGCTTCCTTAAACAGAATTCCAATTAAGAAATGTAGATAGAATGATTGAAATAGCAAGTCATCATTAGACACACACCACAGTAATCATTGTTTCAGGCATGAATCCTACATGAATGGTAAAGCCAGCAGGTGGAACTGTGATGAGAAGCAGGATAGCTCACAAGATACAAATTACAATGGGAAAAATAGTAACTGTACAGGGGCAAGACCTGGTTGACACCACCTTCAGCAAGTAATGAAGGCTTACATCATCAGTCTGAAGTCATGCCAGCATCATGAAGCCCTTGTAATGATTCACCAAAAAGGACGCAGCATCAGTTCTGGGGAATCCTTGCCAAAAATGCAGACCCTCAACATCTAATATGAGAAAATAACAGACAAACTCAAATTGAGGGACATTCTACAAAATAACCAGGTACTCCTCAAAAGGAGTCAAGGTCATGAAAGGCAAAGAAAAGCTGAGAAACTCTCAGAGATTGGAGGGAGACTGACAACTAAAGGCAACGTGGGATGCTAGGCTGGGTTCTGGACCAGACAGAGGATGTTAGTGGGAAAGCTGGAGAAAATCACACTGGGTGTGTAGGTTTGTTAATAGCACCAATATAAAACTTCTTCCCTGGTCTGGTGGGTGAGGGGTGCTGAGGAGACAGCTCACCCCTCCTTGACGCTTTCCCCTGTACCAGTGTAGTTTGCCAAAGGGCTGTCGATGCAAAGTACCAGAAATGTGCTGGCTTTTATAAAGGGCATTTATTTGGGGTAAAAGCTTATAGTTCCAAGGCTGTGAAAAGTCTAATTCAAGGCAACATAAAGGTGTTTTCTTACCTAAGTCAGCTGCCATGTGTTGAAGCAAGAGGGCGGCGATCTCTGCCTGGTCTCTGCCTTCCACTCCCAGCTGTACCATCTCCTGGAGCTCGGCTGAGAGCAACCAGGCAGAGGGCTTGTCTCTTACTGGGCCTCTTCTCTCAGGCTCGGCTGCTCTCCCTTCTTCCCGATTTCAGCTGCAAGCTATCAGGCAAATGGCTCATTTCTCCAGGGGAGCTCAGTTCCTTGAGCCTCTTGGGGGTTTTCTTCTTTGCAGCCCAGCTGGGACAAAACCTCTTTCCCATGGTAGCAAACATGGCGACTCCCTTTTCCTGTGTCTTTCTCTCTGTGTGTATCCGTTTATATCAGACCCAGCAAGAGGGTAGGGAGTCAGCCAAGTCACACCTTCCTGATGAGTGCCAATTAAAAGCCCTAAAGCTATCAAGTAATCTAATCAAAGGGCCCTCAACCGAATTTAATACAATCAAATGGTACCACACCCAGAGGGATAGATTAGTTTAAAAACACAGTCTTTCTGTTTTTTGGGATTCATAAAATAATCTCAAACTGTCAAAACCACCCACTGCATTTCTAGGCAGAGTAATAGATTATGACCAGCAATAGGTAAGACCACACTCACACATACACACACACACACAAATGCGATAGTAAGAGAAACCTTCCTGATTGGCACCTAGCCCTGTGCTGGGGCCCTCACAGAAGTTAGCCAGTCACTCCCCTGTGAAATAGGAACCTGCCACACCAAGGTACTTAAGGGTGACTTCAAAATCAAAAGAAGGTAAAGGAAGCAATTATAAAGTTAATCACGTAAAGATTTAAAACTTTGGGATCTAAAAATAGGGAAGCAGATTTGGCTCAACTGATAGAGTGTCTGCCTACCACAATGGAGGTCAAGGGTTCAAACCCAGGGCCTCTTGACCTGTGTGGTGAGCTAACCCATGCACAGTGCTGCTGCGTGCAAGGAGTGTGCCCTACAAGGAGAGCCACCCCATGCAAAAAAAGTGCAGCCTTCCCAGGAGTGGCACCGCACACACAGAGAGCTGACATGGCAAGATGACAAAAAAAAAAGAGACACAGATTCCTGGTGCCACTGACAAGCATGTAGGTGGACACAGAAGAACACATAGCAAATGGACACAGAGAGCAGAAAATGGGGGCAGGGGGGAGAGAAATAAATAAATCTTTAAAAAAATAAAAATAAAATTAGTAATAAGAGACTGGGAAAATATTTACAACTTACAACAAAGTGTGAATAGCCTTGTCGTAGAAAGCGCTTTTAAAAATCAGTAATCCAAATATAAACATCACAATATAAAAAAGAATGAAGGACATGAATAAGCATCTCACAAAAAAATGCATATGGTCTGAGACAGGAAAAAGGTATGATCTTATTATCAAACAAATGCAAATTATATTAATGAGCGACTATATTTTGTTTACCTAATTATAAATCATCAAAAAGAATGTGAATACATGGTGTTAGTGAGAAGCTAAGGAAATTAGCATTTTCATATATGGTCAGCAGGAAAGAAATTTGGTAAAACTTTCTAGAAGGCCTTTTGGCAATTTGTGATAAAAACCCTAGATGTGTGCATAACCTTTGACCCAGCCATTCCAATTCCAGTCATATATGCTCAAGAGATCAAATATGTACACAAAGACAGAGGGAATGCATTGTATCATTGTCTACAATAGTAAAGAAAGAGAGAAAATCAGCCAAATGTCCATTCAAAAGAGCCCCCACTAGTTGTGGTTGAATTCTCCAAACCAACAGCAGAGAATGAAGGTGCCAATTGGAAGAAAAGATTTGCCTACTGTGGGTAATTGCCTTAAAGTAATAGGATTATGACTGGGTCTATTCCTGGATTTTTTTTTCACCTCCCTTTCTTTTGTCTTCTTATCCCTTGAGGCCTGAATGCCTATTTGTATGGTTGCGCTGTAATTTGACCATTAGTGCTTGGAACTCTATCTACCCCCACCTGATCTCAGGTGTTTGCTGAAAAATGTTCTCCTTGGGGCTGTCTATTTTTTGAGCAAACCGTAGATTAATTACTTGTGTTCCTTCTTTCAAAAAGAGATATTTAGCTTTGAAAGAAATATACATATATTTTTAGTTGTAGACTTCAAGAATTTTGTACTGCTAAGTTGAAAGATCTTATAAAGATAAATCATGTCAGATCCAATTCTTCTGTATAAATTATAGTAATACCAAATCTTACATATCAGTTTCCTGTTTGTAACGAGAATACAATGAAACATACATCAAAATATGCAAATTTTAATGCTGAAAGTTTATTAGAAGAAAGTGAACAGCTTTATAATAGTAGCAAAAGCTTATATTTAATAAAGCCTTTTGTATTCTAGAAAGCATATATTTGCCCACGTGATTTGAAATGTGGGATCTGAAACTTCTTAAAAATTAGAATTATAAATTCAATAGAAAACCATCATAAAAAGTCAGAGATGAGGCTAAGCTCTCCACCTAATAGAACTGTTTACTCATTCATGTCACAGATATCTATAGTCCATCTTCTATGTTCTAGACACTTTGCTAAAAGCTGAGGTTAGATGTGATCAAGAAATAATCCCTGCTCTCAAAGAGTTTTCAGTCTAACTGGAGACAGAGAGAAGTAAATAGTTCAATGCATGTTCCACATAGTAAGGCTAAGTGCCAAGGGGCCATGAAATAAGGGCATGTCTTAGTTTGCCTGGGCTGCTATGACAAATACCACACTATGGGTTGCCTTCAAGCACAAGCATTTTCTGTCTCATGGTTTTGGAGGTTAGAAGTCCGAAATCAATGCATTGACAAAACCAGATTTTCTCCCCAAAATGTATAAAGTCTGACTGCCAATAATCTTTGGGGTTCCTTGGCTTGCATTAAGATCCATCCTGATTCAGTTGGTCACACCTTAAGTAAAAGTAACATCTTCTCTTGAGTGGGTACATAATTCAGTCTACCACAGGGCACTTCTTCTGGTCTTTGAGTGGTGATCAGGAGCACGTTCCTTCCCAACCCTGGAGTATTGAGGGTGAAGAGGAGTCAGTCAGGCAAGGCACAGAAGAAGAATACAAAGGTGCAGAATGCAAGGAGCAGGTGAGGGAACCATGAGGAAGTCAGGGACGATGAATAGCTTGACTTGAGTAGCTTTAGGGTAGGAGAGGGCTGAGAAGATTGAGGAGACTGGAGATTGAGGCCTTGTCAAGGAATTTGTATTTTATCTTGAGATCAATGAGAAGTCAGGAAAGCTTTTTAAGCAGGGGAATGATGTGTCCAAATTTGCATCTTAAAAAGACCGTGTGGGCTGCCACTATGAGAAAGTAGTGGAGGAAAGCAAGGGTAGATGTAGGAATATCAGTAAAGATTTAACAATAAGGAAGTCACCTTTGAAGTGGGCTGAGAACTGTTTGGGAGTAGAAACCATGAGTTTAGATCACTTTTTCTAAAAGTGAGGCTCTGAACTAGAGGAGATAGCAAGATGACTGCTGGGAAATCTGGAGCCAAAGTGGGGCGTGTTTGTGTGTGTGCATGTGCATTAGGATGGGAGGGACAGGCATGTTTAAACATGGATAGAGAGGACAGAAAGGGGAAAAAAGAAAGCCTTTTGGTGCTATTCTCCAAGGCGGTGTGAGGATTGGTACTAGACTTCAGTTACAGAACTTACATTAACTTGGGTGGGAGGAAGAGGTGGGACTCTACTTCCATTTTAACAGGAGGGAAAGAGTAAAGGATGGATTTAGGTGTAAGAGAAAAGGATGGATTTAGGTGTAAGTTTATAGGTTTGCCATTAGAAAATTGAGGGGGCTCTCCTATTATGGTTTGTTTTCATACTGTAAAAGAGAAGAATAGGAGCAGGTGTAGCTCAGTGGTTGAGTGCCTACTTCCCATGTATGAGGTCCTGGGTTCAATCCTCTTTTTTTTTAAAAAAAGAAGGAAAGTTCATCCTGGAGCAAGAAATGGAAAATGGTGGTTTATAGGGATGGTGAAGAGTGAAAATGGAGCTAAAGTAAAACCAAACATGTCAGTTCTGACTGCATGTATTAAAGTATTACAAGTCAAAGACTATTTGACTTGGATCAAAAAACAAAACCTAGCAATATGCAATTTACAACAGAGACATCTAAAAAAATCACACTGAAAGGTTAAACTTAAAGAAATAAGGAAACATGTAACAAGAAGATGCAGGTATGGAAATAAAAATAAAATACATAGTAAAATTAAAGGAAAAATACATAAATTAAAGAGGATTACTTTCTATTTACAGGAGACAATATGCAATTTAAAATAATGGGGTAGAAAGGACTGTGGGAAGATGGTGGAATGGAAAGATCCAGGAATCAATCTCACCACCAAAACAAGTATTAAACTGGCAGGAATTGTCTGAATCAATTATTTTGAAGCTCTGGAGTCTAGTGGAGCACTGTGCAGCATCCAGAGACGAGCTGGATGAAGAGGTAAATATAGTGAATTTCATGCTCAACACAGTAGCTCACATCACCCATCCCCAACCACGTGGCAAGCAGCATTGGGGATCAAAGCCCGAACACCTGATGAGCTTGCTGGTGTCAGGTGAACTGTAAGGACCTAGTCTTTAAAAACATGGGTATGGGGACTTCTGATCTCTGATCACTACTTTTGATCAACTATTTCAGGTCACTGGGAATGGGCTCTGAGGGCCTAGGCGTCAATTTAACCAAGGTGAAAGATTTGCACACTGAAAGCAATAAGACATTGATGAAAGAAATTAACAAAGACCAAAATAATTGGAAAGACACCCTATGTTCATGAATTGGAAGGCTTGATATTGTTAAGATATCAATACTGCATAAAATGGTCTCCAAATTCAATGTAATCCCTACCAAAATTCCAGCCTCTTTTTTTTGCAGAAATGGAAAAGATGATCCTTAAATTCATATCAAGTTGCAAGGGACCCTGAATAACCAAAACACTCTTGAAAAATAAGAACAACATTGGAGGACTCACACTTTCTGACTTCAAAACTTACTACAAAGCTACAGTAATAAAACAGTATGGGGGAAGCGGACTTGGCCCAGTGGTTAGGGCGTCCATCTACCACATGGGAGGGCCGCGGTTCAAACTCCGGGCCTCCTTGACCCGTGTGGAGCTGGCCCATGCGCACAAGAAGTGCTGTGCCACGCAGGGGTGTCCCCCGCATAGGGGAGCCCCACGCGCAAGGAGTGCACCCCGTAAGGAGAGCCACCCAGCGTGAAAGAAAGTGCAGCCTATCCAAGAATGGTGCTGCACACACGTAGAGCTGACACAACAAAATGACGCAACAAAAGGAGACACAGATTCCTGTGCCGCTGACAACAACAGAAGCAGACAAAGAAGAACACGCAGCAAATAGACACAGAGAACAGACAACTGGGGGGGTGGAGGGGAGAGAAATAAAAAGAAAATGTTTCTTTAAATAAATAAATAAAACACTATGGCAATAGCATAAGGATAGACATTTAGACCAATGGAATAGAACTGAGAGTCAGAGATAAATCCAAACATCTATGGCTGCTTGATTTTCAACAACGATACCAAGTCCATTCAATGGGGAAATAATAGTCTCTTTTAAAAAAAATGATGCCAGGACAATTAGAAATCGACATGAATGTGGACCTCTACTTCTCAACATATAAATAATTAACTAAAAGTGAGCTAATACTATACAACTCTTACAAGAAATCTTAAAGAAATATCTTGAGAACCTTGTAGTAGGCAATGAATTTTCAGATTTTATACCAAAAGCATAAGCAACAAAAGAAAAAATACATAAAATGAACTTCATCAAAATTTAAAATTTTTGTGCATCAAAGGACTTAAGAAAGTGAAAAGACAATGTACAGAATGGGAGAAAATATTTGGAAACCATATTTCTGATAAGGGTTTAATATCCAGAATATCTTAAGAACTCCTACAACTCAACAACAGCAAAAAACAAACAATCAGATTAAAAAATGAGCCAAGAATTTAAAAAGACATTTTTCCAAAGAAGATATTCAAATGCCCAAAAAGTATATGAGAAGATGCTCAACATCATGAACCATTAAAGAAATGTAAATTAAAACTACAATGGTAAAACATTTCACACCCACTAGTATGGCTATTATTTTAAAAATCTGAAAATAATGCGTTGGTGAGGATCTGGAGAAACAACAACCCTCATACATTGTTGCTGGGAATATAAAATGGTGCAGCCAATGTGGAAACCAGTTTGGTGATTCTTCAGAAAGTTAAATACAGAATTACTGTGGGACTCAGTGATTCCACTCCTAGGTATATACCCAAAAGAAATGGAAGCAGGGACTCAGACAGATATTTGTACACTAATATTCATCCAGCATTACCCACAATAGCCAGAAGGTGAAAGCAACCCAAGTGTCCGTCAACAGATGAGTAGATAAACAAAATGTGGTATGTCTATATAATGGAATATTATGGGCCATAAAAAGAAATGAAGTGCTAGTATATGCTACAACATAGATGAGCCTTGAAGACATCACATTGAGTGAACTAAGCCAGACAAAAGAAGACAAATATTATATTGTTTCTCTCAATAAAATACTTAAAATAAGCAAATTGATACAGAAGAAAAGCAGAATCATGGTTATAAGGTAGGGAAAGGGAGAGTGGGAATTTATTGCTAAATGATTAGGAATTGTGCCACCACACCAGGGAGCCAAGAGTGCCTACAGCAGCAAGCAGGAGAATTGCATCCATCATCCATGTGGAATCTAAACCCCCTCTTGATGTAGAGGGGGACTGAACATAGCCATCCCAGGTCCACAAGGTGGAGGAATAGATTATGGATTAGAGTGGACTTATTGGTGTTCTGCTGGGGAAATATTATGATTAGTAAGGGAAGAAATTGTAGTAGTGATGTGGAGAGGGTGGCCACGGTGCCTGCTGATGGTCAGGAAAGGGAAGAAGAGATATGGTGTGGGGGCATTTTCAGGATTTGGAGTTGTCCTAGGTGGTGCTGTAGGGACAGATGCTGGACATTGTATGTCCTGCTGTGGCCCACTGGGTGGACTGGGGGAGAGTGTGGACTACAATGTGGACCACTGTCCATGTGTGGCAGTGGTTCTCCAGAATGTATTCGCCGGGTGCAGTGGATGGGTCACAATGATGGAAGAGTTTGTTGATGTGGGAGGGGTGGTGTGGGTGGGGTGGGAGGTATATGGGGACCTTATATTTTTTTAATGTAACATTTAAAAGAAAATAAAGAAAAAATAAAAATTAAAAACAAAAGCAAAAATGCTTTCCTTTCTAAAAAAATAAAATAAAGTGATTAAAATAGTCTGTAAATAGTGGGGATCGTTACATAATATTGTCAATGTACTTAATGTCAAAGAATTGTCCACTTAAGATGGCTGAAATTTAAAAGGGTGTAGGCAAAGTACTGGGATAGGTATTTTTCTAAAGAAAATATACAAATGGCCAATAAGCACATAAAAAGATGCTCAATATCATTAACCATTTAGAAAATACAAATCAAAACCACAATGAGATACCACTTCATGCCCACTAGGATAGCTGTGATAAATAAGTCAGATAATTACAAGTGTTGAGAAAGATGTGAAGAAATTGAAACCACCATATATTGCTCATGGGAATGTAAAAATGTGCAGCCACTGTGAAAAAAAAAAACAGTTTGGCAGTTCCTCAAATGGTTAAACAAAGAGTCACCATATGATCCAGCAATTCCACTCATAGATATGTACCCAAGAGAATTGAAAACATGTCCATACATAAACTTGTTCATAAATTTTCATAGAAGCATTAATCACAGTAACCTAACAATGGAAATGTCTATCAACTGACAAATGGATAAACAAATTGTGGTATATCCATACAATGGAATATTGTTCAGCAATAAAAAGAAAAGAAGTCCTTAACATGCTACAACATGGATGAATCTTGAAAATATGATGCTGAGAGAAAGAAGTCAGTTAGAAAAGACTGCTGGGAAGAAGACATGGCTCATCTGATAGAGCATCCGTCTCCCATATGGAGGGTTCAGCATTCGATCCCCAGGGCCTCCTTGACCCATGCGGTGAGCTGGCCCACTCACAGTGCTGCCGCACACAAGGAGTGCCCTGCCGTGCAGGGGTGCCCCCACGTAGGGATGCCCCACGTGCAAGAAGTGCTCCCCACAAGGAGAGTTGCCTGCATGAAAAAAGCACAGCCTGCCCAGGAGTGGCACCGCACACACAGAGAGCTGACACAGCAAGATGACACAACAGAAAAAGAGATGCAGTTTCTCAGTGCCTCCGGATAATACAAGCGGACACAGAAGAACGTACAGCAAATGGACACAGAGAGCAGACAATGGGGGGAAGGGGAGAGAAATAAATAAAAACAAATCTTAAAAAAAAAAAAGACTGCAGATCATATGTTTCCATTTATATAAAATGTCCAGGATAGGCAAATGTGTAAAATAGAAAGTTGATTAGCAGTTTCCAGTTCTGGGGTGATGGGAGGATTGGTGGGTGATAGCTAAAAGGTATAGGGTTTCTTTTTGAAGTGATAAAATTGTTCTAAAATTAATTGAGGTGTATATTAGTCAGGATTCTCTAGGGAAACATAACAGGAGATATCTATAAATAGTATGAGAATTTATAAAATTGTCTCATGCAACTATGGGGGTGCACAAGTCCAAATTCTGTAGGGCAGGCTGCAAGCCAGGGACTCCAATGAAGTTCCTCGTTGAGTTCCCCAGGAGACACTGGCTGTCTGAAGTAGAGATGGGAATTCTCTCTCTGAATGCTGAAATGACTTCTCCTTTTAAGGCCTTCAATTGATTGGGTGAGAGGTCATTCATTGCTAACAAGAATTTCCTTGGTTGACTGCAGATGTAGCCAATCGTCTATGCAATCAACTTACTGGTGATTAAAGTTCATGAAATGGCCTTGTATTACAGTTAGCCCAGTGTTTGCTTGACCAAAAAACTGAGTACCATGATCTGGCTGAATTGACACATTTACCTAACCATCAAAAGGTGATAGCTGCATAACGCTGTGAATACACTGAACATCCCTGAATTGTACACTTTTATTTTAAAGATTTATTTTTATTTATTTCACTCCCTCCCCCCGCCCCAGTCATCTGTTCTCTGTGTCCATTCACTGTATAGTCTTCTGTGTCTGCTTCTATTCTTGTCAGTGGCTGGGAATCTGTGTCTCTTTTTGTTGTGTCATTTTGCTGCATCAGCTCTCTGTGTGTGCGGCCACCACTCCTGGGCAGGCTCAACTTTCTTTTGCACTGGGTGGCTCTCCTTTATGGGGTGCACTCCTTGAGCATGGAGCTCCCCTACACGGGGACACCCTGTGTGGCAGGGCACTCCTTGCACACAACACTGCACATGGGCCAGCCCCACACGGATCAAGGAGGCCCTGGGTTTGAACTGTGGACCTCCCATGTGGTAGGTGGATGCTCTATCCATTGAGCCAATCCTCTTCCCTAATTGCACACTTTAAATGGCTGAATTGTATGGTACGTGAATTGTATCTTAAATAATGGAGAAAACCTTTATATGAAAAACTTGTTATCCAGACTGATACTCTCTCTCTGAAAACAACTAAAAATGTTGCACTAAATGTATTTAAAACATCTTTAAATGCATTGATGAACAGGAAAGAAAGTAAAGAACTCTCAGAAACTTTAAGTTAAGTAAAAGATTACCTTCACAGAAAGGCCTGTGAGACGCCTGACTTCTCAACAGAAATTATGCCCACTAGAAGAGTATGGAATATTTTCAATATGGTGAGGGAAAATACTTCTTAACCTTATGTAGCAGTTTGATATGGTTATGAATTCTAAAATTAGATACTGGATTATGTTTGTAATCTGGTCTGTACCTGGGCATGATTAAGTTATGATTAGGGCTTTAGTTTGGGCCACGTCATTAGGGCATCGTGGGGTGGGGACTCACAGATAAAAGGCATGGCAAAGGACAGGGTTGAGGGTTTTAATACTGGAGTTTGATGCTGAAGCCTTAAGCTAGAGCCCCAGGAAGTAAGCTCACAGAGGAAAGAGAAGTCAGCCCCAGGAAGAGAGGAACACTGAGCCCAGGAAGAAGCAAGCCCTTGGAAGAGTAGAACCCTGAAACCAGAGAGAAGCGAGACTTTGGAAGGGAGGAACCCAGGAAGCCTGAACCCTCGCAGACATCAGCAGCCATCTTGCTCCAACACGTAAAAATAGACTTTGGTGAGGGAAGTAACTTATGTTTATGGTCTGGTATCTGTAAGTTCCTACCCCAAATAAATACCCTCTATAAAAACCAACCAATTTTTAGCATTTTGCATCAGCACCCCTTTGGCTGACTAACACACCTAGAATTTTATCTGAGTCAGTATCTTTCAAGAGTGAGGGGGGAATTAAAACATTTTCAGATGAAAGAATAGAGAAATCTGCCAAAGGAAACTCAAAATAACATGCTTAATGCAAATGAACAGTGACCCCAGTGATGATCTGAGAGGGAAGAAGAAATGAAAGCAAAACAGTAGTAAACATGCAGACAATCAAAATAAAAACCACTTGAATAACTCAATAATAATAATAATGTCTAATTGGCCAAAGTGTTAAAAACACAAGGTAGAACTAAAATTCTGGACAATACTACAAAAACGTCAAGAGTGGATTATCAGAATTTAAGTACCCTAAAGTCCTTGATGTGTTCCTGAGAAAGATAAAGATAGCAATTTTAGATATTAGAGTTAAAGATTCTTGTTAGTATTTCTAGGTTAACCACTAAAAGAATAGAAATAAAGTGAAAAAGAAAACTATTACATAAAAAATGCTTAAATAAGTCAAATAGATAGAATTATAAGGATAAATGGACAAATTTGCACACTACCAATAGATCAAGCAAACCAAACAATCAATAAGGAAAAAGATTCTCATAACATAATTAACAACAGGGCCAACGCATTACAGTTGCACAGGTTGTGCACTGTGTAATTCCAGAGGGCATTCACATAGGTTACATATGAATGGTGCCCCCTAAAATTGTGCAGTGCACAACTTTCTGCAGCAGCTCTATCAAAAGCTTGATCTAGTGGATCAAGATTTGATAGATGATAGAATAGACAGATACATATAGATAGGTATAGAGATGTAGATTGATGTATATATATAAAAAATGTACCCAACACCTACATAATATACATTATTTTAAAGCAAACTGGAAATTTTATGAAAATTGACCTCATACTAGACCAAAAATAAGCCTCCAAAAATTTCAAATGATTAGTATCACACAGACCACATACTCTTATCACTATGAAATTACGTTAGAAATCAATAACAAAAAGATAACTTGAAAAAAATTAAGGAAAACATTTTAAGTAATTCATGGGTCAAAGAAGAAATTATAATAGAAATTTTAAAATATTTAGACCTGAATGATAATGAAAAAATACATATAGAAACTTGTAAGATGCAGTTAAAGCTGTAGTTTTACAAAGGGAATGTGGAGTAAATTAATAGAGGGAAATTTAGAGACTAATATACTTATATCAGGTTACAATTTAGTACTTCAAGCCTCCGACTTAGAGGCGTTAGTAAAAGGAAACTGAATAAATTCCCAGACAATAGAAGTAAATAGAAAAGATAAAAGCAAAATATAACAAGATAGAAAACAAACATGCAAACTATAGGATCAACAAAGCGAAAACTGATTTTGTGAAATCTCAGCTAAAATGGACAAACCTCTGGCAAGGCTAATCAAGAAGCGACATTACTCTAGAAATTCTGCCTTCTCAATTTTCCCTCTCTACTGGATGGTAACCATCAGCATCCTGACCATCTTAAATCATTGTAACACAAACTCTTTTGACTCCAGTTTCTTCTCCAATTACTTGCCACATTTCCCTTTACAACCAAACTCTGTGAAAGATTATCTAGGCATACAGTCTCTAATCTCTCTCATTTTCTCTGGAACTCATTCCAATCAAGCTTTTGCACCTACCACACCACCAAAACCATCCTACTCAAGGTCACCAGTTAATGTCACAGCGTCGGCTCTAGGTTCTCCTCATTCTCCATCTATCAGCAAGCAGCATTTGGCTGAGTTGATCATTGTCCCCTCCTTGAAATAGATCCTTTCCCTCTCTTGACTACCAGGGCCCCACACTCTCCTAGTTCTCAAAGTTTGCTCCTGCTTGGTCTCCTGTCCTGGTTTTTGCTCCTCACTCATTACCAAATGTTGGCCACTCTAGGACTGAATCCTTGATCCCCTCCTCTCCTTTGTCTATACTTATTGACTACACTCTTGACTAATCACCATTGATATGATGATGACTTCCAAACTTAAATTTCCACCCCTCTCCCCCAACCCCAGCCGCAGATATTAATACAACTACACAGTCAATATCTCCTTGGAGATTTCTAACAGGCATTTCTATGTCCAAAATTGAGTTCCTCAAAGTTCCCATCAAACCAACTTCCCCTTCTTGGGAAATGGCAGCTCCCATCCTCCCAGTTACTCCAAAATCTTGGAGTCATCCCTGATTCTTCTCTTTCTCTTACACTTCACACCCAATTTATTTAACAAATGCTTACATAGCACTTTCTATATGCCAGGCACTTAGTAAATTCTAAGCACTTTACAAATATTAATGCTCATGTAATCCCCGTAATATCCGGTGAGGTAGGTACTATCATTAGCCCCGTATTTACGGATGAGGTCACTGAGGCGCATAGGGTTAAGTAACTTACCTAAGGTCACCCATAACCACTATACTATGTATACTGTGCTGCGCACCCAGCCACCAGCAAATCCTGTTAGCACTGACTTCAAAATATACCTAGAATCTAATAATATCTCATTGTTACCATGCTAGTCCCAGCCATCCTCCCTTCTCACCTGGATCACAGTAATAGCTGCTTATCTGACCCTCCTGTTTGCTCCCTTGCCCCCAGCAGTCTATTCTCAACACAGCACCAGGAGCCTCTTAAAATGTAAATCAGATCATGCCACTCTTGTGCTCAGCGTTCTCTAAGGACAGCCTGCCTCACTCAGAGTAAAAGCCCAAATCCTTACAATCCCGCAATACCCTCCACGATCTGCCTCCACGAATGCCCCATCCCCTGACCTCTCTCACTTCTTCTCTGCTCACTGCTCTACGGGCCGGCTAGTTACGAAGGGGTTTGCGGGACACACCAGGAAGTTTCTGCTTCTGAGCCTTTTCTGGCAGTTTCCTCTGCTCGGGATGTTGTTCTTTGGATCTAGCACTGCATAATTTATTGCCCAAAAATGTAGCAGCTTCAAACAATCATTTTAGTTTGCTGGCAATTCTGTGGCTCTTGAATTAGGGAAGGTTTGGTCCGTTTTTTGCTTGGCCCTCTGGTGGTTGCAGTCCCAACCCGTCTGAGGCTGAAGCCTCGCGTGGGTTGGACGTCTGAGATGGCTCACTCACATGGCGGGCAGTGGCTGCCGTCAGCCGACAGCACCTCAGGGGGTCTCCCCACGTGCCCTCAGAGTCCCCACCGCATGGCAGCTGTGTCAGGGTAGTCAGACCTCTAACACGGTCACTCAGGGCTCCAAAAACAGGTCCCTGTGGACAAGGCAGAAGCTGCACCAAGTTTCTGACTCAGCCTCAGAAGCCGTGTGATACACGTACGTGTGATCACTTCACTCGTACTTTATTGCTCACGTCCACCCAGATTCAAGGGGAGGGGACTCCAGAGCCCATATATCGATGAGAAGAATGTCAGAGATTTGCAGTCATTTTTCAAAAGAACCACAGCAGATGCTCTTTTCCCAGAGAGCCTGATGGCTTGCCCTCTTCTTTACTGTATCTTCATTGCCTGGGGTAGTTCCTGGCAGATAGTCAGTATGTATTTCGATATTCAATAAATAGTTACTGTTGGAATGATTAGTGAACATGGTGGCATACCATACAGCAGTGGAAAGGAATGAATTACAGGTCATGCATAGATGAATCATACAGACACAATGTTAGGAAGAAAAAAAAAATCACTGAAAGAATATACAATGTGGTACCGTTTATAAAAGTTATAAAAGATGCAGAATGAAAAAACTATACTGCTTCAAAATACAAATGTAGTTTTAAAACTTTTATTTATTTATTTTTAGGTTTTAAAACTTGAAAAAAAAAAAAAACAAGCAAAGGAATTATAAACACAAAATCCAGGATAGTGCTCCCTTTGGCAGGGGTGAGAATAAATGAGATAAGGGAGTTACATACTAGGGGCATAAAATTAAAGTCACTGAGGGAAGCGGACTTGGCGCAGTGGTTAGGGCGTCCGTCTACCACATGGGAGGTTCGTGGTTCAAACTCCGGGCCTCCCTGATCCGTGTGGAGCTGGCCCATGCACAGTGCTGATGCGCGCAAGGAGTGCCCTGCCACGCAGGGGTGCCCCCCACATAGGGGAGCCCCATGTGCAAGGAGTGCACCCAGTAAGGAGAGCCGCCCAGCGCGAAACAAAGTGCAGCCTGCCCAGGAATGGCGCCACACACACGGAGAGTTGACGCAGCAAGATGACACAACAAAAAGAAACACAGATTCCTGAGCCGCAGACAAAAAGAACACGAAGCAAATGGACACAGAGAACAGACAACTAGGATGGGGGAAGGCGAAGGGGAGAGAAATAGATAAAAATAAATCTTTAAAATAAATAAATATTAATAAATAAATAAAGTCACTGAATGTGGTAAAATGCTAACAATTTCTCTCAGTCTCAAAGTATGCCAAAATAAAAAGTGAAAAAATTAGTGATAATCTTTTTTTAAAATTAGGGGAGTCACGGGCTTACAGAAAAATCATGCATAAATACAGGATTTCTCTCTACCACCCTATTAGCACTATCCGTTACTGTGGTACATTTGTTACAAATGACAAAAGCACATTTTTATAATTGTATATTAACCATAGTCCTTGGTTTACCTCAGGGTTCTCTGTTTGTGTTGTACAGTCCCATGGATTTTAGTGATAATGGTCTCTTTCTTAAATTTGATGGAGGCTGCGATGGCTAATTTCATGGGTCAAATTAGCTAGGTTATGGTGTCCAGTTGTGTGGTCAAGCCCTGGCCTGCTTGCTACAGTGAGAGTATTTTGTGGGTTGAAATAATTAGTCAGTTGAATCCATCTATGGATGATTATATCTACAATCAACAAAGGAGATTGCCTTGAGTATGAACAGAATCTCCTTAGTTGATTAGTTAGGAGACTTAAAGGGAGAACTGAGGATTTCAGCAGTTAGAAAGAAGTTGTCTCTCTGCTTCAGCCAGACAGTTTCTCCTGGGGAATTCATTGTCACCTTCACCAGAATTTCCATTTATATCTTTTCCTGGAGAATTCAGAGTCACCACTGAATTTCCAACTTGTGGCCTGCCCTACAGAATTCGGATTTGCCGATCCCCACGGTCGTGTGGGCCAATTCCTATAATAAATCTCTTTATATTTACATATATATACATATGCATATATATATATATATATATATATGTATGATTCCTGTAAGTTCTGTTTCTCTGGAGAATCCTTACTAATACAGATGCATACTCAGATGTTTGTTACATCATTATTTATATCTCATAAATATTAATTTTAGCTACTTAATATTTAATAACATAATAGAAAAACTTTTTGTACCTAGTAACAGTATCAATATTTTAAAAGCTAAAATAGAGAGAAATATAAGGGAGAAATGTACAAAACCACGTTTTAGTAGGATATGCCTCTCATTCTTTGACTGGCCAAGGAGATAAAAATTTTTAAAGGCATGGAAGAGTTGAATAACAGCAGATAACTGTGATTTAATAGATAAAATATAAAAATGCAGTGTTGGCCAAAGAATGTACATTCTTTACAAATAACTGGAGAACATTTACAAAAAGGGTTTTATGTTAGGTAATAAAGGAAATGTGAATATATTAAAAAAAAAGAACTTCATTGTCCACAATGCAATAAAACTGGACATTAAATAAAAATAATAAACAAAATATCATTGTACTTGAGTTCTCTAGAGAAACAGAACCAACAGGAGATATCTGTAAATAGTTTGAGATTTTATAAAATTGTTTCACACAACTGTGGGGATGCATGCACAAGTCCAAACTGGTAGGGCACCCTGCAAACCAGGGACTCCAATGAAGGTCCTTGATGAGTTCCCCAGGAGACGCTGGCTGTCTGAAGTAGAGACGGGAATTCTCTCTTTGAATGCTGAAATCACTTCTGCTTTTAAGGCCCTCGACTGATTGGATGAGAGTTCATTCATTACTGACCACAATCTCCTTAGTTGATTGTAGATGTAATCAATCAGACATCCATGCAGTCAACTCACTGGGGATTAAAGTCCATGAAATGCCCTTGTATTACAATTAGCCCAGTGCTTGCTTGACCAAACAACGGGCACAATTACCTGGCCGAGTTTATACATTACCCTAACCATCACAATCATACAACTTATAAATCAAAAGAAAAATAGCCTAAAAAAATATTTTGGTTTAAAGCTGAAATAAAAATGGCGATTTCAGTTATGTTTAGAAAATAATGATGAGAACAGCATATATCAAATTTTGGATATGGTGAAAGCTTTATTTACTCAAGAAAATCCATAGTTTTAAAGGCTTGTATTATTGGAAAAGAGTAAATGAGCCATCTTTCAGCTCTGGAAAATAGAAGAGGGACTTTAAAGCCTGATATTAACGGAATTTGTCAGGGAATCCAAAGTTATCATAATGTGAAGATACATACAATGAATTGGCCACGGTTAAAATTAACCCCCACCTACACAGCTCCTGACCCAATAGGAGAGCCATCTCTCTTGTCATATGACACTTTTGGACGCCCAGTCTCCTGACAGTGGAGTGGAATACAAGGCAATACACATGCAATAGATTTATGGGGGGTGAAATTGCAAAAGAGGTAGGATTTCATACAGTCCGTGAAAGTCATATTGAGTCGTTTGTATCACAAGCAAAGCCATTGGCAAAGGAGGATAAGGCAAGATTCACAACTGCAGAAAGGAAATCAATGAGGATGCTGATATAAAACAGACGCTGATATAAATGGCAAAGGATTAGGGAGGCTCTGGGAAAAATTGATAAAGTGACCCTCTTTGTGAATTCAATGGCACCATCATAGGAAATGATGGTGGGGTCTCCATTCCTGCTCCTGAAATCAATGCATATCCATTTTAAGAAGTACATATAGGGCGGCGTACTTGGGCCAGTGGTTAGGGCGTCCGTCTACCACATGGGAAGTCCATGGTTCAAACTCCAGGCCTCCTTGACCCGTGTGGAGCTGGCCCACGTGCAGTGCTGATGCGTGCCAGGAGAGCCGTGCCACGCAGGGGGCCCCCCGCGTAGGGGAGCCCCACGTGCGCCCCGTAAGGAGAGCCGCCCAGCGTGAAAGAGAATGCAGCCTGCCCAGGAATGGCACTGCACACACGGAAAACTGACGCAGCAAGATGACACAACAAAAAGAAACACAGATTCCCGTGCCGCTGACAACAACAGAAGCGGACAAAGACACAGCAAATAAACACAGAGAACAGACAACTGGGGTGGGAGGGGGGAAGGGGAGAGAAATAAATAAATAAATCTTTAAAAAAAAAAAGAAGTATACATAATTGCAAACATAAGCTTTTTGAAATAGAAATAAAATGAACTTTTTGTCATGCTTGTTTGATTTTCAAGATGAAGCCCCAATTATATCTTTTTTTTTTTTCTTTAAACTATGCTATGGTATTTTGTTTCCTGTTTTAAGTAGTTTCGCTCCAAGTGCGTTTTTTGTTGATTTTCGTTTGGGTCCTATTTGCCCTAGAATAATGAGGACCTCTTGTACATTAACTTTTCATCAGCTATTAGAGTGAATTTCTTTTTTTCTGATTTCTGAAAAGCTTGAGGCAAGCCTCAGAGGTGGAGTGAGTCGCCACCCCCTCCCACCCCACCAGAAGGTTCAGGGCAGGGTGGCGTCCTCAGAGTAGAGGCATATGTCATCCACTTCAGTTTTGCCCGGTGCTGGAAAGTTGAAAACCAGCCCTGGACAAGTCACAGCCCCGTTGACATTATTCTCAGACATTCAGGTCCAAACACTGCATTTTCCTGAAATGCTGTGATTAATCAAGAGGGAATTAATCTTTTGGCCTGCTGTGTCCCGATTTCTTAAAACGCCTGAAACCCACACGCAGCAGGCAACAGGCTCACCTCTCAGGGAAGGCTCTCTTGCCTTTCAGAAACCAACCGAATCACACGTGAAAATGACCAGAGCTGACTGCCAGTATCAATACCCAGGGTTTGAACTGATGAGCCTTTGTTTCCTTGAAGTGGTGAATTCCAAATTCCTGGACTAAAGAACAGCTGTGCCCGGCACATGTGGCATGTTGTGACCTGGGCTCACACTGATTTTTGTGATTGTGCTCCAGACCACATACCACTACTCCGCAGGGACTCTGATAAGTTTACCATATTTTCCCCCTGATGTAATGTCCTTTCGTGGAGCAAATGTCAATCATCTCAGCAATGACTGACATCTGGCTTCTCCATCCCATCTCTGCCTCACTACAGGTGATCTGTTATGGGTAAAACGGAGTCCTCCCCAAAAAGATATGTTGAAGTTTTGACCCCTCAGGATGGGACCATGTTTGGAAATAAGGTCCACTGAGCCACACGGCTCCCCCTACCCTTTTTTTAGTAGGTACCGGGGATTGAATCCAGAATCTTTGTACATGGGAAGCAGACACTCAACCACTGAGTTACATCTGTTCCCCGGTTTTGTTTTGCTTTTTTTTTTTTTGGCTTTTCAGAAACTCAGTGCTTTGTTTGCAGTTCTGCACTGCTCTACTTCCTAGACTGAGATGCTGGGGAGAGGGGTGCTCAGGCCATGCTGAAATTAGGGTGGACCCTTAGGAAGGGGGAGGAGACCCAGACGGCCGGCCAGGGGAAGGCCATGGACAAAGGGGGCAGAGATGGGAGTGATGCGTCCGGAAGCCAGGGAACACCAGGGACTGCCAGCACCACCACCTAAGAGGAGGCCAGAAGGGATTTTCCCAGTAGGTTCTGGATGGAACACTGCCCGCTGGCCCCTTCAGGTTGGACTGGTCGCCTCCTGAGCTGTGAGGTGATGGATTCCTGTTGTTTTAAGCCACTCAGTTTGGGGCACTTTGTTAAGGCAGCCCGAGGAAATTAATAACCCATCTAAATTGCTTTTCAAAGAGGGCTTTGAAGATCAAGGTGTCCTTTTGTGTGTGTGTGTGCTGTTTTTTGTGAGTTTGGTGTTTTTGTTTTTTTTTTTGAGATCTCGGGGGCTGGGAATTAAACCTGGGACCTTGTATGTGGGAAGCCGGCACTCAACCACTGAGCCACATAGGCTCTCCTGAGTTGGTTTTTTCATTTGTTTCCTCATCTTTTGCTTTTTTTCTTTGTTTTTAGGAGGCACCTGGAACTGAACCCAGGACCGCCCGTGTGGGACGCAGGTGCTCAACCCTTGAGTCACCCTCTGCTCCAAGTTGTCCTATTTTTAAGGCATGGAAAATAAAGTTTGCTTGTTTTTGTTTTGTTTGGTTTTACCTTAAATACACAGGTGGGTCATAAACTATGTTGTCAGTTTTATGAGGTACATTCTAATGCAATAAACATCACCCCCAGTGAATGCCGCGTGGCTGGGGTAGAGCTCGCCAGGGGCCGCAGGAGACGAGGCTGCGGCTTCCGATGATCACGTGGGTCATAAACTGAAATGAACCCACCATCCGTGCGGTCAGGTTTGTGCCTCCATGGTTTTCTGAGCTATACCCTGGGATCTTTCCACCATTGCTTTTCCCAGCAGTGGAATTTTCTAGTCTAATTTATGGTCCAAAAATATTAATGAGATTGGTTAACCTGACTTGTCTAATTTTGCTTCAAGGTACCACCTTAGAATCTTAAATGTTTTATATCAGATATCTAATCTTTAATGCATGACTAAACCGATGAGTCATTAACAAACAAAACTTGATTTTCCTCTGGGGGAGTGCCTTTGCTCTTATAATTCACTCTGTATATATCCGTCCTGGCCCAAAAGGGTGTGTGTGAATTACTTCGGTGTGGGAGACTCTCGGATGATTAGCTACAACGTCCATGGTTTGAAGGTGTGACTGCTGCGGGCATAGCCAGGTAGTTAATTAGATTTGAACCGTCTGTGGGCCCAATGTCTGTCCTTGAAATTAATTGAAGCCTTTCCAGTAAAGAAAGAAAAAAAGGATTACTTATGTCCTATAGAACATTAATCAAAAAACTTTAAAATGTTTCAATAATTCTTAAAATGTCCGTAATTGCCTTAGTTGCCTGTGCTTAAAGGGATTTATTAAGAGTTATTTTCCCATGACAACTTAAAATGAAAGTGCTCCAAGTCAAAAAAGAAAGAGTAACTGGAATAATTGGCTTTGATGAATTCAAGTTACCGTCCCACACTTGTAACTGTGGGTGCAGAGAGTTTCAAGTGGCAGATGAATGCTGAAAACACACTCGGTGAATGAACACGTCTGCACCATGGATGAACGGTGCCCGAGCTGCGGAGCTTTCACCCAGGAAGTGGGACACCGCAGGCTTAATTCTTTCACTGTTTCAGGACCAGACATGGCGCTATGGTTCTACAGATAAGATCTTCTGCTCTGGGTCAAAACACGAAAAAGCCCTCCCTTCATGAGACCCACAGAGCAAAACCAGCAGGGTGGAAGGGCCTCCTGGGTGCCTCAGCCCCTCCTAGAGGGCTTGGGGTCTCCCTTGACAAACTGACTTTCCCTCCTGTCCTGGAGGCTCCTGGTGTGATTATCAAACATAATTGCTCTTGAACTTGAAGAAAACACTGAAATTTCCCAGCTTTTCTTCCATACATACCAGGCAGGCACCCGGTGTAGGTAAATTATTTCCTAAAAGCAGCTTTCACATTCTGGCGTTGATATCCCCGAGGACAATTTTTCCATTAACTATATTTATCGATATTAAATCCAGGATAATGGGTAAAAACCTTCCTTTTCCAGAAAACAGAGATTATATCAGCTCTCCTGACTATAAAAGGATTTGTGGGAAACCGTCTCGGGCCCACAGACCTGAGGGGCGCCCAGAGGTGAACCTGCTCTCTCCCAGGAACAGCCCCAGCAAGATCTGGCTGCTTCTGTTTGGCCTCCGCCCACCAGGCCCGGCTCACGGCTGCGTGCGGACGCTCCGCCTGCCCTCGCGTACTCACTCGCGCTGCACGGCCCTGGCAGCGAGCCTGCAGTTGGCCAAGAGCTGCGCAGGCATCCCCCCAGCACACAAGCATCCAGGAGCGGAAGGATGGGCCTCTCCAGCTTCCCAGAGGGTGGGGGCCATGGGAGGCAGGGACCTGGAGTCGCTGCTCTGCCAAGACCCCCCCCCCCCGAGGGGGCAAGTCTTGTCTCCTAGGAACCGAGGTCAGCCAAAAGCAACCCGAGGCCAACTGCCTGGCGGAGAAGGCAAAGGGATGCTCTGTGATGGGGCTCCAGGCGGTCAGCGCTCAAGGGCTCTCCCCCTGCAGGACTCCCACGACCTCTGCAGTGAGTCCTGCTCGTCTGCCACATTTGCCATGTCACATCGTCAGCCCCGGGTCTGTGGCTACCTTCCAGTTAAGCCTCTTAATGGTGATATTCAAGGAAGCCTGTGCAGGGCTACAACATAAAAATTACTCAAACCATATGTGTGAAGTAAGAATATGAAACCGATGACATATGTGAGTGTCACGTGAAATCGCCTTGGTTGCGCTGATTTTTTCAGATCCAGCACAGTGTCTGGGGACAAGCACTGGAGTCCAGCAAACCCATGTGCTTGTCTGAGATCTGTGTGGCCTTGGGCCAGTAATTTCTCCTTTCTGGGCCTCAGTTTCCTCATCTAGTCACTGGGGATGATACTGCCGACCTTGAAGGGTTGTTGGGAAGATCAGAGACCATGTTGACCAAGTGCCTGGCATATACGTGGTTTTCATCATTACAACCCGATGTAGACTTTTTCACGTGAAGTTCCTCAAACAGACACTCTATGCCATGATTAAAGACAAATGTGTTGGATCTTTAAGCTTTTCCTTAGAGATTCATTGATTAATCCCAAATTTACCTTACATCATAGAGTTAGGGAAATACGTATATAATATGTATATATATAATATATATTATATGTAATTTCCAGGGGTTTTACACTTGATTTTGGACAATGAAACATTTATTAATAGCTTGTCATAAAACATATTATGAAAAGGGATAGTTCTTAGAGCAGGACCTGTGCAGCCTGATTCTATGCCTGGAAAATATGTTACAACACTCTTCTGTATAATAGCAAAGACTTTTTTATGAGAGAATTTAGTGTGGTTGAGGCAAGAAGATTAGGAAGCTTGTTACACGGTTAATAAGGTACCAAATTTTTTTTTTTTTAAGATTTATTTATTTATCTCCCCCCCCCCAAATTTTTAAATGATCAACAAGCACGTGTTGAGTGTTCTCTGTGCAAGGCAGGGTCCAAGGCAGCGGGGAAGCACCAGGGGAAAAGAGAGGGCAATCCCTCCCTCCTGGGGCTCCACTCGAGCAGGGGTACAGATCATCAAGCATGGCGTTAAAAGGTGGAAAATGCTGTGGGGGACAAGACAGGGAGCAAGTTGAGTGAATTTTAAATAGGATGGTCAAGGGAGGCTCCAGAGCCAAAACCTACAGCATCTGAAGTCCCCAAATGTGTCATGAGATCGGAATTATCTAGAATGGCTTTCTACAGGTGTCGCAATACTCGGGAAACTGCCATGTTCACGTTTTCCTATTTGTAGGTATGACCACAATCATTCTTTAGAGAAATGTCCCCCACCCTCCACCATTTCCTTTTTAATAATAACCCCCCCACCCCGAGCTGGCTCCCCTGTCTGTTTGCTCATTGTTTTTGCTTGTTGTCTGCTCATTGTTTTTTGCTCGTTTTCTGATGGTTGCCTGTTTGTTTTTCTTTAGGAGGTACCAGGAACCAAACTGGGGACCTCCCATGTGGGAGGTGGGTGCTCAACTGCTTGAGCCACATCTGCTCCCTGCTGGTTTTTTGTTTGTTTCTGCTGTTGTCTGTTCATTGTTTTTGCTTGTTGTCTGTTCATTGTTTTTGCTTGTTGTCTGCTCATTGTTTTTGTTCATTGTCTGATTGCCATTTTGGCTTCACGTCTGCTCATTGTCTGCTTGTTGTTTGTTTGTCTTCTTTAGGAGGCACCGGAAACTAAATCTGAGACCTCCCATGTGGGAGGCCGGTGCTCTACTGTTCGAGCCACATCCGTTCCCTCCCACCCTTTCTTTTCAAAGATGATATATGTGTTCAGAAAGGCAGCCAAGCACTTACTAAGGCAAAAAGTAAGTTGCTTACTCTTCGCAAGACATTTATTTGTTCCTGCAGGGAAACTTCTTTTGAAATTTGAAATTTGAGTAAAACCTACCCAAACTACATATTTAGTGAATCTTTTTTTTTCTAAGGGGCTTATCAATCTCAAGACATGTCCAAATAAGAGTAAGTGGGGTACACCTGGGAATAAAGTGTGTTCTCTTGTACATGAGTTCAGTCACTACCACACCTATTTCCAAAAGCTCTCGTGAGACCTACCAGGATTTCGCTCTCCCTATCCTGGAAGAGCAGAAGAGTTACAGCACTGGGCCAACAAAGCACCAGTGTGGGAGGAAATCCCCACCTGTAATTACTGGGGTAGTTATAAAACAGAGATTGCCACGAAGGGAAAAAAAGAAGCTTTCGATACCGAATCCTCCCTGAATCACATGGTACACAGATGTCAAATTCTTAAGAGTTCCAAGGGTAAATCTCCAGCTAGCTAAACAAAAATTTGTTTTCTTCTGCTACATCAAAACTAGAGAAATTCAAAGCTGCAGCTCTAAGTGCTCAGCTCCGCCCCAGGGGAAAAGGAAGAAGAGGGAAAATGTTGCTTTTGGTTACCAGTCGCTATGGTACCCGGGAATTGAGAGGGAAGAGCAAAGGCTGGGGAATGGTAACTGCCAACTCATTTAGCTTTGGGATACCTAATGCCCAAATTCAGCTAAATAATCAGTTGGGAATAAAGAAACCACATCCTTAAGAAGGATCTGTGCTGAAAATTGGTTCTGGACTCCTTGGGGATCAAGACCGCGTCTGAGTAAATTTGTCAGGTTCTATTCTCGTCTTGTTTATGCAAGTTGTTTTCTCTTTTGTCCTCTGTTGTCGATTCCATAATAAAAAGTAGTCCCTTATCTGAATCACAAATGCTGTCAGCAGCCTGGGGAAAGCAACTCTGCCTTGACCTTTTTGGCCTCCTGCCTGGCATGGAGAGACAACAGGGACATTAGACTTGATCCTGCAATCAGTTTCAGACCGGTATCAAGCTGGTTTGAGGTAGACTACTTTTAAATTTTTTTAGTAATCTAATATATTGAGTAAAATTGCACGAGCACTAAATATAAAACTCCTATGAATTTTTTAAAGATTTATTTCTCTCCCCTTCCCCCCCCCCCCAGTTGTCTGCTCTCTGTGTCCATTCACTGTGTGTTCTTCTGTGTCTGCATGTATTCTTTTCAGCGGCACCGGGAATCTGTCTCTTTGTTGCATCATCTTGCTGCGTCAGCTCTCTGTGTGTGTGGTGCCACTACTGGTCAGGCTGCATTTTTTTCACGTGGGGCAGCCCTCCTTACAGGGTGCACTCCTTGCACGTGGGGCTCTCCTATGCGGGGACACCCCTGCCTGGCACAGCACTCCTTGCCCTCATCAGCACTGCACGTGGGCCAGCTCACCACACGGGTGAGGAGACCCTGGGTTTGAACCCCGGACTTCCCACGTGGTAGTCGATGCTTTATCAGTTGATTCACATCCTCTTTCTTCATATGCATTTTCACCAGGTGAGCACCCAGATCAAGGACCAGAAGCTCCCTCATGAAGCTACTGACCCACAGTCACTCACCGACTTCCTCCTCCAAGGAAAAATGTTTTTTCCTGTTTCCTAACTTGATGTAAACAGAATTCTACACAATGCGTAGAATGTACTCTTTCATGTCTGGCTTCTTTCACTCAGCATTATGTCCATGCCATTCACCTATGTTGGGAGTAGAAATGGTCGATCCATTTTAGGACTGTATAAAATCCATTGTATGACTCCCCCAAAATTCATCTATCCCTTGTGGACACTTGGTTTGGTTCTACTTCAGGCCAGTAAGAATATCTCCATGAACATTTTTGCACATGCCTTTTGATGTGCACACGTATGCACATCTGTTGCATATGTACCTAAGAAAAGAGCCCCGGGTCACAGGATGTGTGTCTATTCCTCTTTTGTAGATACTGCCAAACCATTTTCCAAATTACATCAACTTACCCTCTCAGTGATTGAGAGGCCCACTCACTCTACATCTTCGTCAGCATGTGGTCGCTTTAGCCGTTTGTATTTTAGCCATTCTGGTGGGATGCAGCAGTGTCTCACTGTTCTATTAATTTGCATTTCCCTGATAACTAATGAGGTAGAACACCATTTTCAATCTTTATTGACCATTTAGACCGCCTCTTTCGTGAATTATTTGAATCCTTGCTCATTTTTCTACTGTGGTGTCTTTTTTTATTGATCCATATGAGTTCTTTAGATATTCTGGATACGAGTCCTTTACCAGACCTATGTCTGCAAATATCTTCTTCCACTCTGTGCTTGCCTTCTTATACTTTAATAGTGTCACGTTCTGAATTTTAATATAATCTATCAATCTTTTCCTTTATGTTTTTTGCTTTTTGTGTCCTATTTAAGAAAACTTTGCCTGCCCAAGTTTACGTGGCTATTTTACTTTTTCTTCAGACGCTTTATTGTTTTAACTTTCACATTTAGATCAACGATCCACCTGGAATTGATTTTTACCTATGGCCTGAGGTAGTGGTCAAGATTCACTTTTTCCAATAAGGATATGTAATTGATATCACACCATTTATCGAGAAAAATATTCTTTCCCTGTATGTAGAGAGATTATCAGAACATCTCTATGACCTCCACAACAGCTTCAGACACCAACTGCAAGTACTGCAGTAACTCAATCGATCCAATTCTGATTCAAACTACCTGGAGTTAGGCCAGACCCCAGGGTTCAAGGCCATCCCCTACAAGGCCCCAGGGTTCAGGACCATCCCCTACAAGACTGGCCTACAGAATCCAGCTGCAAGTCTGGGAGCCCAGGCCACTGGCGCTTCTCACCAACAGACTACTGAATTCAGGGGTTTCTACCACTCCCTCGGGTTCAGTGGTTCACTAGAATGACTCACAGAACTCACTGAAAGTGCTGTACTTTACTATAATAAAATGATGTGAGTTTTATTATAATAAAAGGATACAGATAAAAAGAAGCCAAAAGAAGAGATGCCTAGGTCTCTGGGTCTCAAGCACAAGCTTCTGTATCTTCTCCACGTGAAGTCAGAAAGCATCACCTCCTGCCCCGGGGGCAAGGTATTTTTTCAATCATGGAAGCTCTTTGTGGCTTCAAGTGTCCGGAGTTTATACGGGGTCTCTTTAATAGGCATGACTGATGAGATCAATGCCCTGTGATTGAACCTGATCCACAGCGTCCCATCCCTCCCAGAGGAAGGGGAGGTGGGCTGCTAGGATATGGCTGTAAACCCCACCCCCCTAATCCCATGGTTGTTCTTTCTGGTGGGTTCAGCCCCTACCCAAAGACTGCAGGTGTGGTTGCCCCTCCCCATCATCTCATTAGCACATGAACTATCACGTATGGTCCTGAGCCCACTCCAATTCCCAAGATCTAGAGTTCGCTCTGCCAGGAACTAAGGACAAAGCCTAGTCAAGTTTTCCATTATATAGCACCCTACTGCTCTACAGTTGTCACACTGATCATAAATTAAGTGTCCATCTATGTGTAGATTTATTTCTGGACCTATTCTATTGCATTGGTCTTCCTGTCTATCCTTGTATTAGTATCACATTTGTGATTATTTCGACATTGTGATGTCTTGATATCTGGTAGTATAAGTCCACTCAGTTCATTTTTCTTCTTCAAGGCTGTCTTTGCTGTTTGGGGCATTTTGCCTCATAGGAATTTAGAATAAGCTTGCCAATTTCCCTTAAAACAAACAAACAAACTGCTTGGATTGGGATTGGGATTGCAATGAGTTAGGTGAGAATTGAGCTTTATTTAGGTCTTTAATTTATCTGAATAATGGTTTTCATTTGTCGCTAGGGAGGATTTGTTCATCTTCCACTAGATTTGTACTTAGGTATTTGATATTTTATACTATTATAAATGACACTTGCCTTTTCAAATTTTATTTTTTAATTGTCTGTTGCTGATATATAGACCTATAATCCTGCAGAAGTTACTTATTAATTCTAAAAGTTTGCCTGTGGTTCTTTGGGTTTCATCAGCATACAATCACCTTGTTTGTATATACAAGCAGTTTATTCCTTCTTTTTCAAACCATATATATATATTTTTTTTATTTTATTTTTTCCCCCTTTTTGCCTTTTGGACTCCCTGGGGCCTCTTAATGTTGAATAGAAGTGGTGATTGCCAATATACTTTTCTCATCCCCAGTTTCTTAGAGAATATTTTAGTATTTCACCTGTTTTCTGCAGATTTTTAAGATACTTTACAAAAGGAAGTTCCCATTTATTCTTAATTGGCTAAGAATTTTTACCATGAGAGGGTGTTGAATTTAATTATATGATTTTTTTGCATTTATTAATATGATCACATGATGTTCTTTATTTTATTATTGTGGTAAATTACATCAATTGGCTTAAAAAACATTAAACTATTCTTATATTCCTTGGTCACCATATGTTGTCCTTTTTCTATATTGCTAGATTTACCTTAAAAATATATTTTTTGAGAACTTTTACATCTTCTTTCATGGGAGAGATTGGCTTATAATTTTATTTTCTTACAATGTCTTTGTGAGACCTGGGAAAAAAGTTTGCTGTCCTCATAAAACAAGTTGAGAAGTGCTCCCTCTTTTTGTAGACTATGGAAAATAAATATTTATTCTTCTTGAATGTGTAGTAGAATTCACCAATGAAGCCATTTGGACTTGGAATTTTCTTAGGTGGAAGGTTTTTAATCATTGATTCACTTTATTTAATATACACAGGATTATTCAGATTTTTATAGTTCGTTTTTGTTACTTTTGGTAGGTTATTTTCTAAACTTCACCTAAATTTCCAAATTCTTTGGCAAAAAGTTGTTAATGATATCCTCTTCTTATATTTATGATGTCTGTAAGATCTGCTATGATGTCCTCTTTTCCGTCTCTTTTTTCTTGATCACTCTCAAAATTCTTATCAAAAAAATGATTTTTGGTTTGGTCTTTTAAATAAACATTTGTTTTCTATTTTATTGCATTTTATTCTAATCTTTACTATTTTCTTCCTTCTACTTTTTTGGGGTTGAATTTGCTGTTCTCTCTCTAACATTTGAATGGATGCACATACCATTGATTTTCAACCTTTTTTTCTAACATAAACATTTAAGATTATAAAAAGCAGTTTTATCCATACCCCATACTTTTATTAAGTTATATTTTTATAATTCAGTTCAAAATAGTTCCCAATTTTCATTGTGATTTCTTCTTTGATCCATTAGATTTTTTTGGTTATACTTCTGCTCTAATAGTGTGATTTTAGAATGTGTAGATATCCAGAACAAAAGGTAAAATAGTGAGGTATTGAGAGCATGGCTGTGCTTTAATTTGGTTCTTAAGTTTCTAACTGTAACCGTAGCCATACTTCTAGATAAACAACATCCACTAGCTCTGCAAACACATCCAATCTTAATATTATAGCAATACACCTTGCACCATAAGACACATCAAATACCCACTCCATCAATTCACTATGTATTATATTCATATTCAGAGGCATGTTTCTAAAGACTAAAAAGGAATGAAATATTGCCTGTCAATTTGCTTCTCAAACAATTTTTTTAAAAGAAACCAGCATAATTTATTATTTTTTTTAGGAAGTACTGGAGACCAAACCCAGGACCTTATACATGGGAAGCTGGTGCTCAACCATTTGAGCTACATTCACTTCCCAACATAATTTATTCTTTAAAGCAATTTTATAGACATGGGGAATCTAGTTAATTTCATAGTAAGGTTGGTTGAACATGATACAAAGAGAATGCAGGTAGTTTTCAGAACAATAGGAAAGATGCCAGCATTAAAGCATAAGCTTTTAACTTAAAAATTCATGAGGAAAAAAATGCAATATAAATTAAGCTTCTTTTAAGAAATTTAAAAATTTCTGTTACCTTTTGTCCCAAGGTTAGTCATTTAATCAGCACACAAAGGATACTGAATACATTGTCAAGGTGGAGAAACTCTCTCTTTTATATAATAAAATCATCTTCTGATCCATCCTGATACAAGTGCTGGTTGTTTGAGGGCAGATTCCACTCGAGAGGCCGAGCAATGTATTAGAAAGCATCGTCTCTTGGTTTGTATTCTTGTTTGATTTCAGCTGGAAAGCCGTTTCCAGAGCCCAATCCAGAGCCCGAGCCTGATCCAGAATCGTCCACAGAAAGAGGGAAGACATTGTACATGTTCTGGAATCTCGTCATTGGCAAAGGGTCAGTTCTTGGAGGGAAGGATCCTGTCAGATTCTCCAGGAGATAGATCTAACATTGGTCCCTTTTCCTCAGTGCAGTTTGCAGAACTACTGTCTGGACTGCAGCGTACCCACTGGTACCTGCCTCTCCACGTGGGATAACCTTAAGTTGAAGATTCCCAAAGCAGATGAGGGAGAGAGCCAGGACCCTCCTGCTGCATTTGAGGAACTGCATCGTGACCAGCACAGCACGTTCAGATCCCAGCTGCTACACACCAACTTCACGATTAGGAAATGTTGCAGGGTGCTGCTTGTCCCTTTTAGAAAAGGTTCCAAAACCTCAAACCCTGCCCAGAACGTATGTCACAATTTCCTCTCTCTGGCTCCTGTCCGTCCCTGCCAAGGACTGGAGTTGCGGTGGGTTTCAGTTTGCACAGGATCCTGAAGAATTTGAATTTCTTCTGGGCCATTAGATTTTTTTCAAGTGTTCCTTAATTTCTGTCCTCTAGGTTTTTTATTATCTTTTTTTGTTTTTAATTTCTAGCTTAATTCTATATTGGTAAGAGAGCATATATATGATTTCAGCCCTTTAAATTTTGTTGAAACTTGCTTTATGGCCCAGTATATGGTCAATTTTGTTGAGCATTACAGCACTCTTGGAAAGAATGTATATTCTGTAAATGTAGGAGCAATATTCTATATATGTTAACTAGATTACATTTGTTAATCTTGTTTACATCATATATATCATTATCGCTTTATCTGTGCATCTTGGTAATTACTGAGAGAGATGTGCTAAAAATTTCCTACTCTGAATGTAATTTTTTCTGTTTTTCCTTTCAGATATGTCCATTTTGCTTTTTATATATTTTTTAAAAGATTTCTTTTATTTTACTTATTACCCCCTCCTCCCCTTGCTGCCTGTATCGCTGTCTGCTCTCTGTGTCCATTTTCTTTGCATTCTTATGTGTCTTCATGTCTCCTCTTTCTTGTCTTCTCTTTAGGAGGCACTGGGAACCAATCCTGGGACCTCTGACATGGGAGCAAGGTACCCAATTACTTGAGCCACCTCAGTTCCCTGGTTTGTTGTGTCTCTCATTGTCTTTCCTCTGTGTCTCTTTTTTGTTGTGTCATCTTGTTGTGTCTGTTTTCAGCACAGGCCAGCTCTCCACAGCGTGGGCCAGCTCACATTCACCAGGAGGCCATGGGAACCAAACCTGGGACCCCCCATATGGTGGTCAGGAGTGCAATCACTTGAGCCCCACCCACTTCCTGCTTTATACATATTGAGGCTATATTTTTAGATGCATGAAAATTTAGAATTGTTACATATTCTTATCAATTGACTGTTTTTCTCATTATAAATTGCCCCTCTTAACCCCTATTAATGTTTCTTGCCTTAATGTCTATTTAATGTGATATGAATATAACTACTATGACTTTGTTTTAGATGATGTTTGCAGTATATATCTTTTCCCAGCTTTTTATTTTCAGTTTTCTGTATTCTTATATTTAAAGTATATCTCTTATAATCAGCATTTAGTTGAGTTGTGTTTTATTATTCAATCTGATAATCTTTGTCTTTTAATTGGAAGATTTAATCCTTTTATATTTAATGCAATTACCAATATTTTAATATGTTATCCATTAATTTCATTCTTCTGTGTTTATTTTTTCAACTTTCTTACCTGTTTTCTTAAACAAGTAAATTTTATCAATCCATTTCCCCTGCCCATTACATTGTCAAGTATACATTACTTTTCTTTAAGTGGTTAATCTAAAGATTACTATATGCATCCTCTAGTTATTAGTGTCTAATATAAATGAGTACAGTCATCTCTTCCTGGATGATTTTCTTTAAAGTACAATATTTTAACTCCATTTTTTTTCCCTGTAGTTGATGCCTTCTATGCCCTCGCCTACATCCCCTTGGCACTTACTATTTCCAAGCTCACTTTCAACTCCCAGCATCTCAACTCTGCTTCAAGGCTTTATCTGTATGCTGAGTGCAGAGCAGACTAGAAGTGCTGGGGAATTTAAAACTCCCAGGACTAATCTCCAAACAATTACTGACCAAAGTCAATGGGTAAATATCCCAGCTTCTTTGCCCCTCAGGTGTGATTAACTCTGAGGTGCATGCTTTATTCTGGCTCCTAGAGTATCCATGGAGGATTAAGTTCCACTTACTCATTGGTGATAATTTGCTGGATTGTGCAGAATTCATTGGTTTCTTTCCCTTCCCTGCCTCACTTCCCTAACCCCATACTGATGTGATCAGGGTTAACTTTCAAAATAAATTGTTTCAACTCAGATCCTTATCTCAGGGTCTACTCCTAGTATAGCCCCCTCGTATCTTTTGTGGTATTATTGTCATATATCTATTGTGGTATTATTGTCATATATTGTCATATATTTTGATTCTATGTATATATAAAACCCACAAGTTGTTATTGTTGTGTTACACAACAGGTGTTCTTTTAGATTTACCAACGTATTTTGCTCTGTCATTCTTTAATCCTCCCTGAATTTCCGCTCTGAACTCTGAAATCATTTTCCTTATACTTGAAGAATTCTTTTTAGCATTTCTTCTAGAGCAGGTCTGCTGGCAATAATTCTCTATTATTATTTGTCTGAACATTTCTTCATTTCACTTTCATTTCTAAAGCATGTTTTCACTGGAAATGAAATTCTAAATTGACAGCTATTTTCTCTTAGTGTGTTAAAGGTATTATTCCATTTTCTTCTGGTTTCATTCCTTTCTATCAAGAACTCAGTTGTCAGTCCTATTGTTTCCCTTTGGAGATGTTTCTTTTTTCTTTAGAGACTTTTTAAATTCCTTTTTGTCTTAAGTTTTCAGCATATTAACCATGATGTAAGGGTTTCTTTGTATCTATCCAGCATGGGAGTTAATTCTCTCTTACCTCTTGTTCTGGGACTCCAATTACATGATGTCAAACATTATTACCATATCTCTGACATTTTCTGTATTTTCCATGTTTTCCCTCTCCCTATACTTCAGCCTGGACCTATGTTCCAGTTCATTAATCCTTTTGTCTTTCCATTTTGCTTTTATATCTACCTATCTTCCAGTTTACTAATCTTCTTATTGGTGTTCATTCTACTGTTAACCCCAATTATTCTGTTATTAATTTTGGTTATTATCCTTTTCACACTAGAAATTATATTTTATAGAGCTTGGCTATAGGAGAAATTCTCTATTTACCAGTTTTTAATGCATATTAACTAAAGTTTAAAAATGTGTATATTAAAGCATAACATACATACATTCAGGAAAGTGCACATATCTTTTTTTAAAAGTATTTTGTTTTTGTTTTAGTTGTTTTTTGTTTTTCATTTTTTAATTGTCTTTTTAAAAAGATAAATAGATCACATAAAACATAACATTAAAAAACATAAAAGGTTCCCATATACCCGACTACCCCAACTCCTCCCACATCAACATTCCCTTGCATCAGTAATGTCCATTCATTGCATTTGGAGAATGCACCCTGGAGCACTGCCATGCCACATGGACCATGGTTTACATTCTCCCCCAGTCCATCCAGTGAGTTATGGCAGGGTATATAATGTCCTGGCATGTGTCCCTGCGATATCATTCAGGACAACTCCAAGTCCCAAAAACACCCCATATCACACTTCTTCCTCCCTCTCCCTGCCCTCAGCAACTCCTATGGCCACAGTCTCCATATCAATGATACAACTTCTTCCATTGCTAGAGTCACAACAGTTTTGTAGGAGACTACCAGCAAGTCCACTCCAATCCACATCATATTTCTCCATCCTGTGGACCCTGGGATGGTGATGTCCACTCCATCTCTAAATTGAGAAGGGGCTTAGAACCCACATGGCTAATGGATGTGATTCTCCTGCTTGCAGTTGTCGACATTCTCAGTTCCCTGGTGTGGTGGTTGCCCATTCTTACCTTCCCGTCAGCTGACCTGGGTAAGTCCAATGAACTGGAGAGTAGGCGTTGCAACTCTGCTGAGATTCAGGACTCAACTGGCACATGTACAGTCCTGAGATTCAAGTCTCCTGAGCATACACAAATCTCAGCCCAATCACAGGCTCAGTAAAAGGGACAGAAGAGGCATGTATATACAGGTCACATCTGAGTCCAACTCCATCACAATAAAGAGCACAAATTCCAAAGTAGGGCTCATTGGCAAGGCAATGAGCTCCAGAGCCATCTGTCATTACTGTAGAACCTGTGTGTCTCCATAGCGCTCATGAGTACAAGTACCTGGGGTTGTATCTACTTTGGCTGTCTCTGGGATCCTGCTGAGACGTGCATAAGTGCGATGCTCTGATGACCTCCTGACTCATTTTGAAGTCTCTTAGCCATATAAACTCATTTGTTTTTACCATTTCCCCCTTTTATTCAAGGTCTTTTTCTTGTTGGATCACCAGCTGGTGATGGTAGTAATTCCTTGGTGCCAGGGAGGCTCATCCCCAAGAGTCATGTCCCATGCTGGGGGGCAGGTAATGCATTTATATGCTGAGCTTGGCTTAGAGAGTGGCCACATTTGAGCAACATGGAGGTAGGTTCTCAGGAGGTAACTCTTAAGCACCTTGGAGCTCTAGGCCTAGTTGAAATTTCAAGCACACAGGCTAATAAGCATAGTCATCAGTATCAAGGGCCTGTCATTGGACCATCCTTCTTCACTGGTCTTTGCCCTTGCACTTGGGGGATTGTTGCTGTTTCATTGGGGAATGTAACAGAGCTCCCCAGGATGGGAACTCAGCACTCCCTCAGTTGTCATGTGTAACTCTATCCACTATGACAATACTCAACAAACCTCCAAACATATCTATATGCCCTATATGTATGTCCTGGAGAACTCCCTCCCACTCACGCATCCCCAATCAGTTATACCCCACATCAGTACTCCTCCCCTGCCATAATTAAACCCCTCTGTGATCCAAAACTTCTTCAAAAATGAAACCTAATATATTGCCAAATTCAATTAGGAAAATGAAATAGTATTGACAGGTTTAAAGATTAGAAAGAAAACATAATAATTTAGAAAAACTAAAATAAAAAATAAATTAGGGTATTAAAAAATGAAAAATATCAGAAAACTTTGTTTTTGACATTTTGTCTTTCATCACAGTAATAGGTGTTGTCCTGCAGGTACAGTGGCAAGGCAATCTCTTCCATTCCTTCCTCAGTGTCTTCCTTTTTTTTTTTTTTTTTAATTTTGTCTTCTAAAAAGTTTTAGGTCATGGTAAGTCATATATACAATATAGGGGTCTCCCATATACCCAATATCAAACCCTTTCCCCCTTCCCCAACAATGAATTTTTTACATGTGGATGTTCTATTTGCTACAGCTGATGTACAGATATTGAAACATAGCTACTAACCATGGTTCCATTGTGGCTTACATTATGGTTTATATTTTAGACTATACACTTTTTAAAATTTTTGGTTACATTATGGTTTACATTTTAGACTATACACTTTTATAAATTTTTGGTGAAATTTAGCATGGTTTATATCCATCATTTCACAATCTTGTGCCACACTTCCATTGGCCCCCAGTTACCCCCTCTTTCATCTATTCCATTCCTCTCTCCCCCTCCCCTCAAGGCCCACAGTGACAACCAAGTTTCACTGCTTGATGGACAAGATTCATATATATACACAACGATGATGATGGCTTGACACTCTAGTCTGTCCTCCCCCATTGGGAGCCACCCATGCTCTCAAAAGATACCCTTTCTTCTGTTTGAGAATATCAGGCCTCCCCAGGGTGAGGGTACAACACTAGGAGAGTATACATATCTTAAGGATATCTCTTGATGAATTTTCACAACCTGAACACACCTTTGTATCCAGAACCCACATAAATGAATGGAACATGCCAGAACTCAAGAAACTCCACTCAGGAATAGAGTATGGGTTAGAGTGGACTTACTGATATTCTACTATGGAACTATTGTGATTAATAATGGAAGAAATTGTAGCATTGATGTGGAAAACATGGCCACAGTAGTTGCTGAGAGTAGGGAGAGGGAAGAAGAGATATGATGTGGGAGCATTTTCAGGACTTGGAGTTGTCCTGGGTGGGACTGCAGGGACAGATGCTGGGCATTGTACGTTCTGCCATGGTCCACTGGGTGAACTGGGGGAGAGTGTAACTACAATGTAAACCACTATCCATGTGGTGCAGCAGTGCTCCAAAACGTATTCACCAAATGCAATGAATGTCCCACAATGATGAAAGAGGTTGTTGATGTGAGAGGAGTGGGGTGAGGGTTGGGGGGTATATGGGAACCTCTTATACTTTTTGAATGTAACATTTTAAAAAAACAAAGAGAAAAAATAATAATGATAAAAAAAAAAGAAACTCCATTCATTCTCCCTTCCATTCATTAACCCCCATAAGGATAACTTATACCCTGATTCTAACACTCACTGTATGTTAATTTTATCTGCTTTACTATTTTACAGAAATGAAATCATGTCAGGTATTACTTATCTATTTCTGCATAACAAATTAAATCAAGACTTTATTGCTTAAAACAACTGACATTTATTTTCTCAGTTCTGTGAATCAAGAACCCATGCCTGGCTTAGGTGGGTTCCTCTGGCTCAAAGTTTCTCATGAATTTGTGGTCAGGTTGTTTAGTTAGGGCTGTGGTCTCATCTCAAGGTTCAGATGGGGTAGGACGCACATCCATTTGGCATGTTGTCAGACTTAGGCTTCCCTTAGTGCCTTGCCACATGGACTTCTCCATTAAGCAGCTCACAACATGGCAACTAGTTTCCTTCAGAGTAAGCAAATGAGAGAGTAAGAGAGTCTTTTTGTAACTCCATCTTGCAATTAACAATCCATCATATTTGTCATATTTTACTCACTATAAGTGAGCCACATAAGTCTAGCACATACTCAAAGGGAGGGCATGAATAGCAGAAGGCAGAGATGACTGAGGACCATTTTAGACTCTGTCTACCACTTATCATTTGTTTTTGGTTTCTTTGGGGCAATATTATTTTTGTGATATTCATCCATAATGTTTGTGTAGATCATTCTTATCACTGTATAGTATTTCATTGTATGAAATTTGCTGCAATTTATTTGCCCATTTCCCTGTTGGTGAGCATTTGGTAGTTTCCAGTTTGTTGCTATTACAAGTAGGGCCATTATGGAATATTCTAGTGTATCTCTTTTAGTGAACACTCATGCATTTTTGATAGATACACACCTAGGAGTGGAATTCTGGGTGATAGGCATGCATGTGTTCAGCCTTAGTAGATATTGCCAAACTCTTTTCCCAAAGTAGGTCTCTTTTTTTTTTTTTTTAATACTAATTTTTTTTAAAAAGATTTATTTATTTTATTTCTCTCCCCTTCCCCACCCCCACCCCTGCCCTGGTTGTCTGTTCTCTGTGTCTATTTGCTTTGTCTTCTTTATTGTTGTCAGCAGCACGGGAATCTGTGTTTCTTTTTGCTGCGTCATCTTTGTTGATGCCAGCTTTCTGTATGGGTGTGGGTGGGGCCATTCTTAGGCAGGCTGTACTTGCTTTTGTGCTGGGCGGCTCTCCTTGTGGGGCGCACTCTTTGCGCGTGGGGCCCTCCTACTCGGGAGACACCCCTGCAAGGCAGGGCACTCCTTGCACACATCAGCACTGCACATGGGCCAGCTCCACACGAGTCAGGAAGGCCTGGGGTTTGAACCACGGACCTCCCATGTGGTAGACGGACGCCCTAACCACTGGGCCAAGTCCGCTTCCAGGTCTCTTAATTTATACTTTCACCAGCACTAAATCAAAGTTCTGATTGCTCCCATCTTCACTAACTCTTGGTATTCTCCATTTTTAGCCATTCTGAGTCCCACTTTTCCCACTTTCATGTTATCATCTTCCAAATTTTGTCCTTGATGAACAGAAGTTTTAAAGTTTAATGTAGTCAGCTTTCTCATATATTTTCTCTAATGGTTATTGTTTTTGATGTGTGAGCCTACTTCAAGATCAGAAAGATATTCTATATTCCCTTGTAAAAGCGTTATTATTTTACATTACACATCCAACCCATATGAATTTGATTTTTGTGTTGGTAAGGTAGAAGTAAAGATATTTTCCATAGGGATATGCAATTGGCCCAGCAAAATTTATTGAAAAGATTATCCTTTCTTTCCTCCCTGCATCACAGTGTGACCTTTGTCATAAATCAGTTGAATGTTTTTGTGGCTCTGTGTATTCTATATACTGTTCCATTGTTTAGCATGTCTATACTTGTGCCAATATCATGCTCTCTTAATTCCCATAGCTTTATAATAGGTCTTGACATCTAATAATGTAAGTCCTCAATTTTGTTCTTCCTCAAAAGTACCTTGACTGTTCCTGGCCCTTTACACTTTCATATGAACTTTAGACTCAGCTTATTAATTTAAACAACTCATACACACACACACACACACACACACACATACACAAATCTCCTGGGACTTTCATTGCTATGGCATTGAATCTATAGATTAATTTGGGAAAGAACTGACATATTTACTGTGTTGAGACTTCCAATCCATGAACAGGGCATATCTTTCCATATATTTAGATCTTTAAATTTTTTCAATAATATTTTGTAGTTTCCATGATAGACGTTTAGAACTTAGAACCTTTCATTAATTTCTAGGTAGGCTGAAGGTATTAAGCTATTATGATGATTTTAAAAATTTGTTTCTACTGTAGATGCAAGAAAAAGAAGGTCCCCGTGCTTTCTGTCTGTCTGGTTGTGGCACCAAGATTGAATGGGGGAATACAGGAAATTCTAAAAACATAGAGAAGGGGAAATAATCTTTGCAACTCAGAAATAAACTTAAAAACAAAAAACTGTTTCTGAAATGCTGAAATAAAACCAGTATTTATATTGAGCTTGATCCAGCAAACTTCTTTAAAGTCATGTATGAATTGTGATAGTTTGTAGAGTCTTTTGGATTTCCTATATATGCCAACATTTTGTCTTTAATTAATAAGAATTTTATTTCTTACTATATTTATACCTTTAATCTTATTTTCTTGCCTTATTGTAACAGCTATGACTTCCATCAGTTATTTTAAAGAACATGTCTAATGACAATATCTGTTATTTGAGGATTTTCTATTTTTTCTTCTTTGCAATTTCATTTTCAGGCTTTGCATAGTAACCTCCAGCAACCCTAGACAAACCTCTTCCAAATGTAAGGTCCACTGGGGAAAAAAGAACTTTTCACAAAATGCCTCATGACTGGTTGTTTCAGGCTTAAATTGTGCAGGTGCCCACCCTTGAACCAGTCACCATGGACAGAGGGATGGCATACACCCAATGGCTTCAACATAGGTGACCTGCCAACACAGGACTTGTGGTGTGATTGGCCCCACCGAAAGCACAGAGACTGAGTGATGGATGGAATGGTTCCCAACGGGATTTTGGGGATACAGCCACTAGAAGTAGGTAGATGTCAGGTGGTAAAACAGAAGTTGTCCAGTATAGTGCAATTAATCAAAAATAGAAAAAGAAGGGAAGTCAGTTTCTGGAGAACAAAGTAAGTTTTGTCTTGATCTTGTTAAGTTTGAGATATCTGTGACCCTCAAGGTAGAAGAGGCTGGTAGATGATTAAGGAGATAGAAATAGAGGTTGGATCTGTATTCTTTTTATTATTCTTTTAAAATTCCCATAACAAAATTTACCAGTTTGCCCCATTTAAAGTGCACCATTCAGTGGCATTTGGAATATTCACTATGTTGTACAAACATCACCACTCTCCAGTTCCAAAAATTTCCATCACCCCAGAAAGGAACCCCTTAACCATAAAGCAGTCCACTCGTCATTCCTCTCCCAGTTTCTGGCAACTATTAATCTGCTTTCTGTCACTATGATATGTCTATTCTAGATATTTCATAGAAATGGAATCATGCACTATGTGGCCTTTTGTGTCTAGCTTCTCTTAGCATGTTGCTCTACAGCTATCCATGGTATAGCATGTATCAGTACATCATTCCGTTTTATGACCGGATAATATTTCATTGTACGTTTACCCCATTCATCAGTTGATGGACATTTGGGTTGTTTCCACTGTCTACACTGATTGCCTTAAGAGCAGGAATGTATTGGCTAACAGTTTGGGACACTAGAAGTTCAAAATCAAGGTGTTAGCAAGGCCATGCTTTCTCCCCAAAACCTGTAGCATTCTGGTGCTGGCTTGCCACAATCATTGGGGTTCCTTTGCTTGCATCTCTGCCTCCGTCACATGGTGATCTCTGTCTGCTTTTCTGGTTTCCGCTTACTTCTTGTTTCTTTTTGTGGCTTTCTCTGGCTTCCGGTTTCCCTCTACTAGGCCCCTAGTAACACAGATGAAGGCCACCCTGAATCAGTTTGGCCACACCTCAACAGGATCCTGGGAGATCCTATTCACAAATGAGTCCACACCTTAACTGATAATACATCTTTAAAGGGTCCTATTTGCAAATGAGTTTCACGCCCACAGGAACCTGTTTAAGAACATGTTGGGATTTTTTTGGGGGGTGGGATGATGCTTGATTCAAGCTACTACACCTACCTTTTAGCTATTGTGAACAGTGCTGCTGTGAAAATTGGCATACAAGTTTTTGTTTGAATGCCTGTTTTCAATTCTTTGGGGTATACACCAAGTTGTGGAATGGCCAGGTCATATAGTAATTCTATGTTAAATTATTGAGGAAGCACCAAACTTTTCCTCTGTGGCTGCACCATTTTACATCCCTCCAGCAATGCATGAGGGTTCCAGTTTCCCAACATTTGCAACACTCGTTGTTTTCCTTTTCAGTTATTGTTGTTACAGTCATCCTGGTGGGTGACTTTGGATGTTTTAATGCCTGCATTTGACTTGGAAAATATAAATTTATAAACTGGGACAGACAGTAATCAAAGTAGTGATAGTTGATGGTAGCACAGCCTCACAGTGGATGGAAGAGATCCCTGGATTTGAAGATCACAGACCAGCTCACCAGAGGACCCAAAAGAGCCAGTGAGAACCATGGTTGCCCAGATGAAGGAAGTACAATGGAGCCACACCCAGAGAACTGTGCTTAGCTAAGGTCTGCTTTCTACCACAAGTATGCAGAGAAAAGGCTGGCAGAATACAAAGAGGAAATCAAGTTATTAAAAGAATGGAGGAGTTGATCCATAGCAAAAGACTAAAGCTCCAAAGGATAGTTTGGGTGAATGAAAACTTGAGAAGTAAATGTGTCTGCTGTTTACAAATATACAATGGGCAAACTAGCAAGTGAATTCTCTCTCTCTCTCTTTTTTATTTTTTTTAAAGAAAAGGGAGGTTTCCAAGCAGGAAAAGTGTAACAGAAATATTGCAAAGATATTTTTAAAAGATAATCTGGATTAATTAGATAAAATATTAATATAAACTTATACAAAATGAGAAATAGTCTTACCAGAAAGTGAGGAAGTGTTATTTTTAGAAATCCCTCTACTGAAAGTAGTTTGTGTTGTTGGAGGGGAAGGTCACTCTTTCTACAGATCAATCAAATAAAAGAAGAATGCTCAGTTTCTTGGCTCTTTGAATTTTTTATTTTTACTTTGTCATTCAAAGAGAACATTTCTCCATTTCCAATTTTTTTTTTTAAGATTTTATTTCATTTATTTATTTCCCCTTCCCCCCTGTTGTCTGCTCTCTGTGTCCATTCGCTGTGTGTTCTTCTGTGTCCTCTGGTATTCTTGTCATGCGGCACCGGGAAACTGTGTCACTTTTTGTTGTGTCATCTTGCTGCATCAGCTCTCCGTGTGTGTGGCGCCACTCCTGCGTAGGCTTCACTTTTTTCATGCAGGGTGGCTCTCCTTGCAGGGCGCACTCCTTGCATATGGGGTATCCTTATGCAGGGGACACCCCTGCCTGGCATGGCACTCGCTGCGCGCGGCAGCACTGCATGTGGGCCAGTTCGCAACACAGGTCAGGAGGTCCTGGTTATTGAACCCTGGACCCTCCATATGGTAGGCAGACGCTCTATCAGTTGAGCCATAACCGCTTCCTTCCTTTCCCAACTGATTTCAGAAAACTCTTTAAAAATAAACATATATTCTTCCTCTTCTTCCAACCCCACCTTTTTTAAAAAATTCTGATTTATCCCCATGGCTGTTCCTATCCTGGTAAGTGGCATTGCCTCACCTCTCCTCTGCCCTTTGGAATCACCTCTATTTTTCTCCGTCTCTTTACTTACCCAGTGGGTGGTTTCTTCTGAAATGCTTTCTGAATCTACCTCCTCCCTTTATTTTTGACCTCCTCTGATCTGATTCACATTCCAGCCTTTTCTATGGAGTGTGCCAGTAACTTCTTCACTCATAGAGACTCACCTCTAGTCTCCATCTTGGCAACTCCACACTCCTACCCCTGCAACCCTTGTACCACTCACCATAAGCCAAACCCACTCACCACCAGCTTTCCCACAGAGTAGTCCTACAACTTTATGATGGCCTTCAAGAAGAACCAACCTCCACCCCATAAACAATCACCATTTCCAGAACTCACCATATGTCTTTTTTTTTCTTATTAAAGTTAATAGATCACAAGGAAACCATATGTCTTAGTTTCCCAGATGCTAAAATAAACACCATATAATGGGTTGGCTTAAGCAACAAGAATTTATTGGCTGATAGTTTGGAGCCTAGCAGAAGTTCAATGCCAAGACGTCAGCAAGACAGTGCTTTCTCCTCAAAGAGTGTGGTGTTCTGGGGTTGACTACAGAGATCCTTGATCCTTGACTTTTCTGTCCCATGGCAGTGCATATGGCAGTGTCTTCTTTTCACCCAGGCTCCGTTCACTTCCAGCTTTTGGCTACTCACCACGGCTTCTCCTTCTGTGTTCAATTTCTTCTGCTTTAAGGACTTCATCCATAGCCACCCCTTCATCCATGTATACCCCTTCGTCCATATTCACCCTGTCCGGCTTGGGCACACCTTAACTAATAACATTGTAGAAGGTCCCATTTACAAGTGGGTTCACACCCACAGGACCAGGGATTGGGACCTGATGATGCCTTTTGTGAGCATCATGAGTCAATCCCCAACACCATATGTGTTTTTTAGAAGTTACATTATTGGAAAAACAATATTAAAATAGTAACAGAAATTCAAGGCAAAAAATTCCCATGATCCCATCAGCTATTTGCAACAATATTTCTATACATTTATGGTACCCTCTAGTCCTTGTCTATATGTGTGGTCAATATTTACAGACTTGAAGTAATATTGATAGAATTTTGTATTTCCCTATTTTTTTTAATTTTTACATTAATTTTATTTATTTATTTAAGCAAATCAATTTCATTGATACATATTAATAAAGCAAACAATTCACACAAAGTATACAAAAAAATATGGAACCCTTCATGAATTTGCGTGTCATACTTGCACAGGGACCATGCTAATAATTTTCTCTGTATCAATTCCAATTTTAGTATATGTGCTGCTGAAGCAAGCATTTCCCCATTTTTCTTAACATGCTATCATGAATAATTTTCCATTTTGTTATAATCTTCTTCTAATTTTTCCCTGAACCTCATCATTGTAAACAGTGTTAAAATGTTATCTTGGGGTAAAGATACTTACAGACTAGTAATTCTATAGTTATAAGATAGATTCCCAATGGTGTCATTTCTGGGTTGAGGGTAAGATATATTTTTAATGTTAATAGACATTGCCAGATTATTTCCCCAAAGCATTGTTGCAATGTTTCTACCAACAACGTAAGAGAGAATCTGATTTAGTGTATTTTTTTTTGCCAGCCATTCTTTAATGTTTGCGAATCTGATGTGTTTTAAATATAGTTCCTCAGTTTCTTTAGTTTGCATTTCCTTGATTACTAATGAAACTGATATTTTCACGTTTGTTGGCTATTTGAATTTCTTTTCCTGTGAAATGCCTGCTTATAGCTTTTTCCTATTTTTCTATTGAATTGTTTGTGTTTTATTCCTCAAGTTGAGGATATTAACCTGCAAGCATTTTTCCCAGTCCTGGGTTAGAAAACTAAATATCCTTGGTCATATCAAAAGAGAATACACCCAATTTGCTGCTCCTTGGGTGCCTTGCCCCTTCAGTCATCTCCTCCTCAACTGGTAAGTTGCTTTCAAATTAGAGTGATGTTGAAGTGCCTTTGTTATTGTGAAAGTCTGCAGGTGTAAGGCCAGAATGCCTGAATAAATGACGGGGTAGGGTAGGGGTTGGAGAATGGCATACGATGTGGTGGGCTCCTGCAGGGCTTTGTGGGATTCATTGTAAGTGCAAGGGGAAGACAGGGTCTGGATTGTGTTTTTGAAAAGACACCTTGAGCTGCAGGGTGGAAAATGCCCTGTAAGTGAGCAGGATTCTAAGTAAGGAGCCCTGTCAGGGAGATTTGTTTGAGGTCCACCTGAGTGAGAGACAGTGGTGTTTGGAGGTGGGTATTAGCAGTTCGTATAGGAAGAGGTTGCTAGACGTATTTTAAGTCATAATGTAGGACTGATACAGGCAAGAGATTATGCTTAGAGAGTAGACCCGGAGGGGTGGGGTGTTGGGACTCGTTCCTAGGATTTTGGCTTGAGGACCTGGATACGAGGAGAGGATTGGGAGGGAATTCAGCAGGGGAAAGATTCAATCTTAGACTTGTTAACTCTGAGACATCTTGAAACAACCAGATGGAGAGGTCCAATGGAAGACAGGTGGAAGAGCATGGAGCTCAGGCTCGGGATCTAGGCTGGAGATAGGAATTTGGGACTAAGCCAGGAGAGAGGATGAGATCCCCAGGAAGCGAATGTAGATAAAGAAAGCTTATGCCTGGGAGGGAAGGAACCAGTGAAGGAGACTGAGGCAGCAGGTGGAAGCCAAGAGGAGAAGCATTTCAACAAAGAGGGAATGTGAAATGCTGTTGGGAAGGAAAATGGGGTGAGGCCTAAGAAGTGACTTGGCTTGAGGAGCCCAGAGAGCACCTTACCAAGAGCAGATTCCATAAAGCACTTGGGTTCTAGGGAGCAGATTCAACTGAGCTGAAAAAGTATGAAAGCTGAGGAAGTGAAGCTGGTATGTGGAGATAATGCTCTAAGAAACTTGGTTGAGAAATGGGGGTTTGGGGAAGGCCATGCAGTGAAGGGAGAGGTGATTTGTTTCTTTAAGTAGGGTAAACTAGAACATGGTTGGCTGTTGATGGTTCAGTAGAGAGGTGTGGGCAAGGAAAGGATAACCAGGGGAGTGGGGGCCCCTGAGAAGGCAAGAAAAGATGGGTCCAGAGCACGAGGAAAAGGATCGACCTAGGACAGGAAGAGGGCTGGTCACAATAGAAGAGAAGAAAGAGGAGATGTAGCAGATGTGGGAGGTCCATAGATCAGGTAGGAGGAAGGTAAGTAGGATCCTGTCTGGTGGGAGTGGAGGAGTGCTGGTAGGTTTAAGAGGCAGGGAGGGAGGGAAGGAAGGAAGGGAAGGGAGGAGAGAGGGGGAGGAAAGGAGGGAGAGAGAGAAGAGAAAGAAGAAAACGGTCCTTAGAGTGAAAATCCATGAATTACTAGGAGGAGAAAAGAAAAAGCCCATCTCATGAAGTTTCAGAATCACAAAGACAGAGAGAAAATTCCCAAAACTTTGAGAGAAGAAGTTAAAAACCAAATTTCCCACAAAGGAATGAGAATTATATTACCATCCTATCTCTCACAGGCAACACTGGAAGCTATAAGACAATGGAACACCATATAGATAGTTCCTAAGGAAACTGAATTCTTGAACCCAGAAGTCTATACCAAGTCAAACTGGCATTCAAGTGGACAGCACAAAATAAAGACAATTTTCAGACATCCAAGGAGTCATAAAGTTTATACTCACAGAGCTCCCTGAAAATTTTACCAGAAGATAAAATACAAGAAGATGAATTCATGAGCAAAATATGTGATACTGAAAACAGTGACAACCAAGTCTAAATAATTTTTTACAGTTGAAAAAAAAAGGCAGTCTGAAACTAAATAAGAGATGGCAGAGAACAGAGGAAGAAGGGAAGTGAAAACCTGCTAAATTCTTTATCCTGTTTAGGGAAGGTAATAGATGCTGATTACCTCTTAGATATTGATAAAAAATAAAATGTGTTAAAAATGTAATCATAATGCTGGAAGATGTGTAAATTTTATGTGTTCTGAATTCCTAAGGGAAAAGAATGGAACAAAGAAAATCCTATTAACTCAAAGAAAGTAAAAGGTTAACAAAATGAAAAAATTTAAAAAAAGGAAAGACACAAAAAAAGAAATATTTATATTTAGAAATGGAAATAGAAAACCTAAAATAAGATGTCATAAACAGTTCCAAACATATCTTAGTGAGGGGAGTGGAAAAGTAAGTTACTAGAAAGACATAATAAAATACCTGGGCAAGATTGTCTTCTCTTTTTCAACCCAATTCATTCCTTTACCTTCTCTAAAACTCCCTTCATTAACAAATATACTAGTCACTGTGGCTGTGTAACAAATTACCTCAAAACATAATGGCATCAAACCACAATTGGCTATGCTCATGGACTCTGCGGATGGGAATTCAGACAGACAAGGCACAGGAGATATGGCTTGTCATTGTTCCACAATGGCTGGGGCCTCAAGTGGAAGACACAAAAGATAGGAGTCATCTAAGGGATGGTTCACCCAGCTATCTGGCAGTTGATGCTGGCTGTTGACTGGAGGCTTCATTTCCTCTCCATTCAGGCCTCTCCATGTGGCCTGGGCATCCTCACAACATGGTGGTTGGGTTCCAAGCACAAGCATCCTAATAGAAACAGAGCCAGGTAGAAGCTGAAAGTCAACCCAGTTGCCTTCTACTTGTAAGAAGTGAGTCACAAAGACCAAGGGTAGGGGAATTAGACTCTACCATTTTTTTTTTTAAGATTTCTTTTTATTTATTTAATTCCCCTCCCCTCCCCCGGTTGTCTGTTTTCTGTGTCTTTTTGCTGCGTCTTGTTTCTTTGTCCGCTTCTGTTGTCGTCAGCGGCACAGGAAGTGTGGGCAGCGCCATTCCTGGGCAGGCTGCACTTTCTTTCACGCTGGGCGGCTCTTCTTACGGGGCGCATCTACCATTTTTTTTTAAAGATTTATTTTTTATTTCTCTCCCCTTCCTTTCCGCCAGCCCCCCGTTGTCTGCTCTGTGTCCACTTGCTGTGTCTTCCTCTCTGTCCATTTGCACTCTTGTCAGCGGCACCATGAATCTGTGTCTCTTTTTGTTGCTTCATCTTGTTGTGTCAGCTCTCGTGTGTGTGGCGCCATTCCTGGGCAGGCTGCACTTCCTTTCATGCTGGGCGGCTCTCCTTAACGGGGTGCACTCCTTGCATGTGGGGCTCCCATACTCGGGGGACACCCCTGCGTAGCACAGCACTCCTTACGTGCATCAGTACTGCGCATGGGCCAGTTCACCACACGGGTCAGGAGAACAGACAACGGGGTGGCAGGGAGAGAAATAAATAAAAAATAAATCTTAAAAAAAAAAAAATCAACTGACACAGTCATAAGAGTTTATTTCTTAACTCTCCATTTGATTTCATTGATCTATATGTCTCTATGCCAGTATCACGCTTTCTTGTTTACTTTTGCTTTGTAGTAACTTTTGAAATTAGAAGGTGTGAGTCCTCCAATGTTGTTCTTTTTCAAGATTGTTTTGATGATTCTGGGTTCCCTGAGTTTCCACATGAGTTTCAGGATCAGCTTGTCAATTACTATGGGGAAACCAGCTGAGGTTCTGTTAGGGATTGCACTGAATACAATGAATTATTAAACGGCAGGTATTATTATTATTTGTGTTGTTATTATTTTATGGGAAATGGGAATAAAGTAGCATTCCACCAAGTGGTTTCATGAGGTCTAACTTTCAGGAATTAGTAGATATCATTTTTCTGTTACTGTCTAGATAAAAATCACCAAGTTCTCTTTTATTTCTTATATACCTTTCAGAACATCTCCTTCTCCATGGACCCTGTCTCCTGTCTTTGAAAAACACTTCAGTGACTATTCATGGTCCTCAAGATCAAGTTCAAGTTTTTCAGCTTAGCTTATAATGCCCTTCAAAGTTGGGCTCCCTCCATCCTCAGTAAAACCAACTCACCTCTCTATTTTGGGCATGCCAAACAAACCACAGCCCCGGGACACACCGGACACTTTCATGCACATGTGATCTTTGTCTGGAATATCTCCCCTCTCATCTTGCTGGAAAATGCCAACTCACCTTCAAGACTTGGCTCAAATATCATTTCTACTCTTTTGATGATGATGATGATGATGATGATGACAGTGATAAAAGACGCAATTAGTATCAAATTTAAAATGTAAGAAGTACATAAAATTAAAATGAAATCTCTAGCCACAACATTTTGTTTTGTCAGTTTTTATTTTATGTATTTTTAAGTTCTAGAAGAAGGTGCATATGATTTATGATTACCGTATCTTCATAATGTATTAAATTTTTATCATTACAAAATGTCCCTCTTTATTTCTGGTATATTTTTTGTCTTGAAGACTATTTTATAGATATTAGTACAGCCACCATAGCCTTCCTATACTTACTGTTCATATATCTTTTTCCATCCACTATTTACAACCCATTTGTGTCTTTATATTTAAAGCAGGTTTCACATAGACAGCATGTAATTAGGTCTTGCATTTTTATCAATTCTCGAAACCTCTGTCTTTCAATCAGAATGCTAGGCCTTTTTAAATTATTGATATGATTAGCTACAGGCCAGTCATTTTACTATTTATTTTCTATTTCTGCTTTCTGTTTTTCTTCTGTTTCTCTCTCCTTCCTTCTTTTCGGTGAACTACGTTTTAGAATTGTATTTTAATTTGTCAGTTGGCTTCTTAGCTATACCTCCTAGCTTTGGTTACTCACTAGGCAATATACATCTTTAACACTTCACAGTCTGCTTAGCGTGGATAACGTGCCGCTTCACATAAAACGCAGGAACCTTACAACCACACAGGCCCATTTATATCCCTGCCTTAATGCTAGAGCGCCTTAATACTACATCCAAATACATTAGAAACCCCACAAGACAATAGTATAATCTTTGCTTTAAACAGTTGTTTGTTTTTTACAGAAATGAAGAAGACAAAAATAGTCTTTTATTTTCTCCACGTATTTACCATTTCTGATGACCTCCCTCATCCTAGATCTGCGTTTCCATCTGGTTTCATTTCCCTTCAGCCTGAAGAACTTCCTTTAGCACTTAGTGCGGGTCTGTTGCCAGCAGATTCTCTTTGTTTTGTTTGTTTGTTTGTTTAATCTAAAAATATCTTTATTTACCTTTTTTAAAAAATTTCTCTCCCCTTCCCCCCTCCCCCATTGTCTGTTCTTTCTTTGTGTCTATTTGCTGTATGTTCTTCTTTTTGTCTGCTTCTGTTGTTGTCAGCAGCACAGGAATCTGTGTTTCTTTTTGTTGCGTCATCTTGTTGTGTCAGTTTTCCATGTGTGCGGCGCCATTCCTGGGCAGGCTGCACTTTCTTTCGCGCTGGGCGGCTTTCCTTACGGGGCACACTCCTTGTGCGTGGGGCTCCCCTATGCGGGGACACCCCTGCGTGGCAGGGCACTCCTTGCACGCATCAGCACTGCGCATGGGCCAGCTCCACACGGGTCAAGGAGGCCTGGGGTTTGAACCGCGGACCTCCCATGTGGTAGACGGACACCCTAACCACTGGGCCAAGTCTGCTTCCCTTACCTTTGCTCTTGAAGGTATATTAACTGGAGAGAGATTTCTAGATTTACAGTTCCTTTCGCAGCACTTTAAAGTCATTCTGCTGTTTCTGGTCACAGATCATTTGCATCTTTGCACCTTTGCAGGCAATGTGTCATTTTCCACGGGTGCCTTTCAAGGTGGTCATTCCACTTAGTGTTCACATGACCAGAGTGTCCCGAGACATGTTTTGGCTGCTGCTCCTATTGGCTCTCAGATCCTACTGGGAGGCCGCTGAGCTCACAGAGTCCATAACTTCATACCTTCCCCAAATGAGACCACTTTAAGCATTTCTCTGTCCCCTTTTCTCTTGCCTCTTCTTCCAGGAATCCAAATATATCTGTGTTAACCTGTCTGATACTTTCCCACAGGTCCTCAGGCACTGCTTAGTTTCCTTTTAGTCTACATTTTTCATGTCTAACTTCTACAGGATGGATAATTTCTATTTCTTTTCTTTAATTTCACTGACTCTTCTGTCATCTCTTTTTCAGCTCTTATGGCCGTCAGTGAATCTTTTATTTCTGATAGTAAATTTGTCATTTCTAGAATGTCCATCTGGTGATTTCTTATCATTTCTCTTTTTGGGGGACTTTCTATTCTCTTTAATAGAAACATAGTTCCTTTAGGTCCTTGAGCATAGCTGTAATAGCCACTTTAAAGTCCTTATCTACTAATTCCAATATCTGGATTATCTTTTTTTTAAAAGATTTATTTATTTAGTTATTTCCTGCATGTCCACCCTTTGTTGTCTGTTCTCTGTGTCCATTTGCTGTGCATTCTTCTGTGGCCGTTCGTCTTCTCTTTAGGTAACACCAGGAACCAATCCTGGGACCTTCCAGAGTGGGAGAGAGGTGCTCGATCTCTTGCACCACCTCAGCTCCCTGGTCTGCTGCATCTCTCATTGTCTCTCCTCTGTGTCTGTTTTGTTGCACTATCTTGCTGCAGCAGCTCTCCACTTGTGCCACCTTGCAGCTCAGGCCAGCACTCCTGCACAGGCCAGCTCTCCATGTAGGCCAGTTTACCTTCACCAGGAGGCCCCCAAAATCAAACCCTGGACCTCCCAAATGGTAGACAGGAGCCCAATTGCCTGAGCCACATCTGCTTCCCTGGATTATCTTGTCATTGTTCTCCATTGGTTGTCTTTTCTCTTAGAATGGGCCGTGTTTTCCTGTTTCTTAGTATGTCACAGAATTTTGGTTGTATCCTGGACATTGTGAATGAGATGTTGTAGAAATTCTGAATTCTGTTATGTTTCTCTGAAGAGTATTGAGAAGTTTTTTAGCTTGCAGTTAACTTGGCTATACATAAACTGTATGCTCTGCTCCTCTGTGATGGCAGCTCAAATTAAGGTCAATTCTTTTAGCCTTAGCTGACTGCTTGGCACCTATTCCATACATGTATGCTTTAGAGGTCAACTAGAGATTTGGGCAGAGATTATATACTTCTTCTCCTTTCTTATATTCCTTTCCTCACTTTCCAGTGACAGATGGCCTTGAACAGTGTCATGTGATTCATCAAATCAATAAGATTGGAAGGTTTTCTATCAGAATTTTAGTTGTCCCACCTGGTGCAGCCTGGTGACAGCCCTTAGACTGAAAACTATGTCAAAAAGAAAACAAAGTAATTTTGTATTGTCCCCCTATTCTCAGCATCAACTCCCTTCCACTTGGCTTCCTTTAGTTTACTCTCCAGTATATACAGGTAGTTGGTTTTTAGATTTTGCCCAGGCTCTAATTGCTATCTGTGGGAGGGTGGTACATTTGGAGCGTATACCACCATGAACAGAAGCAGATCGTTCTTTTTTCTCTTTTAGGTCAAATCTCAATAATATGGTTATGGATACTAGGCTGTGAGCCCAGAGAGCAATGTCTGTTCATGCGCTTCACTTCTGACCTTTTATTATGTTAACAAGACAATGCCCTCTTAGAGAGGATGGTGTGCTGATTGTTTTATAATTGCTCTGTGAATTAGTTAGGACTCTTTGGTGCAAATGACAGAAACTCATCCTGTGGAAAAAAAGGTTAAGGAAAAAGGACTGATAATCCTGATTGGGCCAAAATTGGAGCAACGGTCAGGTCTATGTGGATCCCGAGTGCATCTCCTGGCTCTGCTGCCTCCAAATGCTAGCTATCTTCAAGCTACGGGCTTTCCACATGGCTGGGAATATGGCTCCTTTCAGACCCAGACTCATCTCCTCCCGCTTAGCAACCCAGTGGGAAAGGGCGTGGCTGTCTTCCAGCATCTCTCTCTGACTGGCCTTGTCTTGGTCACATGGCCATTCCAGGGCCAATAATTTCAGACAAGGAACATGAGGTACAAGGACTTGGTCACATGTCTGCTCCTATGACCAGGATGGTGGTGCACCATGATTGACAGCTCCATTGGTTTTTATGGACTAGGGGGAGGGCGGTTCCTCAGATGAAACAAGAATATTGGAGTAGGCAGCTGACTTGGCCCAGGGGTTAGGGCGTCCGTCTACCACATGGGAGGTCCGCGGTTCAAACCCCGGGCCTCCTTGACCCGTGTGGAGCTGGCCCATGCGCAGTGCTGATGAGTGCAAGGAGTGCCCTGCCACGCAGGGGTGTCCCCTGCGTAGGGGAGCCCCATGCACAAGGAGTGTGCCCTGTAAGGACAGCCGCCCAGTGCAAAAGTGCAGCCTGCCCAGGAATGGCACTGCACACACGGAGAGCTGACACAACAAGATGACGCAACAAAAAGAAACACAGATTCCCGTGCCGCTGACAACAACAGAAGCAGACAAAGAAGACGCAGCAAATGGACACAGAGACCAGACAACCAGGGTGGGTGGAGGGGGGAGGGGAGAGAAATAAATAAATAAATAAATCTTTTTAAAAAAAAAAAAGAATATTGGGCTATGTTATGTGGAAAAAACAAACTCTGACAGCAGAATGAAACTTTTACAAGGATTCTAAAGCACAACTCTGTAGTTGTTTCAGTAAAAGGAAAATGCCACTTCCATTTGGTTATTGTGTAGAGAAAGGTGTTGCTATATAAACCCTGGAAATACATTGACTATGAATATGCTTAAGGACATTAACCTGCACATTTAGAAAACTAAAACTGTGAAAAGCTTCTATGATTTCCTATTCCTTTCCTTTACCAATAATAAAGGAAAGATCCCAAAATAATAAATACATTTGATTGTAGAAATTAAATTGTCTCTCTGTGCACATACAGTAGCAATAATAAAGTACTGTATTAAGACAATAAAGTACATTTTACTATTCAAACTACTGTATCAAAATGATTGCTTGGGAGAATGGTTAGCCTTGCCCTTTAAAGTTTAGAAAAGGCTGTAAGAAAAATGGTGCTGTGGAAGAAATGAACATCAGGAAAATTTTTAGGAATTTTTCCCTATATCCAATTCAGTTCCAACAAATATGAACATCTACCTTGTACATGATTGTGGGACATAAAATAAGCTGGCAATAGATTTCTTACTTAGAACACAATGCAGTAATCCACCCATGAATCTTAGACTGTATGCCCCCGAGTAGAAATTCCTTCCACTGCATCCCAGCAGAAGACTGTTTGAGACCTTCTTGGACACACCCAGGGGCCAGGTGCTCATGGTCCCTGAATTGAGTTCCAAGAACAGAGTCCCCAAGTCACCTCGGAACATCCACAAGGTGTTTTACTTTTTTACTGGAAGAGGGCTCAGGTGCCTCAGGACCTTTGCACTTGCTGTTCCCCTTTCTCCGAACACTCTTCCCTCAATTCTTAGCATGGCTGGCCTCTCCTTTTTCAGGCCATGGCTCCGATGTTACCTCCTCATAGAGGCCTTCCCTGAAAACCCAATGCAGAGAGGCCACCTCCTTACTGGTCATTCTCAGCAAAACTGTTCATTGTCTTCACACCCTCAAATATCTTGAAATGATGGATGTATCTGTTTGCATGTTTATTGCCTAACTCCACTCCACACTCCCCTCCACCCAAAATGTAGGCTCCATGTGAGCACAGACACTGTCGCTTCCCCAGGGCCTGGTGCAGAGTGGGAGCCCACTGGATACTTGTTGATTGAGTCTAAAGGAGTCTCCAAGGGGAGGGAAGCAGAGGGGAGGGGACGGGAGGGCAGGGAAGCTATGACCACTGGTCAAGTTGTTACAGGGAGTTTGATGCTTATCCCATCAAATAAGAAAATTTCCATCTCCCCACGAGTCTTATTTTGTTTCCTTGCTGGGAGAGTTAATCCCAAAGATTCATCTAAGGGTTATTAATGACTTTTAAAATTTAAGACCCACAACCACTCTGTGAGGAGGTTGCCTTTATATCCCTATTTTACAGACAAAGAAACTGAGCAAGAGGGATTAAACCGCTTGCCAAAGTCACCATGTATAGACGGCATCCAACCCGGCCACTGGCTCCACAGCCCATTTTCTTTCTTGACCCAGCTTTGAGAAATGGCAGATAAAGGGGACAAAGTGTCCAGACAAAGTCATCTGTGACTTCAACCTTTTGCCAGGTTCCCTTTAGCCATCCAAGACCCAGGCTTGTCCCAGTAGGGTACAACCAACAGAATCCACACTAACCAATTAAACGTACTGGGGACTGTCAGGGATTTGGCAGTGCCTCTGGGAGGGCAGGAGACCCAACGTGGAGGCTGCGCAGACAGCTGCAATGCCCGCGTCACCCCAGCATGGGCTGTCTCCTGGCAGCCCTCACCAGAGAGGGATCTGGCAGCGCCTGCTCCTCCCATCTCTCCCTCATGCCCTGATGGCTCCCACCGGAATGCATTTTGTGGGAAACTCCCTCCCATCCCTCATTGCAGCTGCGAGGGAGGCTGGGAGCAAGCGCTTCCCGCTTCCGCTTGGGTGTTTGGGACTCCTGAGTGGGACATGGCTGGACGATACAGTGCCGGGCAACCAAAGACTTCAGTAACATCAGCCTATGAGCACATTCCATGCCCGTGAGTCCCGGGGCAGATTCCATGTGACCTGCTTGTCTTGTAATAATTTCCCCCCAGAAAAGTAAGAGCCAGAGCAACCCCTTGCTGACTGACTGCATATTTCCTTCGTTTCGAGAAAAGCCAAACTCTGTCAGCAGATGGTTTTATGGGAGAGTGACTCATGCTGGTTTTTGTTTAACTGTTATTGCACCTTGACAAAGATAAAATGACTGCCGTTGGAACATAAGCAGGATTTTCTAATGAAGTATGATATGACTTTGATTCTAAAGATATATTTGTTGAAACCCTCAGTTTGTAGGGGTCATGTCCACTTGTTGGCCAAGTAGACCAGGATTTGTAACAGTGTTCCTTGTTTGCAGGTCTGCACTTGGGGTGGAGGGTAGTGAGGGGAGAATCTGGTGAAGTGGGAGTGTCTAGACAGTTTACTGGGTTATGTGCTTTCCGAATGACCTTTGGAATTTTGACTGAAATGGTAGGGGCAAGACCAATTGGAGAGGTGGGAAGGGACAGCCTTGCCCCACCCTCAGTCCCCAACCTGCTAAACCAGTGTGGACAGGAAGCTCCACTCCACATTTGGGGGAAATGGGCTCATGTCGTGTGAAACATACAACGAACATTTTGGGAGGGTCTCCAATGAAAGTAAAGTATTGTTTAGGCTTTTATAGTCCATATAGTTCTGTTTAATTAAGTAGAACCTAAACTATATCCCCTTGTCATTATCCTCCCGCTGAAGTTTTCAGGACATATACAGCAATCATATGTTTTGGATTTGGGGAAGCAATTCCTATGGCATATTATTTAATTATTTTATGTAGCAGTGTATAATAAACATTTCTCATCCCTACTGGCAAGCCCAACCCTTCATAGGCGCCCTGCTTTATGTGCACTTCCAGAGATGTTCTAGGCACAGAGCAGCGTATATGTGGCCCTCCCCCTTCTTTTTACTTTAATTGAATATTATACAGGCTTTCTGCACTATGTGTGTATCCTACCATCCTATGCCAGAGCTCTTTCCATCCATGCTCATAAGACTTTCCTCCTCCTTTTTAACAGAGACACAGAGGATTTTATCCAGCTATGTTGAGGTTGTTTAACCAGTCTTCTAACAGACAGACATTTGGTTATCTCCAGGCTTTCACAGTTATAAATAATATTGCGGTCACTATCTTTGCATGTACCTCTTTGTGCACTTACATGAGTTTATGGGCTACATTTCTAGAAGTGGAACTGCAGGGTGAAAGGTAAATGACACTGAAATGAGATAGGTGTTGTTAAATTGTCCCCCAAAGAAGTTCTGTGGATATGTAATCCCATCAGTGCAGCACATGACCACTTTCATCTTTATCAGTCTAACCAGTGTCACTTTAATTTGTATACCTCTTATTAAAGTATCAACTCTTTTAAATATGTTTAAAACCATTTGCCTTTACTTTTTAAAATAATGAACCCCCAGTATCTGCCCATATTCTTTCAGACTGTGATTCTCTCTCATTTTGATTTGTAGATGTCTTTCATATACAAATAAATGAGATTTAAAAAAAAATAAAGATGAGTTGTTATATGTAGAACTAGACAACATTAAATGTCTATAACTTTATATTGGTTTTCATATGAGCAAAGTCACAATCAGAAAACAACAAATTCTTAGAGCATGTTTTCAGATTTTTTAATTTGGAAAAATGTAGTCATTGAAAAGCATTTTGAAGTTATTTCCAAAAGTATTCAGTCTATTGTGGCCTTATATATTTGTAGAGTAAATTAAGGTAGTTTAAAAAAGTTTTCATAGTTTATAAAACTATAAATATGATAAAACTATAAAATTAAGGTGATAAAATGTTATAGCTTATAAAGTTATACAAGTAATAAATGCATACACACTCATCTTAAAAGTCCTATATTCATATGCGTGTAAAGTAAAAAGTGCAAGTTGTCCCACTTCCTACCAAGAGGGAACCACAGTTAACTGATAGGTTTGTATTCTTCTCAAAGGCTTTCCATACACCTAGAAATACATATTTTTAAATAAAATTTTATTGAAGTATATCATTCATACATGAACATACATAAACAATAAGTGTATAGTAGAAGTTGTGAACTTACAAATATGCATATCATCATACAGGGCTCCCATACACCACCCACCACCAACACCAGGCAGTATTGTGAAACATTTGTTACAAACTATGAAAGAGCATCATCAAAATATTACTACTAGCTATAGCCCAAGTCTTACATTTGGTGTATTTTTTCCCCTATACCACCCAATTATTAATACCCTGTATAAGTATTATATATTTGTTATTGTTCATGAGAGAACATCCTCACATTCATTCTGTTAACCATAATCCATCTTCCACCACCGGATTCCCTGTGATATACAGCCCTGTGCTTTGTACAATCCATTCAAAGTGTATGCTCAGTGGCTCTCATTTTCATTGCAGAGTTGTACTGCCATCACCTCAGTCAATTTTAGAACATTTTCAATATTCCAAAAGGAAATATCCCATTTCCCCTTATGCCCCTCTATTGTTTTTTGCCATTGCTGCAAAAAAATATTACAATATTGCTGTTAACTGTTTTTACGTTACTTATAATTTTCCAGTTACCACCATATTCTTAACACTTTGTAAAAGAATATTCTTATATATATACTATTAACCACATCTTCATCCACCTCAGAATTTACTGTTATACATTCCCTAGATTATCCTGTCACTTGACATTTATGTCCACAGAATACACCTTTCAGCCACAATCACATTTATAATTTAGCAGTGTTGGTTATGCTCTGTAATGAGTTACCATCAATTCTATTCATTTCCACACTTTTACAATAAATCTTATTGCAAGTTCTACATACATTAAGCATCAGCTTCCTTTCTCAACCCCATTCTATCTCCTAGTAACCTAACTCTAGAGTTTCCCTCTATGAGTTTACTCATCGTCCTAGAAATACATAATTAAAGAATTTTTTTACAGAAAGTAGAAGCAACATCTGTCCTGCACCTTGCTTTTTTTTTTCATTTAAGAACTTATTGTGGATAGATGTCAAGAATGGTAACCTTTGCAAGTTGCACTGCCATCTGTAAGCAGACAACGTATTACCAGAAACCACAACAGGGCCCGATAACAGCTCGGTTCTGGAAGAATTCAGTCCCAGCCATTGGGCTAGCACAGATATGGCCTTTGGAAACATACAAAGTAGCTCACTGTGTTCAGCTCATTTCTCCTAGAACTTCCACATCTGCATTTTGGGGATGTTTCACACACTGTGTTGAGGAGCTAAGATTGGGGGAACTGAATATAATCACAAGAAAAGAGGGTGGGAATCAGGGCCTTCGCCCAGCTGGCACTTAAAAACAATTGCTTTAATTTTCAAGGTTTGGCTTTCCACCTTGTTTAGGTTCCCTCCCTCCCTTCCTCTTTCTTTTTTTTAAAGATGCACAGAATCAAGAAGAAGGAATGGGGTCAGAATGGTGGTATGCAGAAATGAGCTCCAAGGAGCCCACCCAGTCCTTTGAGCAGAGCCTCCGTCCGGTCTACCTGCTGGAGCAGCCCCTGCCTCCCACTTGAGCCTGCTCAGAGGTAGACTAGTTTTTCCAGGTGGATCTGTGCTCAGCCACATCCAAGGACTAATCCGGTTCTCCTGGGACTCCCAACCGTGCCCTCCAGATAGGGGACGAGGTGAAGCCGAGGGGGAGGGGTCCCAACAGAGCTGTCTCGTGGGGCTGAGCAGTTTGTGCACTGCACAGAGGAGCTGGACTCAGGAGGCCCCCACTCCCCAAGTCTTTCACCCTGGCCAGGCTGCATCCCCCTAGAGAAAGGGATGTTTTTCAGCCAAGCAGCCAAGCCAAGTGCCAGGGGAACAGCACTACCCAGCCGGGTCTCCTTCTAGTTAGCCCAAAGGCACTGCCTGGCTCCCCAAGCCCTGGCAGTCTTGCCCAGAGCTTCAGAAGGTCCTGGAGTGAGTCTGCTCTGGCAAGCCCTGACCCAACGGTATATGGTCTCCCCAGCATCTGATGGGGCCCACCCTGAGACTCGGCAACAAACCGAGTTCTAGAAGGGTGGGAGGCAAGATAGTAGTTTTCTTCAACAGAATCCATTCTGGGTTCATTCAACAAATATCAGAGCCTTTTCCATGTGCCAAGGCCTGTTCTAGCTCTGGAAATACAGCAGAGCAGGACAGCCAACGTCCCTGCCTTTGTGGAGCTGTTACTTTAGAGGGGAGGGGGGAGCCCGATAAAGATTGAGTAACCGAAGTAAACAAGATCGTTTGGGAACATGCTAAGAAGAAGCCGGGAGGGGTGGCCAGTGGGTCCTGGGTACCTGAGAGGAGCCTCTCTGAGAAGGTGAGACTTGGGAAAGGAGGAGCCGTGCCAACATCTGGGAAAGAACATTCTAGAGAGAGAGAAATGCAAAGTGTAATGCCCTGCGGCTGGGAGACGCTTGGCTTGTTGGAACAAAGGCAGAAGCCAGTCTTGAGCCTGAAGTGTGGGGAGCAAAGGAGAGGATGAAGAGTGAGGAGAACGGAGGGCCAAACTTCCCAGGGCTGCGAGGCCAGTCTGGTGTGGCAGGATTTATTCCACACACAGTGGGAGGTCACTGGGGCCTCCGAGTGCACGTTTAAAGGACAACTCAGGCTGCTTTGAAGAGTTCCCGGAGGGGTTGGAGAGGTAAGGAGAGCGGCAGGGAAAGCAGTCGGCCCAGGAGAAAAAGCTCGGTGGCTGGACTCATGGCTGCAGGGGGATGGAACCAGGGGATGAACTGGGAGCACACGGTTTGTGGTTCTTGCAGACCTCTGTGTCCTCAAACAGGCAGGGCCAGGGGCCTGCAGGCAAGGCCAGGAGCAGGGGTGTTGGGCCCTCCTGCTGGCACTGGACGAGAGCTGACCGGCCCAGGGCAGTGGGTCCCTGCTCAGAGTAGCCCCAGTACCTCCTTTAGACAGGCTCAGGGCACTTGCCCCAGGCCCCACGTTAAAGGGCCCCACCGGGCCCTCTGCTGGCTGCTCCCTCCTGCTCAGACGGCCCAAAGCCAGCTGCCAGGGCTTACCCTGTACTGTTCACCCGGGTGCTTGCTGTGCACGTGCCCCTACGCCCAAGGGTGGCAATTTTCGGGGGGTATGGACAGAGTCTGAGCCCTCAGACTGGGGATCTCCTGACTGAGGCTCGCTCAGATGGGGGGGGTGGAGGAGGCAGTGGGAAGAGGAAGGGAGCTGGTTTTCCCCGCACTGTGTTCCAGAGCCAAATTCTAAACTTAAATCTGGCCTTTTAGGACATTATGAAGATGTATTCATCAAGGCAGGAAGCAACACATATTTTACTTAACAGTGTCTTAGTTTGCTTGGTAACTTTTAATATTTAAACAGATGGGATGTGGGCTGCCATTTGTACGCTTGCCTCCAAGCCCACAAATGTGCGGGGCAGGGCTGCCCACAGCCACTGCCTGCTTTCTGCAGGGTTTATCACATGGTAGATAGGGAGTTCTGGGCTCCATCATCTAGCCAAGGCGTTTTCCACCAACATGAAATAAAGGGCTTCTCCCCATTTGCTAAACAATAGTGAGACAATGGATAGAATTTTCTGGCTTTCAGATTTTGACTCGATTCTCTTCTGCTGAGATCTTTGGTGTCTGCTACTACTTAGCTGCTAGCAGTTGTAGTGAATAAAACAAACAAGAGCAGCAGCAACCACAAGAGAAACCACACATATATCCTAGTAGATGAATATTAAGAGAAAACTGGAAACAGTAGATTCTCATGAATTTGACAGCATGGATTTTTTTATGGGCCTGAGGATTCATGGTTGTGATTTCATATGGTGTACATATATTTAGTTGTATTTGCTAATAGTCAAATCATTTCTAGTGCAAGAGGCTGGACTTATGTGTCCTAATGTTCTACAGAGAGCACCATGACTTCTAGGTGCTCGGCCTTAGAACTCTTATAATAATCCCTGGAACACAGGCCTAATACACTGTGATGTAATCTCAAAGTGTGCAGAAAGGGTAAGGAATAAGACAATAAGCTTTTATTTAGCAAGAAGCATCTCCAGCATGCCAGGAACTGGCCTCAGCATATACGTTCTCCCTAATCCTTTCGACAACCCTTAAGTAAAAATATTGTCCCCGATTTACAGAGAGGAAAGCAGGAACTCAGAAATTCAGTAACTTGCGCAAGGTCATCAAGCCAATAAAAGATGAAGCAGGGGTGTTAAACCAGTCTGAGAGCCCCTTGGGCCTCCGGGTGATACAGGATATGTAATGTCTTCTCCAAGAGTGAGGAGTCTCTTGACAAGAAACACTAGTTTTGTGGCTGATTGTCCATCGGATCCATAGTCTTTAACTAACTAATACTAAAACATAAAACAAATTAGAACAAAACTCATTTGCAAATGCATTTTTAATAAAAGTTAACTGTGTTTGGCCTAAGTTCTAGAAAGGTCTTGGACAGTATTTTGTTGAATCATTGAAACCGTGCCTGAAAATCTTAGCTCTTGGCCTTCATCTTATCTTAATTAGTCATGCTTTGGAGTGATCCATCTTACATACACACTTTAGCATTAGATAAAGTTAGAAAACTAAATTGGAAGGGTTGTTTCTGTTTTTGCTCTTTGGAATTTGATTGATTTCCAAACGATGTACTAATTCTCTTGTGTGCATTGCATTAGGAAGGGTAAATTAAAGCTAATTAAAAATTTCCTAGGGCCCTGTTTATCTTCTCAAATAGTTAACAGTCTTGCAGGACTCAGAAACCAGGCTTCATCCTGGAGCACCCAGAACTCTGGGCACAATTTGGGGAGGCCCAACTCCTGCTCCCGCTCTCCTCACCTGGCCCCCTCCCACCCAGGCCTGCCTCCCCTCACCAGCATTCTTCTCTGAGCTGTCAGCAGCACCACTCACACCTATTAAGTCATGGTTATTTCTGTAGCTGATTTTCTCCTTTGTAAAATGTAGAGCCAGGGATTCATTCCTGTGGCCTCGCTCCCCTGGCCCCTGGGGAGCTGGCAGCCCCATCAGAGCTGGGGTCCCTGTCCCAGGGCTCCTATCTGCCTTGGGATCTCCTTCCAGGACCCCAAGTTGCAATCAATTATACTGGAAGAAGAGGGTCATAAAGGTGGTCAGAGAGTGGATTTCCAAGCTTCTCTACAGCGCCATCTCCTTCCCAGGTGATGAGCACTCACTCCCCCATTCTCCAGCCGAGTGCGGACCTCCACCAGTCGATCAGGCTGCTCCCCCTCCCCCAAACACACCCTTTAGTGCTTCCCAGAGAAAGTGGCTCTCCCAACTCTGGGGACTCTCCAGCTTCTCCAGCCAATCCCTGCTTCAGAGCTTGGGCAGTTCTAGGCCACTCAGGCCTCGGGCCCCTGGACGCCCCCTCACCTCTCACTATCTGGTGGGCCCACCCTGATACTCACCTTTTGCCTTCCGAACTGCTTCCTCCTGCTGCCAAGGTGTTCTCTTAAACAAAGGAAAAACTAGAAGCTGGCAGGTTTCTAGGCCACAGCACTCTCCTCCAGAGCCACAAAGCAAGAAGGGGCTGTCTTGTTGGTGGTTGCCATGGGCTTTGGAGGGAAGGCCCTCCCTTTCCCTGCATTCTACATGTTGGAAGCCAGCCATCAGCTCCCAGCTGGCCCCCACGTCCTGCCAGCTCGCCCTTTCCCTACCACTGCCCAAATCCATCCTGCCCTGGAGCCCTGGCAGGGGCTTCACATCTCCATCCTTTTCCTCTGGCCAAGTCTCCTCTTGCCTCCCCTAGCAGAATGGCCTTTCAGGAACCCAAACCAGACCAGGGCACTCACCTGCTAAAAACCATGGAACTAAAGCCTGAGATAGGGTCCAAACTCCTTCACCTGGAGCGGCCTTGGCACGAGCCCAGCTGTCTGCGGATCCAGCCTTATCTCGGCCCTTCCCCTGCACTCCAGCCGCCCAAAGTGTTTGTCCTTTGTTACCAGGACCTGCCAGGCACTAGCAGTCTCTCCACCTTTGCTCCTGCCATTCCCGCCTCCCTTATCCTTCCAGCAAATTCCTGCTCATCCTTCAAGGTGCAGCACAAGGGCGCGCTGCCACACATGATCCCCTCCAGAGCCCCACATTCCCCAGGGTAGAAGGTGCCCTTATCACAGCACATCCTATCCTTTATCCCCATTGTATCTCAAGCTGCTACCCCAGGGCATCAGCCCTTAACAGATGCTGGGTGAGTAAATAACGAAATGCCCCTGCCGAGGACCATTCCTGCCCAGGACCACCCCCAGCTCTTCTGGTGAGCTGACCTCTCCCAGCACACTTTGTGTGTGTCAGCTGTGAGCTGAAAGTGGGGGGAGGCACGGGAGGAAAAGGACCACCTCTCACTATGGGCGCTCAGTCCCTGGTGCACCGCAGGCCTCAGCAGGAGGCTTCGGGTCCAGGAGGGGGAGAAGCTGCCAGCCTTGGCAGCGGGAGCACCAAGGCGGCCTCTGTCACCTGCAAGCGCTCATGAGAGCCTAGGTAAATGCCTCTCCTGCTGCTTCCCCAGCTCTGGGACCCTCTTGGTTTCTTCCAGTTCTGGGAGGTTAAATGCCTGCTGCCTGCACCTGTCCTGCTCTGGGAGAAGCCATTTCTGTTTAACCCTGCAGAGTAAAGGAAAATCCCACTGTTTTCAGATTTCCCTCCAGGTCTCCACAGAGGCACTCCTCTAAATGGGTCTTGCCTCTGTCCCAGAGAGCAGCAACTCAACTCAAACCAGGTTAGATATTCAACGAGTCTGTTTTATTCTCTTCATCCCAAAGCATCAAACTGAAAATACCTTGCTTATGAGCGCGGGACGGAAAATGAAACCGCTGGGCCTTTAAGCATGAGGGATATGTTGACCAGCAACTGATTAAAGCCCAGGATGCGTTCCCCAGGTGAAGTCGCAGCCTTCACTGTCACCACAGTGGGAGCTCGTTTTTGCGCTGCGCCTGTGTGAGGGCTCTCGGACCGCTCCGGGCGCCTTCCTCCGCCTCAGAAGGCTGCTGACCGGTCTGAGATGGGGCCTCGACCTGCGCAGCCCAGAGTTGCTCCGCGGCAGGCGCACCTCAAACCAGCACCCAAGTGACGCCGCGCTTCAACCCAAGAAGCCGCGAGGCGCGGCGACCCCTCGAGCTCCACATCGGAACGGACTGCCCTGGCCATCCTCGGATAGAACGTGCTGGGCGCTCGTAGCTGGGCAGATGCAAGGCCGCGAACCCCTTTCCCAAGCAGGGGTGGGCGCCGAGGCGCCCGAGGGGCATCCTGTTCTGGCCGCCTCGCCCCCACCCCCTCGCCCCAGGATCCCGGGAACTCGGCGTCTGGGCCCCAGAGTCCGCGCCCGGTGTTGTCCCGGTGGGTGCTCAGACCTGCAGCCGCGGGCGCGGAGGCCCGGGGGTCCTGGCTCCCATGACCCCTGCTCCCGCCCTCAGCTCCCCTGGAATGGGGAATGCGGACAGCAAGCAGTGGCCTCGGCCCCGCTCAATCCTGGCCTGTCTGACCCCCTCCCCCCCGAGGACTCCGGTCTTGGGGTCCAGTTCTGCCTCCCCGGACCCCGCCCATCTGTCCCTCAGGGACAGTTGGTCTACCCTGCGCGGAGCAGCAGCGCCGACCCCGCGCGCCTCGCGGCTCTCGCTCTGGACTGGGGCCCGGGAGAAGGGATTTTAAAAATAAAAAACTTTTCCAGCCTCGGCGGACTGACCTGCCCTGTCCTCTCGGCTCCCAAGCGGCGGCCGCCTCCCCTTCCCTCCGCTCCCGGCGGGTCCTAGCGCCCCGCGCTGCGCCGCTGGGGACCCGGGAGGACCCCGAATCTGTCGGGTCGCCTGGAGAGCAGAGGTGGAAGACGCAGAGTCTCCGCGCCCAGACCTCCCAGCTCGGCTTCTCCGAGCCCCGCTGAGCTTCGACGCGCGTCCGAAATAGCGCCCCCGCCCCCCCCCCCCCCCCCCACTCTGCACCGCTGTCTTCCAAGGCCCCAAGTTTCTGGCCGGATTGATTTCTCCTTTTAAAACGAGTCCGCGCCACAGACGTTCAGAGACCGACACTCGCCCTCCACCCCCCGCCCGCCCGCGTGGCCTCTGGGTGCTCCCGGGCTCCCCGGCGGTTGGCTGGAAGTGAATGCCAGGGGGAGGCGGAAGGCGGGAGCCCCGCCGCCAAACCACGGGTGCGCGGGGTAGACAGCTCGGTCACAGATCGGGATCTGCGCGTCCGTGATGGTTCGGCTCGCAGCGCGGGGGGGCAGTGGGCGTTGCGCCGCGGCCTCTCGCAGCCCGCGCTGCGCTGGGGCCCCACGCATGGTCCCCTGGAGGGCCGGCGCTAAGACCTAGCGGGCGCCGCGCCGCCGCCGGTCGAGGCTAGCTCAGACACTAGAGGGCGGTGGTCGCCCCGGTATAAATGCGGGGCCCGCGCGGGCCTGGCCATTCGCGAGCGGGAGCTGCGCGGACGCAAGCGTGTAGGGGCTCCAGGTGGGCTGCAGCGGCGCCCCGCGCAGGCTGGAGGCGCCCAGGCTCGCCATGCCGGCAGGACTCTAGCTCCCCCATGGAGTCGGCCGACTTCTACGAGGCGGAGCCGCGGCCCCCGATGAGCAGCCACCTCCAGAGCCCTCCGCACGCGCCCGGCAGCGCCGCCTTCGGCTTTCCCCGGGGCGCGGGCACCGCGCAGCCCCCCGCCCCATCTGCCGCTCCGGAGCCTCTGGGTGGCATCTGCGAACACGAGACGTCCATCGACATCAGCGCCTACATCGACCCGGCCGCCTTTAACGACGAGTTCCTGGCCGACCTGTTCCAGCACAGCCGGCAGCAGGAGAAGGCCAAGGCGGCCGCGGCCCCCTTGGGCGGCGGCGGCGACTACGACTACCCGGGCGCCCCCGCCGGTCCCGGCAGCGCCGTCATGCCCGGAGGGGCGCACGGGACCCCTCCCGGCTACGGCTGCGCGGCGGCCGGCTACCTGGACGGCAGGCTGGAGCCCCTGTACGAGCGCGTCGGGGCGCCGGCGCTGCGGCCGCTGGTGATCAAGCAGGAGCCGCGCGAGGAAGACGAAGCGAAGCAGCTAGCGCTGGCCGGCCTCTTCCCCTACCAGCCGCCGCCGCCTCCGCCGCCGCACCCACACCCGCACCCGCCGTCCGCACACCTGGCCGCTCCGCACCTGCAGTTCCAGATCGCTCACTGCGGCCAGACCACCATGCACCTGCAGCCTGGCCACCCCACGCCGCCGCCCACACCCGTGCCCAGCCCGCACCCGGCGCCCGCGCTCGGTTCTGCAGGCCTACCCGGCCCTGGCGGCGCGCTCAAGGGCCTGGCCGCCGCGCACCCCGACCTCCGCGGCGGCGTCGGCGCGGGTAAGGCCAAGAAGTCGGTGGACAAGAACAGCAACGAATACCGGGTGCGGCGTGAGCGCAACAACATCGCCGTGCGCAAGAGCCGCGACAAGGCCAAGCAGCGCAACGTGGAGACGCAGCAGAAAGTGCTGGAGCTGACCAGTGACAATGACCGCCTGCGCAAGCGGGTGGAACAGCTGAGCCGCGAACTGGACACTCTGAGGGGCATCTTCCGCCAGCTGCCCGAGAGTTCCCTGGTCAAGGCCATGGGCAACTGCGCGTGAGGCGCGCGGCGGCGGGACCGCCCCAGCCTGGCCCCAGGTGGGGACCGGGGAAGAGTGGCTTCGGGCCGCCGGATCCCTAAGGCGGCCCGAGCCGCGCAAACCAGGACTAGGAGATTCGGGTGCCGACTGCAAGCCTGGCTGAAAGCCTGGCCTGCTCCGCGTGCCTTCTCTCGTCCTCCGCACTGGACTCGGTGCGGCTAAGAGGAGGGGTCAGGCAGCGGCTTCTCCGTGTGGGAGAAGAGCAGTGGGGCTGAGCCAGGAGCCCAGCAACTCTAGTATTACGGAGTAACCTTGTGCCTTGGAAATGAAAACTCACGCTCCGATTCCTACCGAGTAGGGGGAGCAAATAGGTGCCTTGTCGTTTTATTCAGAGGGTTCCTGCGGCTGTTCGGGAGTTGCAGCAGGCCCACCGCGGGAGGAAGTTTCACGGAGCAGATCCCGACCAGCCAGCCCCAGCTTCCCCCTAGTGCCTCTCCTTACAGAGAAGAACCCCAGGGCCTGGGGCCTCGAAACCCAAGGTTGCTCCCCTCCTTCTACCTGAAGGGGGAGGGTCCCTAGTTCCTTGCCTCTCCCCACAAGCCTCCACCAGGCTGGGGCTCCCCTGGCAGGACCCCTGAGATGGGGGTCCCCACCTGACCAGCGGGAGGAGGATACCCCCGCCCCACCCCCCCAAGCAGGACCAGAAGCTAGGCCAGGGGTCAGCCACAAGGACATGTGTGCCCAGGAGCGGTGGCCTGGTGGTGGAGGCCAACCTCAGGACCTGGTCTGGGGACGGGTTGGGGGGTGCAGGAAGCCTGGGAGCCAGGGCCTCCCCTGTACTGTATGTTGCCAGCATTGCCATATGAACTTGAAGCACAATCAGTCCATCCCAGAAGGCCGGAGTCCTGAGAACTTTCCAAATATTTTGCTTGATCAGCCGATATCCACACTTGCATCTGGCCTCTTTGCGTCCCAGCGGTGCCTTGTGTAATGGGAGCGTGCACGTCTATGCTAAACCACCATTTTATTTGGTTTTTGTTTTGTTTTGGTTTGCTCAGATACTTGCCAAAATGAGACTCTTTGTCAGCAGTGGGGGGGGGGGGAGGGGGAAGGGTCGGAGGCCCTCTTTCCTTTTGGTTTGGGGTTGCTTTTTGCTTCCGTGGGACCATGGAGATGAGGTGGGCTTCTCCTTTCCCCTCAGCTCAGTGGGGGGTGGTCGTGGGCCTCGGTCCTTTCTGGCTGAGGCCTCCAGCTCAGGCTGCCCACAGGATTGTGCCCCCAGAGGCTCTGGCTCCAGGTCCGGTGGGGAGGCATCTCCAACCCACATGCACAGACTGGGAATGCAGACCACGGGCTGGGGCAGGGAAGGTCAGTTGGGTTCTCGTCTTTTGGGGAGAACATAGAGTTTCATGTGAGATGTTTTATGTATTATATCTATAATATAAACATATCAAAGTGAATTTTCGTGTCTTTTTAAAACCAGAGAAAAGCTCCTTCCAAGGTTTTCTGTGAGCCAGTCACAGCATATTCTCTGGCTGAGATCCTGACTTCCATTCGCTCTCTGGCCATCCTGAGCTCCTCTTTACCTTAAGGGGGTGACTCCTTCCCAATCAAGGCAAAGAAATGGCAGGGGGAGGACAAGACTCCAGAGGTCCCCGTCACCATGGAGGACCTTCCATCTGCCCCTGGGAAGAGAAGAGGGACTTGGAGAGGGGGCTCTCGGCTGTGGCTTGCATACCCCTTCCAGACTTGGGCAGGCCCAGGGGCCCCCTTGGCCACACACACTTCCAATCACTCACAGCTCCAGCTCTGAAGTGGCTTTGCTCACACCCACCTCTGTAGGACCCTGGGCAGGTGGGGAGAGGCCCACTTTCTCCCTTTCCCTGGGCCACATGGGTACAGCCTGCCCCAGCCATACCCTGTGCAGCCCTCCTGACAGCCTCCCCCCCAGGAAGGGGGGCCACAGCACCCCCACAGGGGCTAGAGGCTGCCTCCCACTGGGTCTCTGGCCCCTCCTGACGAGCCAGCCCCCATTAACCTTCCCCTGAGAACAGCCCTGTACCCAGCGGGGGGCGGGGGTGTGTGTGGCTGACTCCTAATGAAATCCCGCTCCGAGGGCTGCCCCTGAGGAGCAGCGGCCCCAACTGGGGGAGGCGCGCCCTCGGTCCTGAAATAACAGGGCTTGTGAGGAAGTGGCCATGGAGCTCGGCAGGGCTTTCAGATTTTACCCTCTTCCAGGGTCAACAGCAAAACGCGTTTTACCTTTTGTTTCCACCCCAAGAGTGTTGCAGCACATTGTCAGCAGCGACCGGAACATTTTCAAGAAATTACACAAGCATTTGTGAATTCTGAAAGCTTTAGGATTACCTGCCTGCGTGGTGAACGGGGCAACTTGCTCCATACCCCCCCAACCCCCCCTCCCTGCCCCGTCTGTCCTGTGTCTTGCTGCCTCCTCACCCATGGCCGCCCTTGGCAGAGGAAAGGCCACGGACCGACGAGGAGGCGGCGGCCTGCCCCGCGCCCTGGGAACCGAGGAGGCAGAGGCGCACTGCCAGCCTAGAGGCCCGGGACAGGCCACAGCTTGCTAGGCACCCAGCAAACCCTCTCGAGTTCAGTGCTAATTCCAGTTTTTCTTGTTTGAGGGGCTGATCCTGGGCTTCCCCCTTTGCCCCCAGAACAGGTCCTGGGATGAGAGGGGGAAGGGGCGGCCCCCTGCCCTCCCTCTTCTCCCTGTCCCTCCCTCTCCCCTCCCACTGTCCCATGGGGGTTTCCTCTTTCAAAGCTGTCAGCTCACAGGAGGGCCCTCCCTCCCACTGCCTGTCCCGAGGTCCAGGGCGCACTTCCTGGAGGACCAGACCCATCCAACCACATCCAGCCCCAGGAAAGGGATGGGGTGGGTGGCGCCCCCAGCGTGGTCTGCAGCAGATGAGCCTGCCTGCCGCGGGAGGGGAGCCCTTCGGGCAGCTGTGGGGTGAAGCTGCCGTCATGTGCCCAGCCCTAGAGGCCTCCCAGGGAGAGCCGCCCCTCGCCACCCACTGCTTCCTGCAGGGCGCACCCCCCAACAAGTTCCCTTCTGACTGCAGCCTTTGTGAAGAACCACTCCAAGAGCCCAGTACTGAGCTTACCCCAAGAATTTATTGGACGCCTACTGTGTGCCATGGCCTGTGCCCTGGACTGAGCACTCAGCGGGGAGCAGGCAGACCCAGCCCCCTCTCTTGGGGAGCTTACAGCTTTGTGGTCCAAAGATATGGTTGGAGGGTGACAGTGTAATAAAGGGAAGCTCAAAGTGTGAATGGAGGGAAGGTTTCCTGGAGGCAGCAGCTTTGACCCAGAGCCTGGTGAGAGCGAGCCCCCCTGCCCCACAGCCCTGCCGGGAATGCCTGGCACCATTCTCCCCATGAGAGGTAGCGCCTGAGAGCAGAGGCTCCACGGCCCTCACTGGGCCACTGATGGCACGGCTCAGGGGAGCCAGCCTCCAGGTGAGGAGCCAGGGACAGGTGAGAAAGGGAGGTGGCTCTTTGCCCATGGATGACTCCTAGTGGTTTAAGCACCCAGGGATGTCACCCTTATCTCCTGGATCTTCTGGGAATCTGTGAAGATGGGGCTTGGCCCTGACACCTGCCATGAGCCATTGGAACTGGGGAGGAGTGTCTGCCCCTCCCAGGCCACCCACCCCCTCCTTCCCAGGCAGGAACCTGTCAGGCCTCCTCCATGGGCTGCTGACTTCACAGGAGGAGAGGGGGCTGTGGGCAGAGGATGCAGGAGACTACTGGCATGAAGGTCAAGGGGACACAGAAACCCTTATCTTGTTCAGTCAAGAGGTCTCTCCTTCCAGGACACCCACAGACCTTCTGCAGGTGTGGGGCAGGGGTCCTGGCCTAGGAGATGGTGAAGTCCCATTCGGTTTCCTTCCCATGCTGGCAGGGGGAGAAACGTTCTTCCCTCCCCTCCCCTCCCCTCCCCTCCCCTCTCCTCCCCTCCCCTCCCCTCCCCTCCCCTTCCCTTCCTTTCCTTTCCTTTCCTTTCCTTTCTTTTAAATAAAACTAAACAACCAGCACCTTTTATGTTACCCAACCCTGGAAACTATTTCTTTTTTTTTTTTTTTTTTTAAAGATTTATTTTTATTTAATTCCCCTCCCCTCCCCCGGTTGTCTGTTTTCTGTGTCTTTTTGCTGCGTCTTGTTTCTTTGTCCGCTTTCTTTGTCCGCTTCTGTTGTCATCAGCAGCACGGGAAGTGTGGGCGGCGCCATTCCTCGGCAGGCTGCTCCCTCCTTCGCGCTGGGTGGCTCTCCTTATGGGTGCACTCCTTGCGCGTGGGGTTCCCCTACGCGGGGGACACCCCTGTGTAGCAGGGCACTCCTTGCGCGCATCAGCACTGCGCATGGGCCAGCTCCACACGGGTCAAGGAGGCCCCGGGCTTGAACCGCGGGCCTCCCATGTGGTAGACGGACGCCCTAACCACTGGGCCAAAGTCCGTTTCCCATGGAAACTATTTCTTGATTTGTGAAAAAACTTGTGCTATCCCTTCGCTCCCAAGCCCCCATCACCCTCTCCACGGACGGAGCATTTGACGTAAGCAGAGGCGTAGGCAAGATACCAATTCACTATCAAAGTGTCCTAGCCCCATCCCAGTGCAATTAAAAAAGCCAGATGGAATCTCTGGGAAATGGCATTAATAACGCGAACAATCTGTGAAGGCCGGCAGGGACCCAGGAGCCGCAGAGGGGGGACGGGGAGGGGGCGCTGTGCTGGAGCATGAGCTTGCAGTCACATTGCAGCCATGGTGTGGCCGGTGATGGGACCATCGCCAGGGTTGGCCTCAGGTCTGGCTCCAGCCGGGGCTCTCCCCTCCAGCCCCTGCAAGGCCCACCGTGCACCCTGGAGTCTGATCGCAGCAGATGGAGCCAGACAAATGTGGAACCCATTACTTAGGCAGCTGCAGCCTCAGCCAGTCCCTCTCTGGCACCCAAGAGCTTTGCTTCGCTTCCCTTTTTGTTTTTGTTTATTTTTCTAGCCTTCTTGCCCCACCCACTAGGGACAGGCCTGGGTGTCTGGCTTCTAAAGACACCCTTTCTCTTCATCTGCTGTGCCCAAATCCACTCTTGTGCCAAACTACAGCAGAAAAGAGTGTTGGGTAGCCTGGTGGGGTCCTTAGAATGGGAGGTGGACAAAGCCCTGTGAAGCTGATATGACTGCTGGGGAGCAGGGCATAGTGGTCCACGTGGCCTGGCGTCCTTGAGGGGCCGAGAGGGGGCTGGACGAGGACCCCAGGAGGAAGCCTGTTCTGGAACCTTTTCTAGGCAGAGCCAAGAGGCTGTGCCCTTCTATAGGTGCATTTCTCTAACCATGGTCTGGAGGCTTAAAGAAGAGTTTCCTTGCATCCATCCAGTCAGGCCCAGGGATGGGCATATTTGAGAGGCATCCTTCGTGATTCTCACAGAGAATCCATTCCCTGGCCTTCATCTTTGCTGTCTCCTCGTTCCCATCCTCTAGCCTCCCCTTCCATGGAAACTGTTCTCCAAGGTCATTACGAGCTCCTGGCACCAATTTGATGAACTCGCTGAATTGGGCCCCTGCAGATGTCCAGTGTGTGGCTCATGGCAGGTCTTCAATGCATCCTTTAGAGTGCATGAGTCTTATCTCCTTTCCATTCCTAGGCCCAACAGGTTGGTGTGAGAGCTGCCAGTAGGGGCTTCAGAGACCAGAGCTCATGACCGTGGGAGGCAACACAAGCCCCCAGAAACAAGCCTCCTTCCTGCAGTTCATTCTAGATGTGTTGTTGCTTCTACAAAGTTACTCTTAAAATGCACCACTCTTAAGAGAGGTAACCCAACCAGCCCCAGAAGGTCTTCGACACCTCCGTGTGATCAGCTTACCTTCTGGCCCTAAAGAGAGGATTGTGCTCTGCAGGGCTGTTGCAAAGGGAAGAGGTGGGGTTGCCAGAGGAGAGGGAGAAGATAAGGGAAAGCGCTGTAGACCCCAACTCTATCGGAGCTGTACCAAGGCAGGGGACAGCTGGGTCCAGGGGTTTTCTGCTGTAAAGTTCTCTCGGGTCTTATCCCCATTCTAGGATGAATGTCAAGATCGTTATTGAGGCAAGATGACCAGAGGATGGGGACACCAGTGGCCAAAGATGGTGGCATAGAGCCAGGGCATATCTCCCAGGGGCCCAGACATCCATCTCAGCCTGGGCCGAGCCTTCGGATCTGAAGACATTTCCGCTCCTTGGCAAGTAGCAGCCCAACCTTTCACCGGAAAGCAAGCCTCTCCTCCCTGAGCAGCCCCAGTCCCTTCCCTGCTCCAGCCCTGGAGGCCCCCAGGCCAACCAGGGCACTCTCCCCAGCATCCCCCCCGCCCCCTCCAGGAAGGCCATGCCCCTCTTGCAGATGAGGAAATGTGGGCTGATTTACTGCAGCCTTCCTACATTGGGCAATGGGCTCAGCAGGACGTGGCAGGTACAGCCCCTGCTTGGAGAACTGGGACAAGGGGACGTCAGATAGGGGGTGAGACTGCCTGGGCCCCTCCAGGGGTTGCCACCATGACCGTCAGCATCAGGTTAGGACCCGCCTGAAGTAGCCTCCTTGAGTGATTTACAATTTGCAAACACGTTTTATGTGATTCCTGAGTTTTGGTAGAGCAATTGAAGTGACTAAGCATGACAAATCACTCCCAACACAGTGTCTGCTCGCTGTTAGGAAATGTGTTTGCTTCACTCTTCTGCCTGGTGCGGCAACGTTTTAAAAATAGACTCATTCACTGTACTTGAAGGCAATTTGTTCCAAATTTCCCCACTAATTTGATTTTAATCTGATATTTAAAATTCGTGTGACCACATTCCCACTGATTTATAGGGAATATGCCCTACCTGGCAGCAGTTTAATTGGCCTTAGCCCAGGAGTCTACAGGACAGAAGGTTTAGCCCAGAACAATTTTGAATGCACAATAGATGTCTAACTCAGCACTGCAAGTGCCACCTATCTGGGGCCCGTAAAAGCGCGAGTGGGGCTGGAGCCGCTGCTGCTCTCCTGGCCAGGGCCTGGCACATAGTAGGCCTTCAAGCTCTCATTGAGCAGATGAGTCAAGCCCAGATGCCCTGAAATGGTACCTGCGGGGGGTGGGCGCTAAGTTGTACTTTGGGTGACAAGTGGAGGTTTCTGATTTCCTCCATCCCATGGGGGGCGGGGGGCCCAGGGTGGGGGGCCAGGCAACGCTGGAAGCTGGCTGCCCAGGTCTGAGTCCTGGCTTTGCCTCTTATTGCCTGTGTGGCCCTGACCAAGTGTCTTAATTTCTCTGAGCTTCAGTTTTCTTTTATGCAAAGCATATGCAAAACAGGAACCCATGAGCTTGGGCTGTTGTGAAAGGTAAAGGAGGCAGAGCTGGTGAGACTTGACTCCAGCTAAGGCTCACAGGGTGGGGGGAGGGGCAAAGGGCCGCGTGGGAGGGGCAGGCACACCTTGCTTCCCGAAGAATTCTGGTGGAGGGAGACTTTAGGGCAAAAACCTTGAACCCGAAATAACCCAATAAGTGAAGTCATTTAGATTTTCCCAAAAGATGGCTCTTTCATTTGCCCAGAAAGCACTTCCTGAGCCCCTCCTGGGTGCAGGGACCTCTTGCCGGTGACCTTGAAGCTGGTGGGACAGTCCAACCCTTCCCTGCCCTCAGCGGAGTTGGCCAGGGCGCTCTGTGAGCAGTCACGCAGCGGAAGGTTCTTTTTTATTTTTAAGATTTATTTTTTATTTATTTCTCTCCCCTTCCCCACTCTCCCCACCCCAGTTGTCTGTTCTCTGTGTCCATTCGCTGTGTGTTCTTCTGTGTTCGCTTATATTCTTGTCAGCAGCACCCAGAATCTGTGTTGCGTTTTGTTGCGTCATCTTGCTGCGTCACTTCTCCGTGGGTGTGGCGCCATTCTTGGGCAGGCTGCATTGTTTTAGCACTGGGCTGCTCTTCTTATGGGGCACACTCCTTGCACGTGGGGCTCCCCTACGTGGGGTGCACCCCTACGTGGCATGACTCCTTGTGCACATCAGCACTACACGTGGGCCAGCTCCACACGGGTCAGGAGGCCCGGGGTTTGAACCTTGGACCTTCCATGTGGTAGGCGGAAGCTCTATCAGTTGGGGCAACTCTGCTTTGCAGTGGAAGTTTCTTGAGACAAGTACAGGACTCCAGGTGACCACCCCTGCTCAGTTCCCACCGGGGCACAGCCTCTCCAAACCCTGAGAAAGCCCCGACCCCGCAGTCCTCTCCCTTGCTTCCTTCCACTTGGAGACCTGTGACCTTAGCAGCCAGGGCAGCCCTGCCATCCCCTTGCTGGTGAGAGAGGAGCAGGAGGCATTTGCTGCGTATGTTTCAGGGGTGGGGGGGATGCCTTTTGCACCCTGGGCCTCCTCAGCGCCCCCCCGCTGGGCCATCCGGGACCCAGAGAGGGGGCAGGGAGGTTGCCCTCTGCCCTGTGGGGTGGGCTTCAGACAGGCAGGGGAGCTCCTGGGGTCCTGGAAGGGCTGAGGAGGAACCCCAAAGGCAGAAGGGAGGGGAGCTAGGCCAAGCCTCCCCAGGGTCAAGAGCTGCCGAAACCCACCCCGCTCTTCCCTCTGCCGCCAGGAGCGCCACCAAAAGAGGGAGTCAGCGTCAAGCAGCAAACTCCTCAGGCAAAGGAGGGAGGCGGCTCTCAGCGCCCCCCCCACCCACCGCTCACCCACCACTCAAGCACAGGAAGCAGTTGGACTGCACCTGCCGGACCACGGAGGCAGCAGGGATTGAGTGGGGCCGGGGTGGGGGTGGGCAGCAGGAGTCAGCCGGGCTCAGTGCAGAGCGGCGGAAAAGGAGAGGGGACAGGCCCGTGGGCAGCTCCCAGAGCTGTGCTGTGTGGGCACGGGCACAGGCGTGCAGGAGGACGTGCTCATGAATCGGGGCTGATTCTGAACTTGGGCTGGAGGAGCCTTCAGGCCCGAGAGGCAGGCGAAGGGTCTTCCTTCGAGCATTTCCTGAGTTCATCGAGGCCCCCGACCTCCCGGGTTGGAGGAGCCCGAGGAGCCGTCTCACTTGGGAGAGGCAGGGACATGAGTCACGGGCCAAGCTGAGCCAGGGGGAGGTGGGGACGGAGGCGAGAGGTGCATCTTGAGTGACGCGGAGTTTATGTAATTATGTGGGGCAGTGCTGCCCGGGGTGTGTGTGAGCCAAACGAGAAAGGAGAGCAGCCTGTCCCGGGTCCTCTCCCTCAGCGGGGCTGCATCCAGGACGGCCGCGCGCCAAGGAGCGAGGCGTTCTTGAGAGGTGCCCAGCCAGGTGCCCAGAGTCACGGAGCCGGGCTCTTCCGAGCCCCATCCCAGCAGCGAGAAGACCGGGCAGGACCTGAACCCAGGCTCCTGGGCTCTGCGCCCATGGGGCTAGTCTAATCCCTGTGTTTTCTTAACCCTCTCATTATTGGCTTTCTTCCATGATCCCCACCCCTCCCCCTAGCACGCCTCCATGCAACATTCCTGAACTTAATTGACGTGAGTTTTTAATTTTGAAAATTAAATCAACTACATGCTGTTTGGAACATCTTTGAGAATGTCAGAAATTGGAATAACATGTCAGGAGATGCTACAAAGCTGGGCTGGGGGCCCCAGATGATACCCCCTCTCCACTCACCGTGGGCTGGGGAATTGCTGTCAGCCAGCCACCCTGGCAGCTGTCGCCCATGAGACCAGCCATTGGGGCTGCTACACCCATAGCACTGTGGCCTGGAGGGAGCTGCTGCTGGGGGGCGGGGGGCCTCTGGCGTAAGCCCCAGGGCTTCTACCAGCTCCCAGGTCCAGGTGCAGATAACCCCAGGGCTGGGCCCACATCTCCACCCTGTGGGGGCGTGAGACCATATACACCCTGGCCTCTCCATAAGCCTGCTGTGTGACCAGGCACAGGTCTGGCAGCCTCTCTGTTTGAGCATGTTGGAGAGGTGTGCCGCGATTCCCAGAGGCAAGATGATGAATGGGTGTCCCTCCAGAACAGAGCCACCGCAAGAACCTGGTCCCAGGACACGTCACACTGAGGAGGATGAGGCGCAGGCCCCTGGCTGCCAAGAGGGGAGAGTGAGTCAGAAACAAACTACCCTCCTGCCTGCCAGATTGCTGGCCTACCCAAGAGAGTTCAGGGTTGGGAGCCAGGGCGCTGTAGGACCCCGGGTTGGGTAATTCCCTGCCTGCCACTGCAGTCCGGCTCCTAGATCCTTACTAGCTAGGTCCTAGGTGATGCCAGTGGGCTGAGCAATGAAGGACAGTAGCACTCCTTGGCCCCACCATGTGGGGGCCAGAGTTGAAAGACCAAGGCAATGCTGCTGGCATCATCAGTCCTTCTTTGGCTACTCTAGCATCACTTCAGCCCACTCTTCCTTCCAGATGCTCCCACCCCAGCCAGGACTGGTCCATATCAATCAGACAGTCAACTCATTGATAAGTTTCCACCAACACCCCCGAGCGTCCAGAGCAGAGCCCAACCACGGAACAAGAAGACAGAGTCAGAGAGAAGGGACATCATGTCTAGGAGGAGGGGCCATGATAAGAAGTGAATCAGGGTGGAAAAAAGCCCTTCCTCACTCCCCTCACCCATGCCCCTGGATCCCCCAATTGGCTGTGGAGGTATCCTGGGGGAATGGTGTTCTGCTGCCTCTCAGTGACTGCTCAGCAAGGCCCATGGGAAGGAAGAAGGAACAAGGAGGATGCAGCTGTGGTTATCTCAGGGCTGCCCACACAGCTCCTAAGAAGGCAGGGTTGAATCACAGAGGCAGGAGACAGGCAAGAGTTGAATTCTTGCTCCCTGATCTTGTTTTCATGTGTCCTTTGTTACATTTAACTTGGTATTGTACAACATCATGGCCCTTGACCAAGAGTGGACTGTGTCCAAAATCTCCCATCAGTATATTTTGTACACTGGGATTTCTGAAGCATGGAGCTAGATGGAATGTCATCAAAGCACAATTAACTATTAAATGGTTCAGTGCTTTCCCTTCTATATAGTCATTAATCAGGTCCAGAAAATTCTCACCCATTAATCCTTAAAATATTGCTTCTGATCTATTTCCTTTCTTCTCTCCTTCAACAGCACTGGACCCTCTCTTCCTCTTTATCTCCTATTCTCTCTTCTCTATTTTTTCTATCTTTTTATCTCTGTGTACTACATTCATGATAATTTCATCTAATCTCTTTTCCAGTTAGCAAATTCTCTCCTCAACTGTCTCTAATCTGCTGTAAACCTGTTCACTGAGTCTTGATTTTGGTTATTGTTTTTATTTCTAGAAGTTCTACTTGATTTTTTTTGGATCTGCTTTGTCTCATTTTATAGATTACTACTCTCTGCAGTTATTTTTAAGTATCTTTCATGTCTTTAAACATAATATGTGGTTCTTTTATGGTTTTAGCTGATTGTTGGAGTCTTTGAGGTTCTATTTCAGTTTTCTACTGATTCTTTGGGTTTTCACTTATGGTGCCTTATTTTCTTATGTGTCTGATTGTCCTTGACTATGTGTTGGCCATTGTTTATGAAAAATTTTAAGAAAATTTTGGAATTTATCTAGTGGAAGATACCATTAACCTAAATTCCAAACTTTTCTTACAATTGTCATAAACAATGATCAGTACATAGTCAAAGATAATCAGACACATATGAAATTAAGGCACTATAAGTGAAAACCAGAAGAATCAACATAAAATAGAAATAGACCCTCAAAGACTCCAGCTTATCAGCTAAAACCTTAAAAGAACTAATGAGTATGTTTAAAGAAATAATGGTACCTTTCATTAGAGAGCATTTTCATTTGCTGCTGCCAAATATTTAGGTATACCGCTAGTCAATGACTACCTTAATCAAACTTAATGCTTGAGGTTCCCTAGACCACCTAGGAGAGAAGAACTTAGATTGCACGATCACATGAGGACATAATCTTGATGCCATTACCAGAAACTGAACGTCCTCCCTTCATTCATTCAACAAGTATTTACAGAGTGCCTACAGTGTGCCAGGCACTGTGCTGGGAGCACAGCAGTAAGCCAGACAGATGGAGCAGGCTCTCGTGGAGCTCACAGTCTCTCTGGAGAGACAGACAATAAACAGAAAGTTACACAATTGATTAGTTAATTACAGTTGTGACACAGGTTATAAAGTAAGGCAATTCAGGAGTGGTGAGAGTGTCTGACTTGGAGCCCGCACTTGGCTTATGAGTCCAGGGAAGTCATTCTTAGGAAAGTGATTTTTGAGCCAAGATCTATGGGATCAGTGGGATTTAAGGAGTAGGAGGTTGGATTGGAGAAATTTAGGCAGAGGAAACAGCATATACAAAACCCCGAAATGAGGAGCCTGCCATCCTAGGTACTGAAACGTGCAGTGTGCACAGAGCAGGATGGGGGTGGGGAACAAGAGGCCAGGCAGAGGGCCAGCTGGGCCAGACCACAGAGGCTCTCCTAAGCAATGGTTCAGACTTTGGTCAGTCAATACCTCAAGGGTAACAGGGGCCATGACGGCTTCGAGGTCAGATTTGCTTGTTAGGAAGCTCGCTCTGGCTACTGTGTGAAGGATGGAGCATGGTGGGCAAGGGGTCATCAGTGAGGCCAGAGAAGGCTCTGCCATACACAGATGAAAGGTGGGCAAGTTCAAGAGATTTTCTGGGGATAAGATAAGAAGGATTTCCACCAAGACGGACCTCAGAATTGCCAAGTATGTCCCTGAAGGCCTTACCTGAACATGCTTGTTATTCTCCATTTGCCCCTTAGATCCACTTCACACCCTACTCTCTGCCCAGGGAGTCTGGCCTGTGTGGACCCCATGGAGGACCTCTAATGCCTTCTAGCTTCTGGTTGGGTTTGACCAATGGGAGGCACCAGCAGGAGATCAGAGGAAGAAAAGAAAGGTCAGGGCATTTCTTCCCTGGTGCTGCCCTGCTCCCGTTATCAAGGACATCGACTGCTCTGACTAGTCTGGGGTCCCCGACATCACCCTCATCCTCTTCACTCTAGCCACGCCTCCATAAACAATCCCTTTGTCAACATCCCTTTATTGGAAACATCAGGGGTGACTTTGGTTTTCTGCCAGGACCCAGAGTGATCACGGATACTCAGGTTTTTTGGGTTTTGTTTTTTTTTTTTTTGCTTTAAAGAATCTCCCAGAAGCAAATCTGTCTGGGAATCCTGGAGCAGGGCCAGTCCCTCGTGGCAGTCAAAGGGGTGGTGTCGCAGCCCACAGGAAGGCCCTGCCGCTGTCTGCGTTCCGTAAGCAAACACCCCCTGCATGTGCAGCGAGCTAGAGCAAACGACAGACGAAGCTATGACAATACTCTGGAGCCACAGCACCAGAAAGGGACAGAGGTAATTAGGAAAATTATAAACATATCTGATGTCTTCTCTCTGGCTATGTAACCTGTGCGAGTGCCAGGAGTTCCAGCCTGTAAACTGTTTATTTACAGTTTGCGTTCAAATTCAGGCTCCAAATACTTCTTAAAAGAAGTGTCCGAGTGATTGATGTCAAAGTGCATCTGATTGCGGGGGTGGGCTGGGCTGGTTCCGGGCCGCGCATAGTTCTGGGAAGAACTCTGTCTTGGCTTGCCTGCCGCAGGCTTGATTTTTCAAATCCCCCCTCTCCTTGGCCTTCCGCACTTCTCCCGCCTCCCGAGCTGCAGTTTGCTTCACTTCACTTTCACTTTGGAGATGTGTGCTGCCGGGACTCAGGCGTCTTCCCTGAGGTTGACAGATGCTTGGGAATCGCGTTCCAAAGCCTCATGGGTTCACTCAGCCCTCACTCCCCGCCTGCCTCTGTGCCGGAGGCATAGGCAGGGAGCCCAGTACAACCAGGAAGATGAAACACGACCTCGTGGGAGAGGTTGCCTGGGTGGGGATGGGTGCTCAGGGAAGGTCTCTTTAAAGAAGCAGTGCTCAGTGGTGACCAAGGTGACGGAGAAAGGGCCAGCCATTCAAAGGACCCCTCTGGAGACCGTAGGGAAACAATTGCAAAGCTCCCATGGAAGGACAGAGTGGCGCAATGGGGGGCAGGAGGTGCGGGAAATGAGGGGGGATGGGAGAGGGGCAGAGACCAGCTGGCTGAGGGCCTCCTGGGTGGGATGGCCACACATCCCAGTTTACCTGGGAGAGTCTTGTTTCTTCTTGCTGTTCCAGCATCGTTGTCAATAGCATCCCCTTCCACTTGCAAAAAGTTTCCCTGGTTCTTCAATAAGTTACACAGTCCCACCACTCAGGAGGCAGAGCAAGAAGTCTAGATGCTACTTTAACTGGAACGGGAAGTCATTGGAGGATTTGGGGCAGGGGAGTGACAGGATCTGAACCTTTTTATTCATTCTCCAAATAATTACTGAGGCTCTGGGGACACTTGGTGAAACTTCTGCCCCTGTGGAGCTTACATTCAGGGTCAGAATTGCTGACATTGAACAAAATTAACCAATTCTCCACAGCCCTTGGGACCCTGGACAAGACAAAATGGTCATGTGTCAGATAGAAAGATGGAGGCAAAAGAACATCTTGCTGCTGCTTTTCCTAAATTTAATGCTTAGAAAATCCTAAGCTGCTCTGCACAAAGTCTGCCTCCAACTTCCTTTCAGGTGAGGTTCACTGGGAGCTATATGTGGTATGGGCAGTCACTAGCTCCCACTGTCACTCACATTTCCAGGCTTCTTTGGTTAGTGAGCCCTGCTCTGTGCTGGGAGCTCTGCCTTGGCCTCTCACACCAGGCTGGGTCTCAGCTCTGGCTTAAAAGCTTGCAGAACACAGGTAAGAAAATTAACAACAATAACAACAAAATCCCAGGATGTCTGCCTTCGGGCATGGCTGGATCCAGCAGCACAGATGATATCATTTGGCGTCCTCCTCTCTCCCTTCATCTCCTGGTTTTTCCATCCTCTGTGCCGGCTTCAGTCTCCTCTTGGGAGTTCCCAGTAACCCAAGACCCCTAAACAGACACCCAGAAACAACACTTCAATTTCTGAATAGTTTCCTGAAAGTCCTGGAATTGGGTTCTAGTAGACCATGTGCTCATCCACCAATCAATCCCTGTGTCTGGAAAGCACTGATTGGCCAATCCCAATTCACATCTCCTCCGCCTCCCCACTTGAGGGGTTGGCCCCTCGTAAATGGTAGGGAATGAGAGTGGCGAAGGTGAGCAGTTCCTCCGAGGGAAATCTGGGTACTGTGGCTGGAAGGAAAGAAAATGGAAGCTAGGACAGGGTAAAACCATTGGTGCTCACCACACCTGCCCCTTATCTTGGGAAGAAAAGGACCCATGGAGAGTGGGGACCACTCAGGCTGACTCCTGCATCACTGCATCAAAAGAAAAAGCAAGTTCTCCGCCTTGGTGGGGGAGAGTAGTGGGTTTCTGGTACTCGGTGGAGGTGGATTTGGCCTCAGATTTGTTCCTGATTTCGGCCTCCCCCTCGGGCTGTCCGTGTTTTCCCCCCAGAGGTAACAGGGGCGTCCTTGGACCCCAGGCTGTGCTGGGGTTCTGTTCCCCAAGTCCGGGAGAAGGGCTGCAGAAGAGATGCCCGGCAATGGACGGCAGCCCCAGGAGAGGTGGGCGGCACCCCCAGGAGAGGTGGGCGGCACCCCCAGGAGAGGTGGGCGGCATGCCCGAGTTCAGCTGCTCCCACTCAATGCCTGCCTGGGAAAGGGGAGGGAAAGGAGGCTGTGACTTGAGGCGTCTGAAGCCACCAGTCCCATTACCCGTGGGCACCTGCAACTCCTGGACCGGAATCCTTCTGGAGCCTTCTCCTCTTGCTCCCTGGGACCAGAGAGGGGAGGAGGGCCTCTGGGGAGGAGCGCTGGCCACCCAGGAGGTTGAGAAAGGACTGGAGAGACCATGGCCCTTCTGGGCCTTGGGAGGGGTCTCCAAGGAAGAGGTCACCCCTCATGCCACCCACTCACCTCCCTCCCCAGGGAGCTTCTTGGGGGTGGGGAAGGGGTCCCAGTTACTGAGCCCCATGTAAGCAGCTTTCCCAAGCCTCTCAGTTCACCTTGGCAGCCCCCTGAGCGGTGGTCCCACCATCGGTCTGCCCATCGGGGCCACTGGGCTTCACCAGATAGTCAGACTGGAAATGGTGAAGCCAGGACTTGAACCCAGACCTCCGGCTCCAACCCCAGGTCCCGGCCTAATGCCACCACCCCTCTCGGTAGCGTTGGAAGGGAGGCCACGGAGGGGGCAGGGAGAGGCCTGGCAGGTGAGAATCAAGGCTTCCGAAGCAGCAGCCGCGGGGCACAGTTGTTCTGGAAGGGCCAGAGACCCCAGCTGGGGCAGGGCCTGTGGCTCCCCCAGGGACCGGGAAGAGGGCTTCTGCTCAGTGTCTTTATGCCGCAAGATGTAAAATAATCCCCTCGGCTCCGAAAAACATATTTTATGGCCATCTGACTCACTTCCCACAAGGTTAGTACACCGCCCCCCCCCCCCGGCCCCAGCAAGTTGAGAGCTTTCGTTTTGAAAAAATACAAAAATATGTTGAAAATTTCCAGAAGACTTTTTGACATAAATCGCTCCCTTGCTCACCCTCACCCCAGGCCCCCCTCACCTAATTTCCCAAACTTTGGCTGCCAGAGCTCAGGAGGTCCCATTCCAAGTGGGTGCAGGACGGAGCAGGAGCCTCGGGGTGACGGGGCTCCAGGGCCGGGCCCGATACGCTGGAGGGGCCCTGGGGGCGGTGGAGGGAGCCCCCCCAGGGCTGGTACCCATGCGCCTCCCTGGCTTCTGCTGTGGCATCTGTGGTTCTTTCCAGGCCCCAGGTGAATCCCAACAGTGTCGTTGCCTGCTCCTGGTCCCGCAGTCTCTCCAGGGAGCCGGGGACACAGGGCTGTGGGGCAGCTGGCTTCCCGCCCCCCCTCGGCCCTGGGTGGAGGCTTGCGGGCGGCCTCAGGGGCTCAGCCACTCAGCCCGGTGTGCCCCCAGCCCCTGCTGCTCACTGCTCCTTCCGGGACAGCGAAGGACAGCACCAAGTCTTACCACCCCCGGGACCCACAAGTGAAGCATGGGGGCCCTTTGTCCCCCCGGATACAAACCTGGGCTTCTGACAACCCCCACACACACCCTGGCACCTGCCTCCTGCTTCCCTCCGACTCCTCTCTTTTAATTTTCCCTGGAATCCTGGCTGTGAGCACCATCATCCCCATTTCTCAGGAGGAAACGGCGCCCCAGACAGCACATGACGCATGTCTGCTGAGGGAAGCCTGAGCCCAGACAAGTGGGCAGCTGCGTGCCTCCTGCTCAGGCGCCCGGTAGAAGGATGATCCCAGGAGGTCCCTGTCTCTGGAACATGACACAGCACCCCTGGAGGGACCGCTGCCAGCTGCTCACAAAGCTGGCCTCCCTCCCGGCCAGGCAGTGACCCCTGCCAGTCTCCTGCAGCCCGGAAGCCCCTGGGCAGGAGTCGATCTCATCTGGGCCAGACGCCTCGGCCTGTGGCTTGGGCTCCTGGGAGCTGGGACACGCCTGGGCTCCCACCCCCCAGCTGCAGCCACTCTCGACCCCAGGCCCAAGAGCAGAGCAGGGACAGGTGCCTGCCAGCTTCCTGCTCCGCCCTCCAGGAGCTATTCTGAGCTGCCTGGCCCTCGTGGGATCTCTCTGTGCCCCTGGCCGGCCAAGAGACAAGGTCCTAGTGGCTGCCACGTGCAAATGGTCCTGGCTTGTAGACACAGAAGCACAGCATCAATCCAGAGAAGGCCTGTGTCCTCAAGGGCAGGAGGCCAGGGCAGGCGACAGGCCTGTGGGCCCAGAGCACAGTCCCTGGGGGTGGCTGTGGCCACCAAGTCTGTCCACAGATGGCTCTGGGACATGGCCCTGATCCAGGGTCTGGCCCCCACCTGGGAGCAGCTTGGGAGAAAGGCTGGAGGGACGGAAGCCGTCTCCCAGTCCAGGGCTGTGCTGGGAGCACCTGGCGTCAGCTGGGACAGGCATGCTCCTCTGGTGGGGGAGCAGGGATTGGGGTCCTCCAGGCTGGCTGAGCTGAAGGCGTCGGGGGAAAGGCCAGAGGTGACCTGGACTTCCTTAACCACAGAGAATGACTCAGCTAAATTGAGGAAGATTTCCACTCTGGCAGAATTTTTTTTTTCTGCTATGGTAAGAGCTTTCCACCCACAGGCTCCAGAGGAGCTGGGCACCCCAGAGAGAGGTTTGGGGAGTTTCGGTTTGAATAGTCCATGCCAATTCTTAATCATTATTTTGAAAAGTCAGCTTTTGGTTTTCTAACAGGTGGCCGGGTCCCGGGGAGCCAAGCCAGGTGCATGCGTGTGTGTGTGTGTGCGCGTGTGTGTGTGCATGTGTGTGTGTGTTTAAGTGTATGTTTGTGTCCCGAGGATGCTAGGGGTCAGGGAGGAGGCGGGGAGATCCAAGCATGGGCGTCGTGTCTGCCCAGGGACTGCAGAAATGGCCTGGCTTCTCCAGCCCTCACCACCTTGCCAGTCTGAGCAGAGCCTCCAGCCCCACTGATGGAGAGCCCCGGCTGGCTTACGTCACCTCTTCTGACTCCTCCCGACCCTGAGAGGTGGCTGACGCTGGGCGGGAACGCAGGCCCGGGCTGCCTGATGCCATTCTGACACCTCTTCTTGGCTGCACTGCCTTGCCCAGCCCCCAGCTCCTGGCATCTCTCCACCACCAGGGTCATTTACCATAGTCACTGGCAGACCCAGAGACATCTCAGGGCTTCTTTGTGGGAGCCCCTTCGGGGCAGGCTGGGATCAGAAGCTGGGCCTGACCTGGGTACGTAAAGTCAGGACCTCTCCAGTGCAGGCCTGGCTCCCACCTTCCAGCCCAACTTCGAGCCCATGCAGGGGCGTGTCGGGTGGGGCTGGGGTCTTTCAAGAGTCAGGGGCCCAGCCCCGTCCCATCCGGTGCCTGATGGGGCAGCAGGCTGGCTTCTCTGGGCTCTATCCTGGCCCTGTGGCGGCAGTGAGCACAACAGGGCCACAGAAATGCCGACTCCTGGGACAGTGACCATGAGACCAGGGAAGTGGTGCCCACCCACCCCCAAAGGAGGTCCTGGTACCTGCTCCCCACTCCATGGCCCAAGGCGGCATGGCTCTGCTGCTGGATGAGCCTTGGCCTTGGGCCCCCTGCATGGCCCAGTCCGCTGGCCAGACTCCTGGGGGGAGGAGCACGGGCTGCAGAGACTGGAGGGAGGAGGCGAGGCCAGCGGCCACTGGGTGCTGGCAGCTCCAGGGCAAAGGGCAGTTCATCTCTGGCCTGAGCGAATAAGCAGGACAGCCATAGAAGGTTTCTAGCATGCAGAGCGCAGTGTTTGTGTGTGTGCAAGCACACACTGCACATTGGTGCCCCTGTTAGTGGGCTTCAGCCTGCCTGCCTCACCCACCATCTGTCCGCTGGCCCCTCGTCCAGTACCCTCACAGGCTCTGGGGGACCCAGGGACCAATAAGCCCTCTGACGGTCACTGCTGGCCTGGCCCAGCCCTCCCCACATCTTTGCTAACTGCTTCCTCCACCCCCTCACTGCAGCCAGCTGGTTTCCTCTCCGGCTCTGCTCTTCGTTCACAATATTCTGTGCAGATGTTAAGCAGTGTGTGTCCCTCTGGCTGTGCATTTGTGGCCCCTGCTTGTGCACGTTCTGAGTCAAGGTGTGAGAGCGTGTGAATCGGGGAGGGGGCAACTCCCATGGACTTGTGCAGAAAAAGGGCTCTCCAGCTCCTGGCAAGGAAACATCCAGGGTGGTTATGCCCCTTCCTGCCCTTTCTTCTCCAGGCAGGCTCCCCACAAGAGAGCTCCTCGGCTCACATTCCCCTGTGTGGCCACCTCGGGCCAAGAAAGCTCATTTTTTCTCATGATTTCCAGCAAAAGTCTCAAGGCTGATACTCATTGGCCAGGCCCAGGGCACATGACCCACCTCTGGAGAGGGAGCAGGCTGGTTCCCCAAAAGAACATGGGGGCTGCCCCAGAAGAAGAAGTGGGTGCTGGGCAGGCAGGAATGCAGGTGACTGCGTGTGGGCCGAGTTGGAGAATTCCAGTGTCCTTGTCGTCAGTATCACTCCAAGTTAGAACGGGGTCTAGAATCCTGGAGCGGGATTGTTCAGGTGGGGAAACTGAGGCACCAAGAGCCAGCTGGTGAGGGCAGAGCCAGAAGGCAAGCCTCTGGCGGTCCTCCCTTCACTACAGCAGGGGTGCAGCCCGGGATGGAGCCTACACTGGCCCACATCCCAAACCAAACCAGCGTCCCCAAGAATCTCGTCACCCCTGCTCTGGCGTCTGGGCCTCAGCTTTGTTGGGCTCTAGGCTGGGGTGGGGGATCCCTGCAGGGGGCTGAGGCCAGGGCTTGAGAAACCCCATTTTGGCCAACCCCAGTCCAAAAAAAGGGACCCGCCTCCCTCGAAGTCCAGAGGGCTGGAGTGAGGGGTACCAAAAGAATCGGGGCTGCCCCCGGTATCAGGAACACCTAGGTGACAGGCCTATCGGAGTGGGGGTCCAGCCCTGTTCCAGTGCCACAGCTGGGGGGAAGGGGAGCCTAGACCACAGGGCTGAAGAGGCCAAGGGGCTGCGGACGCTTGTCCAGAAAGACCTGTTTGCTCAGAGACCCAGGGGGTCAAGGCCTGGGCCTGGGTAATTATTAACAGCTGCTTGGCTCATGGCTGCCCAGTGTGGGGCGAGCTGGAGCCCAGAGCCTGGAGACTGCCTCCTCTCCTCCCCACCCCACCCCCAGGCTGCCACCTCACACGAGGGGGGCCCTAGAGGGAGCCTGGGGAGGGCTCTCAGCTTCCGAAGGCACCTGCTGTCTGCAGCCCCATCTCCTTCCCGAGTCCCGTGCCAGGATCCTAGGGCCCAGGGCAGGCCAGAGGGGGCCCGAGGCTCTCGGAGGCAGTTGTGTTAGCCCAGTTTCCGGGGCGTCACGTCCAGCAGGGTGGCCAAGGCAGAGGTGGCGGCAAGGACAGGAAGCCTTGTTCAGAAGAAGGGGCATGCTGGGCACGAGGGGTCAGGGGACACCTGTTTCTCTGGCCGGGGAAGGTTTAGTGGCAGGATGTTAGGGGGGTGGCAGAGTATCTGCAAGAGGCAGACGTGCTGGGCCCAAGTTCCTATCAGTCTGAATGGGAAGCTTCCCGGGCACTGACCCTGACGGGGGATAGCTGAGCTCCTTGTCACCATCCCCACCACCTCCCAAGTTCTGCAGTGCCCCAGGGAGAGCTTCTTCTCTCACCAAGGAGCAGGTGTTGACAGAGGACCTGGAGCTGCATTAGCAGCTTTTGGGCTGCAAATCCCTGCTTTGTCCTGCAGATTAGGCCTCCCTGCCCAGGGGAGGAAGGTAGAGAAAGGAGTGCCCCATGGGGAGGGGTGAGGGACAGGGGGCCCAGGGCCTGGAGACAGGGTAGGCTGGCTACCCACCCTTGGTTCAGCCTGACCCAGGACATAGGGCCATGCCAGAGGGCCTGGGGGTGACAGGAGGCAGAGGCTCTGCATTTGCATGGCCAGCAGCTGCTGTCCCTGGAGCCGGAGCTGAGCCAGCACCTCTCAGACGGTGTCAGGGCACCCCACGGGTCTCACTCAAGTGCAGGTCTCTCACAGGCCCCTTGGCCCAGGAGTCAGCCTTTCCAATGAGCTCCAGATGAGGTCAAAGCTCCCGGAACCCCTGAGAAGGGCAGTGCTTCTGGACGGTCCACCCGCACCCTCAGATTAGAGACCATTGGCCTCGAAGTTGTTCATCTTTATTCGTTGACGCTTTGGGAGATGGAGCCGCTGGAGGGGGTCCTGGTCCGCCCAGGAAGAGGGGAGTCGGGGGTAGCCTGTGCCTGGGGTGCTTGCGGGGTGGGGAGTGCTCACCCCCCTCCACAGCAGTAACGACGGTCCAAGCCCAGACACCCCAGCCTGTGCTGCCTGGTGAGGGTGAGGGGACTTTGGGAAAGGCTTTGGGGCTCGCCCTGGGAATTCGCTCAGCTCCAGCGTTTTTGGAGCCACCCCTGAAACTGAAACCCCAGCCTCGGTGGGCAGAGGGGGCGCTGCAAGTCCCACGCGGCCCAGACCCACCAGTCTCCACTTCGGGACACTATTGCTCCCTTTGCACGCTTCTGCCCCCGACCAGGAAATCCCGAGCCCAGGCTGCCTGTCCTTCCCTGAGTCAACACTAGCTGAGGAGGAGGGCAGGAGCAGGGAGACAGGCCACAGGCCACCAGCCCCCAGGGTCCTGGCCGACGGTGCCCTGTCACACACACGCACTCACACACAGATAGACGTACACACGCGCACAGACACACGGGCACACAGCCACCCGTGCACTCACAGACATGTGTACACAAACTAAGTCGCCCGTACACACAAGACACAAACTCACAGACACAGGCACACACCTGGGCACGCGCACAGGCACAGGTACCAACACAGCCACACACCCGTAGTCACACGCAGACATCCACTGGCGCACTGCACACAGCCACACGCTTCCAGGCCCCCAGCCGCCACGCATCCCAGGCCCGTGGGAGCCAAGCACCCAACTCCCCGTGCTCGCCGACTCACCCACACGCATCCCCTGCTCTCCCAGCGGCCCTGGCTGGGGCCCTCCCTTGTGGACACCAACCAGACGGTGCCCAGGAGGTGGGAGACCAGGGCTGGGCCTGGGGCCTGGCGAGTAAAATAAAGTGGCCACCGGCATGGGGCGATGCCCGGAGAAGACCCCTGTCTAGAAGGGCTTTTTCCAGAGGACAAAAACAATGGACCTGCAGGGGTTTTCTGAGAGAACAGGACATGCCCTTGGGGGTCACTGATGAGCAACATCTGGTAATAGTTTGGGCCCTGTGGAGAGAGCTGATCAGAATGGACAAGCATACCTGACTAATCGATATCTGTCTGCTCCCCACTTTGTAAGAGCCCCCTAAAGAAAACGGAAACTTCATGCCAGTCAATCAGAACGTTTCCTCAGCTGCTTCTGCCTTGGCCCTGTACTGCTTTCCCTTCTTACGCCCCGGGCAAGCACCCCTCTACTTTCTGAATGGGGCAGGAGTAGCCCAACAGAGCCGTGAGATCCTGAATTGCATGATGTTTTTCTTTTATCAAGCCTCCCATGCACAAGGTTTCTGTCTTTAGGGCCAAGGCCCACCCAAGACGGCCCAGCACCCCTGAAGAGACAGGGTCCGGGAGGTGATGGGCAGCATCCCTTAGGCCCCCGAGCCTGACGGGGAACCGGCTGGAGGTGTTGGGGCCCTGCTGCGGGAGGGGACACTCATCGCCTGGTCCCCATCGGTCTACCAGCTTAGACTGGCCCCCGAGACAAGGCCTGGGCCTGGCACGCAGTAGGACCTCGAAATGGAGTGGTCAGGGCTGGTCCTGCTGCACACCTCATCTTCCAGCTCACCTCCACCACTCGCTGGGAGCCGGGCCCGGGCCAGACAGCCTGTCCGTGGCTCCCGGCTCCCAGGCAGGCGGGCAGCCCTGGGACGTGCCTGCACATGGCTTCCCTGTGGCCGCACGCCAAGACAGCGCAGAGTCAGGCCAAGAGCAGCACTCTCAGGGCCTGCCCACCGCCCACAACCCGCCCAGCTTCCCAGGCCTGCCCCCATGGGGCCCCAGCCCTCGGCACCCCGGAAGGACCTGACTCCCGGGGGGATGGGCATCTCACACCAGGGCCGGTCTTGCAACCATCAAACCATGCAGGCCCTCGTCCTGTCCACTGGCCACCACACCACACCTGTGCAACCCAGCCACTGTTCCCACCTTGCTGCTTGTCACTGCCCCCCGCCTTGAGCCACAGCGGCCCCCACCCTGTTCCCCCAGCAGCTGGCTCCGGCCTCCAGGCCTTGGCACAGATGCCCCCCTGGATCATCATATGACTGGCTCCTTCTTGTCACTCTGGGTTTGGCTCCCCAGGGAAGCCCACCTGAACCATCCCCACTCCCTGCCCCTTACACCTCACTCCCTATCCTTGTTCCTGAATTGGCCCTGCTCTTAGCCTCGTGGGCTTGTCCATCATTTGTCTTCCCTGCTAGGGTGTCAGCCCCTGAAGGCAAGGACCATGTCTGTCCCACACGCAGCCTGGAAAAAGCCCAGCTTTCGGTAGCTGGTGGTCCCCCAATGTTTGTAGAGCGAATGAGTGAGAAAGGGCACTGCCCAAGGCATGAGCCTGAAATGCAAACGGCCGCTTGTCGGGCATGGGTCAGGCCTCCACTGGGCAGCTGGGGCCTCCTGGGGTGCCCCCGGCTCACACATGCAGGAAGGCCCGGCTGAGCGGGTCAGGACTAGGGTGGGAATTTGGAGCCATGTCCTTTCCCCTGAAGGAGTTGTCTCTGCCCTGGCTGCCTCGAGGAGCCCTGAGCTGAGACAAGCCCCTTGCGTCTGGTTTCCAGGACTCGCACCCCGCCGCATCTTTGTCTGGAACATTCTGCTGCCCGAAACGCCTCCTCTGATCTGCCCAGCCGGTCCTTCCTGACCCTGAGTACCCATCAGAGCCCCCTCCCAGCCCCCAAATCCCCTCCCCACAGCACACAGGCCCTGAGGTCACGCCCTGCTCCCCTGCCGCCTGCACCCGGATCGGCTGGTAGCAGCTTCCAGCCCTTAATGGGCTTCTCGGGGTTCTCCCCACCTCGGGCAGGTTGAGGGGTGATGAACAGCCTCATCAGAGGTCAGAAAGATGGGGTTTGGCAAGGAGCCAATGAGACAGCTCAGAGGACAAGGGGTGTCAGGCAGAGAGGGGAAGGGGTAACCCTGATCCTGGAGCCAAGGCTTCGGCAGCTGGCGCCGCGGCTGTCAGCAGGTCGGGTCATTCACTGGTTTGCTCTCTCTCATCTTGTCTCGGGCAGGTACCATATGTGAGGGGGGTGGGCTCTGCTCCCTCCTCCTCCAGGCAGCTGTGGGGGGCCCAGGGGCAGGACTGACCTGGCTGGTCCCCACAGGGGAGGAGGGAGGACGTGCCTGGTTTTCACCCTAGACCAAGATTAACCAACAAGAGTCCAGAGGCCAAAACTGCCCCCTGCCCGGTTTTGGTAGAGCCTGTGAGCTAATGATTCTTACATTTTTAAATGGTTGAAGCGGCAGTGGGGGGGGGCGGGGGGGCATCTAAAGAAAAGAATAGTTAGTGACACGTGAAAATGAGATGACATCCACATTTCCATGCCCATAAATAAAGTTTTATTGGAACACAGCCACGCCCATGTGCCTCTGTATTTCCTGTGGCTGCTTTCATGCTGCAAGGGCAGAGTCTGGCAGTTGCAAAGAGACCGTCTACCCCGGAAAGATGAAAATATTTACCATCTGGCCTTTTCCAGAAAATGTTTGCTGCCCTCTGCCCTCGACCCTCCACCCACGAGCCAACCAGCTGTGGGCAAACCATCTCTGCTCCCAGTCCTCACCATTTGCAAAACATTTCCCTGTTTGCAAAATGGGGTGAGCAGCGCTCCTCTTGGTGAGCAGCGGCGAGGAGTCCAGAGTTCACCGGCCGTCACCAGATGACGTGGCTGTCCCCTCCTTTCTCTCCCTTGTATTATTTCATTTATTTGGCCAGTAAGTATGAACTGAGCACTTCCTTATTCTGTGCCCAGCACAGAGCTGGGAGACCATTAAGCCAGAGGGGCCCAGAGCTGGGGCGGGGAACCCAGCCCGAAGGGCAGGGGAGGCTTCCAGAAGGAGTGGCGCCCAAGTCGAGTCTTAAATTACACAGAGATTTGCCAGGGGGAGCAGAGCTGGGAAAAGCATTCCAAGTGGAGGGAACATCTTCAGCGAAGGTGCAGAGGCTTGAGAGAATAGCAGGCCTAGACTTTAGGGATCAGAGACAAGCAATATAGAGCCAGGGAATGGAGGACTGGGGACAATCCGAGGTCACTCCCCATCACCAGCTCCACCCCCACCCAGATTTGGCGCCAGGTGGTCCTGGTGCCCACCAAGGGTGAATGCAGGAGGACCTGGCACGGCGAGGTGCAGCGTCAAGAGCAGGGCCGAGGTGCCACCGGAACTGGACTAGCCAGCGGGTGGGCGGGGAGTCGGGGGCTCAGCCCGGCAGGGTTGGGGGGTGCTGGGGCTGGGGCCACCTGGTCCTGCCCCCTGGCCCCAAGCAGCCGCTAGAGTCCAGGGACGGGGCAGGCTGGCACAGGCAGGGAGCTGGCAACAAAGGCCTATTCTTCACGGTTTAAAAAAGTCTGAAAACCTGTCCAACTTCCATGTGTTAGATGCTCCAGGAGGTTCCCCCTTTGGAGGCTGCTCGCGATACTTGTCTGATAAGGGCCCAGTGCAAGGAGATTTAATTATGGCCCCGAGAACTTGGTGTGAACAATCGGCTGAGTGTTTGCTTTGCTGCTCACCCCCCTTCCCTGGTGCTAATGGGGACCACCAGCCAGTGCCAGCTAGTGGGACTGGGTGACCCCAGGCGTTGCAGGCTCCCCACTCTTCTCCCTGGGTGTTGGGGAGGGAGGCGGCGGGCCCCAAGCTCTTCCCAGGCTGCCACTTCCTTGCTGGGTGGCCTCGGCATACCCATTTGTAAATAACAAAGCCGGTCATCGGGCACTAAAGGAGACCGAGGGGTGGAGTGTCCGCACACAGCGAATGCTCGGGAGACGCTGCACAGCCCCTGGAAGGAAGCATCTGGCTCCTCAGCTCCATCCTGGACCAGCTGGATGTGCAGGGGGAGGGGAGGGGCCCCTCAGCAGCCCCACCCACACTTGTCCCACCCTGAACCCCAGGTGGCTCACAGGGTGCTGGGCCTGGCTGGGGCCCACCCCTCTTAGGGGGTTATGGCCACAGCTCCCCAGCACCCCAGGGCCCACCTCGTGTCTGGCTCCCACACTGTGGGCCCGGCCGAGCCCCCCACATCCACATCGAGCACCCCTGAGTGTGGGCCCAGGAACTTGGCTGGGCACAACTCAGCGTCATTTGTGGGAGAAACCCTTCAGGGTTCAGAGGAGAGAGAATCGGTGGCCCCCAGATGCACAGAGACACTTGCTCACACAGAGACACACACACATGCCCCCATCCCACTCATGCACAGACACACTCACAAAGCACACGCACACCCGGGCCCTCCCCAGCCAGGCCCTGCCCTCCCACTGCCTCAGCGGCCAGGAAGCTGCCGCTCGGCTCCCCGTGGGGCCACACGGAGTCTCCATGTGTCTGTGTGTGCATGTATATGTGTGTGTGCGTGTATATGTGTGTGCAAGTGTGTGCCCGTGCATGTGAGCATGTGCATGGGCCATCGTGGCGCTGGGCATGCCCTTGGCCTGCCTGGAGTGTCTGGTGAAGGGGAGGCCAGAAACCCTCGCCTGAGTGCCCTGCGGCAGGGGCGCGCACGGTGCCAGCTTCAGTCCCCTCCCTCCCACCTTGGCCCTGGGCAGGTGCTCACAGCAGAGGCTCGGTCCCAGGAGCTGGAGAGGCCTCATCAGGGGCTCCACGGTTCGCACCCCAGAGCATCCCGCCACCCCCGGGGGCACAGACCCAGCTCTTGCTGCTCTGCGGGGAGTCGCTGGGGCCGAGACGAGCAGCCCCCACTGGGCCTCCAGCTGAGACCAGGAAGCCATTTTGAACCATGAAGAGAAGAGGAAGTTCCTGCAGCCCCAAAACAGAAACAGGAAGCTGGGAGGGGGGTAAAGGGATAGGGAACGGGAAGGGGGACCCAGGCACCCGGGCAGATGCACCCGAACACCGCAGCCCCCTGAGCCCACCCGGCCTCTGGGCCCCTCTGGGTGGTGGCTGAGTCCGGGCAGCTCTGCTGGACCCTGATGCCGCAGCAATGCCGGCCCGGTGGGCAGACGCGCCGAGGGGCTCTCAGAGGCCGCTAATCATCTGCCTGGCGTGCAGGCTGCTCTGATCCTGACGGAGAGGCCAGGGTCTGCTCGGGGACCCTGGGCGTGGCGGCTGGGATGCCCTCAGGGTGGCCTGCCTCCCGCCACCAGCCTGCTCGGCACTCCCCTGACCAAGCGCTCCCCTGCCTGGCTCTCTGGCCTTGAGTCCGTCTGGCAGTGAGTCTGACTTGTCTGTGTATTTCCCCAGAGGCCCTGGGGAACGTGACAGGCCCCCACCCCGCCCCTCACTTGGGAACTGCACACGGGACCGTCCTGGGCACCTCCGTGGAGAGGGGACATGGGCTCTGCCCCAGGCGGACACACCACAGCCTCCCGCCAGGCCCGGAGCAGGAGCGTCCTCGGCTGGGGCCTCAGCCCCCCCTCCTGTCATGTGGGCAAGGGACAGGGACGGCCCAGCCCACAGGCCCCCAAATGGGGGCCCTGTCAGGGTCCAGAGCCCTGCACCAGCCACCAAAAATGGGGTATCTCCCTGCTCACCAGGGCCGGGGCTGGGATGCAGGTGGGGCGTGTGGGAGGCAGAAGGGCAGCTCTCCCCAGGTCTGGAGGCCTTGGCAGGACGACTCTGGGGGCTAGTGGGTGGGGTAGGGAACTAGGGGGCCAGAGAGACAGATGTCACCAATTTCAGTTCTGCCCCGGCTGGCCTGAGGCCGCTTGGGACTTCCCAGGGTGGAAGGACAGGCGGGGGGCCAGGGCCTTGAGGAACCCCGTCCTCATCCTAGTGGAAGCTGGCTGCAAGGGAGGCTGGAGGTGGGCTGGGGGTGGAAGGAGAGTGCTTCCCTGGGGTCCATCCCCTTTCCCTGAGGCCCTAGGCAGGTCCCTCTGGTGCCCCCTGCTTCTCAACCCCAGCCCAAGGTGATGGCAACAAAAGAATTTGGGGCCTACTTGTCCCCACCCCTAAAATGGACGTTTTAGAGTTACAACCGCCCCCAGAGGCTTCTGGAAAAGATTTCCAGGATAGGAGTGAGAGGTCCTGTGCTGAAGGATGAGACAGAAACCACAAGACCCCAGACGACCCCATCCTCTCAGCTCCTCCTGTTCATCCCCTCAAGGAGGAAAGCCGGGGACGGGCGGGGCGGGAGAAGAAACCCTCTGCCCCGCCGCGGCCACCCTCCTCAGCCCAGCCCGGGGGTGGTCAGCACCTGAGTCAGCAGGGGAACAGGCCCCCGGCCGGGGAGCACATCTGACCGGACAGTGTTCTGGGAGATCAGTTGTGAAACTTGCTTCAAACCCCCAAACCACAAAAACGGCCGATTTTCCCAGCCCCGTTCTCACGTTTCTCAGATTAGCCGAGGAGTCTTCAGCATTTCCATCTGAGAGAAGCCAGGCCGGCCACCAGCCAGCCCCCAGGGACCAGAAATCCGCACTTGGAGACCGGGGTGCCACGGAGACCCCTCCCGAGCTGGCCTGAAGCACCCCGGACCCTCCAGTGCATTTGTAAATGTGGGGTCTGGAGAAGGGAGCGGCTGGACCTTAGAAGGAAAACTGGAAATCAGGATTGGGGGGTCCTAGAAGCTGCTGGGGCTGTTCAGGGAGAATCTGAGAGCACCCTTCCCAGAGTAAAGGGATTCTGGCTAGGGGAGGGTGTGCCCGTGTGTGTGTGTACGCATATCTGCGTGTGAGTGTGTGTGCATGAGTGCAAGTGTGTGTGTGACATGGCACCCTCCGGCCTGGGCTCTGGGGGCTGGAGCGGTCCACGTGTGGCCTGTGCCCAGGCAAATGTCCTTGAATTCGAAAAGAAGGGCATAGAGGCGTCGCCTCGCTCCCTGCCCACGCGCACCGAGCTCCCGGGAGTGGCTCTTCCGTCCTCTCCCATTCGGTGGCCGGTGACAGCAGACAAGCAGCCTCTCGCCAGGCAAGGACTCATCAGGGATCCAGGGAGGGACTCGCTGCTCTCTTCAGCCGGGCTGTGAGCGGAAGTTAAAGCCGTCTTAGAAAGTGAGAAGCTGCTCCTCAGTTCTGTGGGGACGCGCAGCCTTGAAGGCCCGAAGCCCCCATGCCCTCTAATTAGGCCTGTCCCTGCCCCCCACCCCGGCCCGCTTCCTCTAACCAGATGCGCCGTCCAGCTCCTGCCCCCGAAATGAGGCAGGTGCAGACCCTCCGTGCTGTCCCTGCCTCTCACCCATTTGCAGGACTCAGCCTGGGCCGGCCCCGCTGGCGCCCCACCTCCCATCACCCTCGCTGCCCGCCCCACGGCCTGCTGCCCCGCGCCCAGCTCCTCAGTCCAGCCACCACCACAGCTGCCTGTTTCCAGCTGGAATGTCCCTGAGCCGAGAGAGAAACCCTGACGTGGCTTAACTTCTGTGGCAATTCAGAAAGCAAAACGTCGAGAAGAAAACTTCTAAGCGCTCTCTCTGCGTTTGTCCTTGCAAGCCTCCCCGTCGTTGAACTGTGCCTTTTCTTTAAAATGCCATGAGATGGCCGAATCAGGAAGACCTCGTTTTTGAGTAAGATGAGCGAGGCAGGAAAGGACAAATACTGTATGATCTCACTGATAAGAAATAATTAGAACATGCAAATTCACAGAGTCAGACATTAGAATACAGGTTACCAGGGGTGGGGTGGGGCAGGAAATGGGGAGGTATTGCTTAATGGGAACAGAGCTTCTGTTTTGGGGTGCTGGAAAAGTCTTGGTAATGGATGGCGGTGATGGTAACTCAACATTGTGCACGTAACTGAATTGTATCCTTAAAAGTGGTTCAAAGGGAAGATTTTATGCTGTATACCACAATAAATTTTTTTAAAAAGCGATAGAATTGTACAACACGAAGAGTAAGCCCTAATGTAAACCATGGACTTTGGTGAATGATATGATGCTTATAATGATATTGGCTCATCTGTTGTAACAAATGTATGGCACTAAAGCAAAATGTTAACAATAGGGAAAATGTGCGTGGAGCGGGCTCTATGGGAACTCTGTACTTTCTGCATGATTCTTCTGCAAACCTACACCTGCTCTAAAAAATAAAATTTTAAAAGTATAGGAAAAAAATGCCATGTAAGAAGTGCATGGTACTCGTCCCTCACATTACCCGTGGTAAAGTTAAAATCAGCTCTAATGTGGCGTGTTGGGTGTGGAAGCCACTTGTCCTAAGTTGTAACACTTGGAGACCACCGCCAGGCCCCTGAGAATCCCTCCTCCGGGCTGCAGCATGGGAACAGGTCCCCGAAGCCAAGGCCATAGCCGCAGAGTCCAGGAGGCCCCCCAGACCCAGAAGCCCCCGCCGTGGGGCAGGCTGGGAAGCAGATCGGCATGCCAGCTGTGTGGCCAGGCCCTGGGCAGAGGACAGGCACACGTCCCCACCCAGCGCCCCCCACATGCCCCGGTGCAGTGGGAGGGGGACAGCGAACAAGGAATTGTCCGGGAACAGCAGAGCCCTGATGGTGACATCTGCTGAACATGGGCCGGGAGGCCCAGAGCCCCAGGACGGGGGGCCTGACACAGCTGCCCCGAGGAGAAAGGGCACGGAAGCCCACGAGCTGGGATGCGAGGGGGTCAGAGCCAGGGAGGCTGTGGAGGAAGGAGTTTTCCAGGCAGAGGGACCGGGGTGCTGGGGAGGAGGAGGAGGCCAGGACGGCAGAGAGAGCGAGAGGAAGGGGGCCGGGGCAGGGGTGGGCAGGACGGGACGCGCAGCCGTAGTTGATGGCAGGCTCAGTCCAGGGCTGGGCGAGGACTCCGTCAGGAAAGCGGCCCACTCCCGCGGCCCTTCACGACAACGGCTGCATGGGATGCAGGCAACAGTGTTGGGTGTGGGGGTGGGCGTGGAGGGACGTGGCCCGCCCGGGGAGGGCAGTGGAAGGGCGGAGGCATCAGGAGGTCCCCGGGTGGACCATGTCCCTCCACGCCTGGGTGTGCGTCTGCGTGTGTGTGCATGTATGTGTCTGAGTGTGCAGACGTGTGCACGGGTGAGGGGGTGCACGCACCTGTGAGGGGCTCGGGCCTGGCTGTCGGCCCTCTCCCCTCTCCCATCCCGCATCCGGTGTCCCCACCTACTCGCCACGGACATGACAGTGATGGTAAGAAGGTCTCAGTGTCGCAACTGCATTTCCTCTCGAACCCAGGTCGCCAGAGATTAGCCGAGCGCCCCGCGTGGCACCGGGAGATAACGCCCCCCTCCCCCCATTTCCTAATCTGATTCATTCCCAACTGATAACGGGGCCAGGGCCTGTGGCGATGAAGAGACACCCCAGCTGGTCCCGCCAAGGCTGCTGTGAGCTGCCTGCAGGGCTCTGGGCAGCGGGACCAAGGGCAGAAGGGCCCTGAGGTGGACATGGAGGGGCAGACAGACAGACACTGGCAAGACAGGGAGAGAGACACAGTGAGAAGGAGACACACACAGAGGGGAGGTGGGTTCAGGGGAGAGTGAGAGTGAAGAGGAAAGGAGAGAGAGAAAGAAACAGAGCAGCAGAGAGAGACAGACAGACAGATGTATAAATAGAGAGGGGCAGAGAGAGAATAAAAGACAGAGCCAGAGAAGGAGTGGGGTGGTGGCCCCAGTTCAGGAGGGACGGGGAGAGTGAAAACAATGACGGAGGCGGAGGTGCAGTGCATGGAGGGGGGGCCTAGCGGGCCTGGCCCTCCCCGGCATGCCTCCTGTGGCCTGGACACAGGGATCGGGGCTGGGTGGAGGCCCAGCTGCTCCGACGCCCGCCAGGCCTGGCCCCAGCGGGGATCCGAGGGGTAGGAGCAGCAGCCCCAGCCCCCAACACTCCATCCCCTGGCCAGCCCAAAGCCCCAGTCCTCGGAGGAAAGGGCTGGAGCCAGGGGCCACATGCAGCTGGGCTGGGCAGGAGGGGGCTAGGCCAGGGCCAAGGCACAGAGGAGCTCCTCAGGGTTTATTTGTTTCCCGAGGGGTCTGGTGGGACTGAAGCTCGAGGCAGAGGGAAGCCAGGCTGGGCTAGGGGGGCCATGAGTGGCCTCCTGACCGTCTGTGCTTTCCCCTACCTTCACCCCAGGGAGGTGGCAGGGGCCCGGAGGGAGGCAGGGGGCCGCCAGGTACCAGGCAATCCAGCACCCTGGGACAGGGCCAGGTTGCTCTCCATGCCCCCCTCCCAGACCAGGCTCTTTCCTGGGCCACAGAGCATTGAGCCCTGGCCACCTCCTGGCTCTGGGGCCCTGCCCCAAGCACCTGTCCTGTCCTGTACGTTAGACGTTAGAGGGGTGCAGACAGCCGCCCGCCTGAGAGGCCTGGGGAGCTAGGCAGCCTCGGACAGGCCACAGGGCTTCCTGGAGCAGCCGGCCAGGGGCAGGGCTTCCCTGAGCTGGGCAGAGGGAGCAGGCACTGCCTGAGCCCGTGTGGGACAGGCAGTGGCTGGGGCGGTGTGAAGCAGGGGCCGAGGCGCAAATCTTAAAGTCCTCGTGAACCTCGCGGCCGGGCCAGAGAGCCCGCGAGGCTCCTCAGCGGGGCCCACGCTCCTCCACCCCGGGGACCCCCAACCCCAGCCCCCGAAGGACGACGGCGTCCAGTCGACATCCCCTGCCCCCGGCGCTGCCCGGGGAAGGCTCGCCTTGCCCCCGGCAGGACGGCCGCCCCTCTGATTTGGCGATGCCCGCCCCGATGCCCTGCCTGCCGGCGACCACAGGAAGCGCTGCCCCAGCTCAGCACTTCCCCTTTCTGAAATCTGCCCCTGGCAGCCTGGTGGCCAGGGAAGGCAGACTTCCCGCTGCCCCCACCCTGCGTTCTGCCCGGCAAACACAAGTGGTTTGTTCCTGAGCTTCCCTGGGCAGAGGTGACCTTCTTGCCCCAACCACACATCAGTTATTTATCAGAACAGGAAAGATGTCACCAGAGATATATCCTCCCCCCCACCCCGGGAGGATCTGGCCTGCTCCAACGACCGCACGCCTGCTCGCCACATCACACGGGACCTGCTCGCCACATCATACAGGCCTGCGTGGCTGGCGCGTGCGGGGCCACCCTGCAGAGGGTGCCCGGGGGGCAGGAAGGATGGCGATGGGCCCAGACGGGCTCTGCGTCCGAGCTGATGGCGGCCGGGGGAGGCTTACTGGAAGAGGGGTCGCCCTCCTGCAAACCCTCGGCCTCTGGCTTTGGCTGGCCACATGGCACTGGTGTCCTTTGGGGCCTCTGACAGTCACCCTCCCTCCAGATTCGCTCTGAGCATGTGGCACATCCGAGGGCTCCTCTGTCCCTGCACTGGGAATACCCGGACCTCACGGCCTCCGACTGCTCCCCTATCCCTCCGTCCCACAGCAGACCTAGGGCTCAGCCCCTGGAACTCAGAGCCGCTGTGAAGAAGGGAAGAAGCCGCCGTCAGGCTTTCTCAACCGTGGCACTGTTGACATTTGGGGCAGGATAATTCTGTGTCGGTTGGGGGGCTGCTTTGTGCACTGCAGGGAGCTGAGCAGCATCCCTGACCTCTGACCACTACATGCCAGTAGCATTTCTCACCTACCCCCCACGAGTTGTGACAATCAAAAATGTCTCTAGACGTTGTTAGATGTCCCCTGGGGTGCAAAATTGCTGTTGGCTGAGAAACAGTGATCTAGACACATCAAAATGTCCCTGACATCCAGGGCCATAAAGTTCTGTTTCTAGACTGATCTGTTTAAAAGATTTGTGCTAGAAGAGGTGGTCCCTGGTCAGGTCTGGGTTGCTGGGAGCTGCAGGGGGTGCCTGATGAGGAGCCTGTGCTGCAGGGCCCCTCCAGGGTTCTGAACATAGTAGGGACAGAGCCTGAAGCCAGAGGGGGACCCCCTGTGCCTGGAAGAGGGCCAGTGAAGCTGGGAGGATATACCCCACATGCCGAGGAGACGTACTGTGGGACAGGAACGGATTCCCCTAGAGCCACAGCGGCACTCGGGGCAACAAGCCAGGACCAGGGAGGCTTCATAATCAGGGTAGAATGCAGGAACAGGGCTGGACTCCCAGAAGGCAGCTGGAACTGACCTCCTCGCGCAAAGCCCAGGGCTGGAAAGGCTGCCCTGAGCAAAGAGGGCTCCTACATCGGAAAGTGGACACCAAGGTTTCCCTCTCCCAGAGGCAATGGGTGGCATAAAGAAGTCACTTTTGAGAAACCAAAACCCTAGCTTGAGCCATAAATAGGTGTGGGGTTCAAATTTATACAACCCAAGGGCTCTAGTACCCCAAATCTAGACTTTAACATAAAAACTGAATAGTACTGTGAAAGTTACTACCAACCACTTGACAGGGACACTTCCATAGCCCAGGGTGAGTGCCACAGAAAATAACAACCCCTGATGAAGATGCACTCACAATAAATTGTGGAATTTTGAATAACCCAAAGGAAGCAAGCCTCTATGTCAGCAGGAGATCTTAGAGCTGTAGATATTAGAGAAATTTTTAAAAGACTACATAGTAAGTGTATTCAGAGTTATTAAGAAGGTAGAAGAGGGAGTGGAAGACATGAAAAATATTATTTTAAAACGGTCAATATGAAAATAAATCAAGTAGTGTTCAAAAATAACCACTGCATGCAGAGCGGGTGCAGCTCAGTGGTTGAGCACCTGCTTCACATGTATAAGGTCCTGGGTTCAATCCCTAGTACCTCCTTAAAAAAAAGAGAAAGCCATTGCTGTATACGAAAAACAAAAGCTCAGTGAATGGGTTATATAGCAAATTATTTGGGGCTGAAGGGAGAATTAGAAACTGGATGACACATCTGCAGAAATTTAATCAACTACAGTATGGAGATATATAAACAAGGAAAATATGAAAGGCCAAGGCTGAGGCTGAGGTCCAACATTTATAAAATAGGAATTCCAGAAGGTGAAAATTGGAAAAATTCAAGACTGAATGCCAGCCGCCGTGTTGTGCTGTGGGGAAGAGAGACGGATTTGTAAGCCCCGGAGCGAGGTTCTGTTTGCCCATGGTCGCTGCTGTGCGGAGACCCGGGGGTGAGGTCACTGTCACCATGTCTGATCAGGTATCATTTTAGGCCCTAGAATTGGAAGATTGCCTCAAAAGCATGAAAGATCAGGAGGCGAAACCTTCAACGGAGGACTTGGGGGATAAGAAAGAAGGGGAATACATTAAACTGAAAGGCATTGGACAGGATAGCAGCGAGATTCACTTCAAGGTGAAAATGACAACACATCTCAAGAAACTCGAAGAATCATACTGTCAAAGACAGGGAGTTCCAATGAATTCACTCGGGTTTCTCTTTGAAGGTCAGAGAATTGCTGATAATCACACTCCGAAAGAACTGGGAATGGAGGAAGAAGACGTGATTGAAGTTTATCAGGAACAAACAGGGGGTCATTCAACAGTTTAGATATTCTTTGATTTTTTTCTTTTCCTTTAATCCTTTTTTATTTTTAAAAATAGTTCTTTTGTAATGTGGTGTTCAAAACAGAATTGAAAACTGGCACCCTATCTCTTTAAAACATCTGGTATTTTGAATTCTAGGGTTCAATATTCATTATTGTTTGTTTTCATTGTGCTAATTTTGGTGATCAAGACTCAGCCCCCTTCTATTGCTCTCTCCTTTTAAAAAATTACATGTGTGCACAGAGAGGCCACCTTTTCCAGGACTGTGCATTTTCAGGCTTGTGGTGATAAGATCGACCAACGAGAATGTTCATAATGACTTTCCAATTGGCCCTGAGATTCTAGCGTGTGACTGCTTCACTCCTGGACTATGACTTTCAGTGGGAGATGGAAGTTTTTCAGAGAACTGAACTGTGGAAAAATGACCTTTTCTTAACTTGAAGCTACTTAAATCTGAGGGGCTGGACCAAAAGAAGAGGAATATCTGGTTGGAGTAAAAATGACAGATAAGGCGGGAGTAGTGACTAACTCCAAAGATGGTTTCGATGAAGAGACAAAGCAATTTAAGATTAAAAACAATCCTGTCAGAAGATCCCAGAAAACTTCTAATTTTCTTTAATAGTTAATGAAGTTATTCATGCAGAAGTGTATACAACAGAACACAGCTCTTTTTTATTTTATTTGTACTTTTTGGCCTGGGATATGGGTTTTAAATGGACATTGTCTGTACCAGCTTCACTAAAATAAACAAAATATTTGTAAAAACTGTAAAAAAAAAAAAAAAAAAGACTGAATGGCCAAGAATTTCCAAAAGAAGGAATTCTCACATTGAAGGTATACACTGGGACCTAAAACAAATAAATACAACAAATCCATGCCATGGTAAATTAATGAAAAAAAGACCATCTTTAAAGCACCAGAAAGATATGAGAAAGATTACCACAAAGCAATGACAGCTAGACTGACAACCAGCTTCTCATCATCCATGATAGCAGCCAGACAACTAGAGAATAATATCTTCCAGAGGCTGAAGAAAATAGCACTCCACTAAATTCTATACCCCACTAAATTACAGTGTAGGAAAAGAATTGGAGCATGAAGGCAGGGTCTGTGAGAAGAAAGCATCCATCTAGCTTAGGAGTGGGACTGTTGGCCTATAAAACAAGTCATGAGTTTTGGGGCATGGAGAGGAAGCAGTAAGTCTGGCCTTTCGGACCCTTTCAATGGGAAAGTGATGAAGGTCTAGGTCAGAAACTGAGGTATGTTCTGGAGAAGAATGAGAAGAAACGACAAGAGAATCCCAGCAGGCCGGGTCTATGTCTGGACCTGACGAGATCCCCAGGCCAGGGCTGAAGGCCACATGTGACCTCCTCAGTGCAGGGGCCGCTCTGACTTCTGGACACAGCTGCCCCCTCCCTGTATCTCCACTTGACCGCTTTTTCCATTCTATTTAGATGACATCTCTTCTATGTGTTTTTTTTCCTTGAGTCCTCACCAGATGGACCTTTTCTCCCTATGAACTGACTAGTCTATCTTGGATTGTTTTTATCTGGCCCTTTTCCTTCCTTTCCCCTATGAGATGCCCTCCTGTGGAGCATCTTAGCAGGAAATACCCATCCCTGAGGGGGAACGGCCCCTGCCCAGCTCACGTGTCCTCATAGGGAAATTGGCGTGCCTGGGCCCTTCTCCCCAGCCATGGCTGCGGTGGGACAGCGATGGTTCCAGGCTCAACAGACACCACAGCCATAGTGATAACTAATATCTGTCAAGTGCCCACTCTTCGCCAGGCACCGTGAGCGTCACATATCGACTCACTCAACTTCTATGAGGTGTGTGAACCATTGTGACGTATCCCCATTTGCTACAGACAATGAAAAGGAATCACGGGGTGTCGACATGAGCGGCTGGGAGCAGAGGAGCCAGAAATCAAACCCAGGTAGCCGGCTTAGGCCCAGGGTCCTTCACCACCACACAGTGGGAGTGTGGCGGCCAGAGCTTGGGCGGGGGGCAAAGACCTCGGAGCTGCAGGGAGGGATTTCCCACCAGCCTGCGCTTGGGGGCCCTCACTTCTCAGTGGGTGATCAGGACTGGACAGGAGGTTGAAAATCTTCCATGGGAGGGTTCCTACTGCTGACCCATCAGGATGGGGGCACCCGAGGGGACGGAAATGGGAGATAGGGCCCCCGTAGGTCCCAGACTCAGGGCCAGGGGCCAGAAAGAGAGGAATGGGGCCTGGCCCTTGGCAGATTTGGGGAGTGAGGGAGGAGGGTGTCCAGGGGCAGTTTGGCTGGGGCAGGGGCCAGGACAGGGGAGAGGAGACTACAAAGGCTGGCGGCATTGCGGTCTCGAAAGGCCTCAAGCCAAGGAAATTCCAGGTTTGTCCCTCTTCCGGGACTCTCTGTGAGGAGGCCCAGGGCAGGCGGAGGCAGTGGGCCTGCCAGGGATTGGTGGCTCAGAAGGCAGCCTGAGTGTCCGGGGGTGGAGGGGACACTGGAGGGGCGGCTGGACGGTGGGCCTGCAGGCCAGCCCAGGTCCTCGTAGGGAAATTGGCATGCCTGGACCACTGGGAGCGGGGCCGCTGGGACATTGCCCAGAGGCTTGGCACAGGGTTTCCGGCAGCCTTGGGAGGTGACCCAGGCCCTCGAAGGAGCTGCTGTCCCTGCACCCAGGGAGAAGGGCAGGCGGGCACCCGTCTGGCACAGGGGCCGCTTCCTGGCCCATCCTGGCCTTGAACATGACTCCTGCCTGGACAGGCCAGCCTGCCAGCCTCCAAAAGAGCCGGGGTTGGGGGGGCGCCAGGGCCTGCAGCCAAACAGGAGGGGGCAGGGGTCCCATCAGAGCTGGCCACAGGACAATGCCTGCTCGGGCACAGCCGGCCCTGGGGGCCATCCCCTCAGGACCTCCAGGACTGCATCCTCCCTTGTGCAGGGCAAGGGGCTTCTCTCGGGGTTGCTGGGGCCCTTTGCCATCCTCCTGCGCCAGGCTCCTGGCTCCACAAAGACTAGCACCCTCCACCACCGCCGCTGACCATCGGGGGGCAGGGACGGGCAGCGGGCAGGGAGGCTGCCCCGAAGTGCTGCAAGAGCTGCGGGCCGCTCCACCTTTGTCCTTCGTGTCACCACCATCACTGCCCCAGGCAGGGAGGGGACGGCAGCCTTGACCTCTCCTGACCTCTGGGAAGAGTGCCCTCAGGACTAGTGAAACCAGCTCTTCCTGGCAACTCCACACTCCCACCCAGGTCCCCTGGCCTTCAGCACCCCACTGAGGCCTGCGCATGCTGACGGGGCCCAGGATGCCTCACAGCCCCAGAATCGGGCTCCAGCACGCAGAGACAGAGGCAGTGCATCCAACACGGGACCTCTGCCCACCCAGCGTTGGGTGAGCGCCGGCAGGCTCGCCCCAGGCCAGGGCTGCCGCCGTGGCCCAGGCTCCTCGTTCTGGACACACAGTGCAGGACCCCTCCTTTGGAATTCTCGTGTTCCAGACCGGGAGGTCAGCAGGGCAGGGCTCCCGAGGGCACCCCAGGTCAGCTGCAAAGAGGCCGGGTGGAGAGCCAAAGGCTGGGCCTCAGCCCCAGGAGGGAGGAGGAGGGGCAAGAGGCCCCACAAGACGGCCCTGGGGGGGATTTGGGGGTGCCCGCCCCCTGCCCACTCACCCACTGGCCTGGGCCAGCACAGGCCCCTCCTTGGCTCCTGAGGTGTCCCCAGGAAGCAGGTCGTCAGGACCTGAGAGGGCTTTCACGGGGCCAGCGCCTCCTGGAGTCAGTGGGGCATTGAGGTGTCCTCAGCCCCGGAGCTGGGCCCCCCTCAGCCCACATCCTGGCTCCCCCTCTACCCTGCCATACAGCCTTTTTCTGAGCCTCAGTTTCCCCGCCCGCAGTGCATTCTCCTCTCCCCCGGCTGTCCTCTCCCTGCACCTGCCGTCTCGGGCCGCTCCTCTCTCCATCCTTCCCCCTCCTCCTCCTGTCCTTTCTCTTCCTCCTCTCACCTCCCCGGCCACCCCCATCCCCTTCCTGCCTTCCTCCGAAGAGTGTGGGTCTCAACCCTGAGGGCGCTGGACCCCTGCCCCTCCCACACGGCAGACCCAGGTGGACCCAGGACAGAAGGTCCTTCAGGACACCCCATGAGGAGGGGTCCTTGTCTTAGCCAGCGAGGAGACGCCCCAGGCGCCAGGAAGGCTGCCGGCGGTGGGTCACAGGGTGAGCGCCTTCACACTGCCGACCTGGCTGGGACCGCTGGGAGCAAAGCCTCAGGGCAGTGGTGTCCTCCAGGGAGCCCCAGACTCCCCCAATTGCCCCCCAGCGTGACTCAGGGCATGGGGCTCCTTGGCCCACCAGCAGGGTCCACGGGGATGTCAGGGGTGGGACAGGGTGGGCCAGAGCAGGGCCCCTCCGGACTGAGCTGCAGGGGGCTGGCCCAGGGCGGAGGGAGGGGCCCAGGGCCGGGGGACCCTGCGGCTGGGGCTCGGGTGGGTCAGGGGCCTCGCCGCAGGGCAGGGGCCCTGGGCACCGCGGCTGCAGGAGAGGGGCTGCGCCTGCCTGGGGCGGGAGACAGGAAGCCCAGGGCCCCGGCCCGATGGCCTCAGAAGGGACCCCCAAGCCCCCCGTTTCCCACCCTTGGCCGCTTGGGCCCCTCTTCCCCGCCCGTCCCCAGGGCGGCCGCTGCCTGGGCCGGCCTCCAGCTCCTGCTGTGGCCCTGAGTGTGGAGTGAAGGGAAGAGGCTGGGCCGAGGGGGCCAACCGCCTCCCGTTCTCCCCCACCCCCTCAGCCTGGGCCTGAGCCAGGGGGTCACCCCCTCATCCACCCCAGAGACCAGGGCCGGGATTGGTGGAAAGACCGATAGGTCCAGGGGTCACAGCATGTGGCCAGGTCAGAGGTCAAAGATTTGCTGACAGCAGCCTGGGGGGTATTGATCTGGTGGGGGAGGTGGCAGACCTCTGTCCCCTGCCGAGGACATGGCATGGAGTGGTGGTCAGCCAGCCGGACACAGCAGGACCCGCCCCAGAAGAGGCTTCTAGGGATGGGGGGCAGGGGGCTGCAGAGCCCCTCTCATGGCCCTGGTCCCGCGCTAGGCAGGGTTCCACAGGTTTCAGCTATCACCCTCGAGCTGATGCTCCCACGTGCCTGGGCTTGTGTGGCTGGGGACAGCAGGGGCTAGGGGACCCGGCACTGAGCCTCCAGAGCACTCCCTGGCTGGAGATACTGGGCTTGGGGGAGTTAGGATAAGAGCGGCCCAAGAAGCCTCCACGTAGGGACCTGACGCTGGGACGGAGAGGATTCAAGCAGAGACAGGCCGAGGGCTGGCTCCCTGGGGAGTGGGGTGCAACCTGGGGGGTGGGCTCCCTGCACCAGGAGGGACCCCAAGGTCATTCCAAAGCTGACTGGTGATCACAGCACTCCCATGGAGCAGTCCCACTCACTTCAAAGCCTGTGCCTAGCTCATGCCTGTGGGGCGTAGCAGCAATTCCAGGGCTCCCCACCCAGAAAGATGCAGTGGGTGAGTCCAAGGAAGCTTCCAGTCCCTGCCTCTGCCCAGAGCAGCCCTAAGGGGCGGCCAGCCCTTTCAGCGGCCTCTTTCTCCCCCCATACACATCCACCCACCAGTCCAGACTGGAAGAAGTCTGGGTCCTCCCTGGCCCCGAGGGGAAAGGGCTGCCGGGACAGGGAGGGTTGGGAGTAGCAGGTGGGAAGGGGCCACCTCCCCTACTGAATTCGCTTCAGACAGGCTGGACTCGGAACAGTTCCCCCAGCCATCCTCGAGGCTGGAGAGGATGGGGAGTGTGTGTGTGCACGTGTGTGTTTGTATGTGTGCATGTGTATCTGCATGTGTGCATACCTGTGTGTTTGTCAGCACACATGTGTTCGTGTGTGCACACGTGTCTCTGTGTGTGTTCGTGAGCTTTGGGTACATTGTGAGCGTGTGTTTGTGTGTGTGTGTGCTTGTGTGCATGAGTGGGTATGTGTGTGTGCCTGCGTGTGTTCACATGGGCTTGACTCGAGCCCGAGGCTGGGCTGGCCCCCACCCAGGGGCTGACTGGGGAGACGCTGCAGCTGGCCCTTGGAATGGCTTGACCCGAACTTAGCCAGAAACCCTTACCAGTCCCTGTGGCCCTGGCCTTGGCAGCCATCCCGGAGCTGAGGGCTTCCGACCAGCCCCAGCCAGCTGGCGGCATGGCCACAGGGCAGCTCTGTCCGCTGGGATGGCCTGTGGTGGCCCCTGGCTCAGAGGCAGAGCCAGCTCGAGGTCACTGGTGCTGAGGCCAAGGCACGTGGGCCCACATGAGTCTGGAGCTCTCCTGGGTACCCCCAGGGCCTGGCTGGGGCCCCATCCCGGCAGTGACCCCTGCTGGGGGCCGCAGCCCTGCAGAATGACCCTACCAGCCCCCGCCTGAAAACGGGCCCTCTTGGCTAGAATGAGGTTCCTTCCTGCAGTGAGTGGCAGGTAGGCTGAGCTTGACCTGTGGTTTTCAAACTGTGTTCCTGGGAAGCCGTGGGGTTCCTTCAGGTCCTTTCCAGAGCTCCCCAAAATTGAGGCTCCCAGCTCCCAATTTCATTCCTCAACGAGATAAGCCAAAGCAGGTGGAATTCCCATTTAAATCCCTCTAGGAAACTGGAAGAGGCAGTCAGGAATCCCACCCTCAGGCCAGGGACAACTTCACACCCCCCATGGCTTGGAGCCTGGGGCCAGGGTTCCAATCTCTGATAAAAGGGCACATGCAGGAGAGGCTCCCAGGGGGAGCACTGCCTCCCCACTCAGATCTTGGGACAGGGAGATCCTAATATCAGGTCATATTCTCCTACCACCCACTGGCTTCTCCCCCAGAGGAACAGATAGCGATGGCCTTTCTCTAAGGCATCGTTTCCTCTCCTCCATGTGGCTTCCTGGATCCTCCCACAGGTCCCCATTCCTTCCACATAGCACGTGGGGCTCTTCACAACTCCCGTGCAGTGTTTGAGGCCATTAGATGCAATTTGCTGGACGTAAAACACAGTCCCCAGGGGCATGAAGCCGAGGGAGACGTGGTAGGGTCAGTGGCTCTGACCTTTGGCCCCAGCTCCACCTGCTGTTCCCGGATGAGATCAGCCCCTTCCAAGCACTCCCCTCCCGGGGGCAGGGCCCAGGATGGACCAGGCAGGGTGGGCCAAGCCTGAGGAGCTTCCGGGGCAGGCAGCACCACTTTCAGGCCTTGGGCTCTGCTGGGGAGGGAGGGAATTTCTGAGGCAAGGGCCTGGTGCTGCCTGGGTCTGAGGCCAGGAGAAGGGCAGCCCGCTGAGGCTTGTCCCTGTCACCCCCACTCATTCACTCAGCGAGTGCTTGTGTAGCCCCTGGCAGGTGCCGGGGCAGTGCTAGGGGGTGTGGATACATCAGCAAACAGGCGGAACTTTCAGCTGATGGTCTCAGGGGGCAGCGGGGGAGACGGGCAACGCTGTTAGCAAACAAGTAAAATCCCTAGGGCTTCAGATGGTGAGCGGGAGAAAGGCAGGGCCAAGGGGGTAGAAGGTTCTGAGGCAGGGATGTGATTGTCCGCGGAACGTTCAGTGAAGGCGCGAGTACAGTCCCGAAGGAGGCGAGGGCACGAGCCCTGGGGGTGTCAGTGTGGGGGGAAGCATTCCAGACGGAGGGACAGCACGAGCCAAGGCCCTGAGTGCTTCAGGGGCGTCGGAGTAGCCTCTTTGGCTGGACAAGAGGGTGAAGGGAGAGACCAACAAGGCCTTGGGGCCATATGTAAGGTCACTGGCCGTGGTAAGGACTTTGGGCTCACTCTGACGGGGTTGGGGAGACACTGTGGGGTGTTGAGCAGAGCAGGGGACCCCGAGACTCAGGGACTCTCATCCCTCTTCTCCTCCCTCACTGGCCTTGCCCTACCTGGGAGCTGAGACAGACCAGCATTGCCCTGCCTTGAGGGGCCCTAGGCCAGCAGGGAAAAGGCCTTCTGTGGGGTTTTATCTGCTTCTCAGCCCCCGGGCATGAGGTTTGGGGCCTGCTGGTACCCATGAGCTGCGGCGTCTTCTCTACCCAGTCACGACAGCCCTGGATATGTCGGGCCCTGCAGCCATATCCCAGTAGGAAGGCCCCACCACCCCACAGAGGCTGTGGCCCCAAGGACCTCTGTCCACATAAGCACCCTCGAGGAGGAAAAGGGCGCATGGCTGAGGCCCTTTTGATCTGCCCACTCCACCCCCAACGCTGCACCCAGGCCTCTTGGTATTTCTCTAATAGGCTCGGCTTGTCCCTGCCTCAGGGCCTTTGCACACACTATTCCAGCTGCCCTGAACTCTTTCCCCAGGTGTTCACTGACTGACTCTCCTCGTCACCTCCTCAGAGGCCTCCCTGGAAACCCCCCAAAGCAGTCCCCCCAAACCCCCCAGTCCCTGTCACCTCACTCTGACTGTGGCACCGGCTCCATCACAAGTTCTCCTGTGCACTCACCCCATGACTGATGTTCTCGGATGCGAGCTTCCCAGGGTGGGGCCTGGCTGGGGTATCTGTGGCTGGGTCGCCTGTGCCCAGCACACAGGAGGGCCTCGGTGAGAACCGGTAAGAATGCACCTGCAGGGAAGAGGCTGCTCCAACGCGGCTAGAGGACCCTGACAGGGCAGGGAGCCCCCCCTGCCTGTGGAAGTGGGCATACCGGGCATACCTGGGGAGCGGGGTACGGGGCTCAGGTCCTGCAGGAGGCCCTTCCCCTGTCCCGCGGGCTCCTGGTGACACCTAGTGGCCAGGCTTTCTCCGTTCCCCAAACCCCTCCCCTCCACCCCTGAATCCTGAGCCCACGTGACCCCGGGGATGTCCTCTAACAGCAAAGGCGCCTCCCCTGCCCCAGGCCCCCGCCCACACACCCGTTCTCACACCCACGCTCCCATCTCTCTCTGTGCAGCCACGCTCGCACCCACACACACGCTCTCACTGGGGGCGCCCCCCCCCATGCACGGCGACCGCCACGCGGCCTGTTGGGGGCCTCTCCAGTGCCCCTCTGCGCTCCTTCTGCACGTGCCCAGGAGCAGCCACCCCAGCAATGCCCCATGACAGTCTAGCCCACCTGGCGGGAGGCCAGGGAGGAGGGCGTTGCCCCTCGGGCTCTCTGCCCACCTACGTCCAGCTGGGCCTCACAGCTGCTGCCGAGAAGAGCCAACAGGGCAGAGCCGGGAGGCCAAGACAAGGCCTGGCCAGAACCCAGGCCACCACGCTGACCAGGAGCCCAGGAGGAAGCAGGAGAGCCGTCTCCTGGGGGCTGTGACGTCGTCGGGCCAGGCCCCGGAGCCGGTACGTCCACCCTGGCCAAGAGCAGCCTCCCGCCGAGCCAGGCCAGCCGCCTTCATCCAGGAGGAGCCCGAGGAACTGGAGGAAAGGTCTGGTGGGCGGGGGCGCCCGGAACGCTGCCAACCAAGGCACGGGCACGCATGGCCCGCAGGGTGGGGCCCGGGGCCGATTTGGGGTAGGCCACTGGCCTACGCCTTCAGGGGCCGCCAGGAGAAGGGCGAAGGCCACTTGCCCACTTCCCAGTTGGGGGCACTGAGGCCTGGCAGGAACTGGCACAGACAGGAGCTGCTGGGGCTGCACTCCCAGGCTCGGGGGTGTCCTGCAGGGTTTCCCAGGGCCCAGGTGGCCCTCTCCACTGCACACACAGGCCTGTCAGCTTGGAGATGCCCTCGTGCCCCAGTGCAGCCCCCCTGTCCCCTCACCTGGTCTCTAGTCCCTGCACTGCACAGAGGGGGTGTCGCAGCAGCTGGAGACACCCACAGGCAGGACAGGACAGGACTGCTACCAGGGTTAGGCCAGGAGCCCAGCAGCTCTGGAATGGCCAAGTGGGAGCAGCCCCAGCCTTGGCCTGCCCTGCCCGCTGCCCTCGCCTGCTTGCTTGGCATAAACTTAGGACAGGTAGGCTCAGGGGCAGAGGAGGGTGGCGTGAGGGCCACCCCCACAGTGCACACAGCCTGTGTCCAGTGGCCCATGTCCCAGGGACACTTTAGGGAACTCCAAGAGGGCTGGGTGCCAGGGAGCAGGACTGGAGGCCTACCCTTGGGTAGGAATTGGGGTGTCCCCTGCAACCCCAGTGCTGGCCCTCAGCCCCCACTCCACTTTGGACTGGAGTGGGTCTTCACTGGTGGCACTTTCAGATGGAAGAATTTCAGTGTCCATTTGATGTCCTCTCCCAGCCCCTCACCCCTGTACCTCCTTGCCCCCTCCCCCCTCCCCCAAGATCATCCCCTAGGAGAAGGGCCAGGAGCTTTGGGCAGGGAGATGAGATGCCAGCTCAGCACAGTGCAATCCCTGCCTACCCCCACCCACTGCCCCTCCAGCTCTGCCCCTCAGAATGCACCCCCTTCTGTTTGTGGAGGACCCCTTGGAGCCCTCAGGGAATGAAGCTAGAACTGCACTAAGTCACCCTCCATTTTACCACCCGTATTTATGGTGCCTTCTTTGAGCCAGACGCCGGGCAAGGACCCCAGTGTAGCAAAGAGGAGAACCCTGGCCAGGTCGGGGGTGGAGATCTGGGCATGGCGTGGGGACAGACAAAGGAGAAACAGGCCAGGAAAAGGCCAGGTGGGAAAACGCATGTGGCTCAACCAATTGGGCTCCTATCTACCATATGGGAGGTCCAGGGTTCAATGCCCAGGGCCCGTGTGGTGAGCTGGCCCATGTGGGAAAACTGCCCCATTCAGGAGTGCCACCCTGCGTGGGAATGCCCCCCAAGCATGGGAAAACCACCCCATGCAGGAGTGCCGACTGATGTGGAGAGCTGGCGAGGTAAGATGACCCAACAAGAGACACAGAGGAGAGAAAATGAGGAGACATAGCAGAACAGGGAGTAGAGCTGGAACAAGAGAGTAATTACCTCTCTGCCACTCTGAAAGGTCCCAGGATCAGTTCCTGGAGCCACCTAATGAGAATACAAGCAGACACAGAAGAGCATGCAGCAAATGGACACAGAGAGCAGACAAAGGTGGGGGGGGGGGATAAATAAAATAAAGCTTTTTAAAGAAAAGGCCAGGTGATGGGAGATGCTGAGCCAGGGGTCCAGGAAGCCTGGGGGGAAGAGGGGAGGTGGGCGGGGCAGCTCAGGGAGGGCTCCCTGGAGGAGGACCCCTGGGCTGAGAAAGCTCCTCCAGGCCAAGGACTCAGGAAGAATTCCAGGGTAACCACAGCGGAAAAGGCATGGGGAAGGGGGAGCCTGGTAAGAGCGTGGAGGACCACAGGATCCAGGACAGGGATGAGGCCGATGGGGAGGTGGCTGTTGTCATGGTGACGGGGCCCAGGAGCTGAGGACAGCAGGTCTCCCCGAGTATGTGCTGGAGAGCGGCAGGGTTTCTTGGCCACATCCACTCGCTCGGACTAGAGAATCTGCAGTGACTGTGCTGCTCCCACCAGGCATTTAGAAAGGGGAAAGTCTGGCTGTCATGGTCAGGGGGATGCCACAGCCATTCGGGGGGTTTGCAACGAGGAGGTGTCTGAACGTTCCCCACACACTCGAGTTCAGTGGTCCCCAACGGGGGGCGATTTTGACCCCAGAGGATATATGGCAATGTCTGCAGACATTTCTGACTGTCACAACCTTGGGTGGGTAGGCAGGGTGCTACTGGCAATGCTGATGGGTGGGGGCCAGGGATGCGGCAAAGCATCCTACAGGGCACAGCAAAGCATCCTTCTGTCCGAAAAACCAATAGTGCAGGGGCTGAGAAACCCTGGTGTTGGTGAAAACCCAGCTGGTAATCACTGGAGTCGGGAAGCTACTTCCATTTCACACAGTTCCCAAACACAGCTTCCTAGGCATTCAACAAGCAAGGACATCCAGGGCAGACGGGGTTTGGGTTGGTTTGGTGTTGACATTTGCCAAGGGCTGCTTCCCCTTTTGGAAAACCGTGTCCTGGGATGGTCTTGTGGTTCCCAGCATCTGGGCCTGGAAGGACGTGGCCGCTGGGTACAGCCTCGGCGATCCCGCGAGCGCAGCTGCTGGCTCCTCTGGAGGCCTGGCCCGGCACTTCATCCATCGCACACACAAGAGGAAATCATAAATTACTTCTCTTTTATTTCTCCTTTATTTAAAATGAGGGCTTTATATTGACTTTTTTACTACGAGTGTAGATGATATTATCTCTAAATTTTATTTTTGGGTGGCAAGATGACCTTAGTGTTTACAGAAGAGGCTACAGGGCTGATAGAGCTGACCAGATTTAGGTGCTCATGAGAGGGGAGGGGGGGGAGCAGGCAAGGAGGAGCCCCTAGGATTCTGCCCTGAGCAGGTGGGAGATGGGGGTCCCCTGGTAAGGGGAGATAGGGGAGGCCCTTGGATGAGGGAAGAGCTGTGCTTGGGTGCTGCCCACAGGACCCTCAGCTTGTGGGGAGCTGGGGGTGAGGGGCTGGGGTCAGGAGCAGGGCCTGTGTCGAGAGTGCTGGGAGAGGGCAGGAGTGGAGACCACACACCCAGAAAGCACTGTGGGGGGCGGGGGGGGGGGGCTGGAGGGAGCCCTGGATGTTGCAGGGCAGGCAGGGGGCACGGCCGTGGATGGGACAGAAGGCACCCAGGCATTGAGTGAGGGTGGCTCAGAGGGGCGGGGTTCTGGGGGCAGCTCCCTGAGGGAGGAGGTGGGAGCATAGCAGTGTCCAAATGCCTAGGTGGGGACCCCAGAGCACACAGCCCTTTCTCAAGAGGCCAGGTGGCTCTGGGAAGCAGTTCCTGGGCCTCGCTTGCCCCAAGGCTGGCCACACCTGGCCACCTGCAGGCCTGGGTCTCTGTCTGTCCCACCTGACTGATGGGGCTGGGGTGAGTGCTAGGAGGGGCCCAGGGCAGGACGGGGCAAGGGCCTCCCAGGGGCGCAGGCTCAGGCCCTGGCGATCCTCACTCCCCGCTTAGCTGTGTGACCTGGGGCCAGTCACATCCACTCTCTAGGCCTCTGTTTTTTCCTCTTTGAAATGACAAGATAGCAGTGCTGACCTCTCCCATCTCCCCGCCAGCACCCCGATCCCATCCCATGACTGGCCTCCGTCCTGGCACCTCCATCCTGGCAGGACCAGCCTTGGCTGGGTTGACGGGAACCCCATATGCAGGCAGCCCGGAGCCTGGAGCTGGCCCTGAGAATCCTAGAAAACATTTGCACGGAGGTTGGTCCCGAGAGCTCACGGCCACGGTGACGGGCAGCGCCAAGACTCCCAGGCCCACTGGGGACTCATAGCCTTGGGGGGCCGGGGCCAGGCCTGGCACAGACCCTCCTCGGGTGGGGATCTCGAGCTGGTGCCTTGTGCTTGAGAAGGCAGTGTCCCGGGCTGGGGGTCTAGGGCGAGGGTAGCAGGGACCCCGACACTGGTGCCCCCGTGGACACCAGCAGGCCCTCCCTGGTCCGGGCCCCTGGAGAAGTCCTCCCCGGGCCTCTGTTTCCCCAGAGAGTCTCAGTCCATCCACCCAGTGGCGCCAGATCCCATCCCACCCCACCCACTTCCAGTCTCCGGTCACCACAAGTGGTGCTCGAGGGGGCCCACCCAGAAGCCGTCTGTCCAGGGCTCACACGCGCGTGTGGTGTGGCCCTCAGAGACATTCCACACAGTTCCCCCCCCCCTCCCGGCCCCGGGCACTGGGGACCATCCACGCCCACGGGACCACCTGGGGCCAGCGCCCGGTGGAGGCTCCTCCTGCAGCGTTCCCCCAACCCATGTGTTCTCGAACTCCGGCAGAGTCTGGTGAAGTGCAGTTTTTTTGTGTTTTGCTTTGTTTTTTACATTGAAAGCATTCGTTTGGCAGAGGCGACGGCGTAGATTGCCCCAGTTTTTGTAACCGGTTTTGAGGTCCCGCGGGCCCTCTCCCCTCCGGCAGGGCCGCCCGCGCCTTTCCCAGGCTCACTGCGTCCCTGCTTCTAAGGCAGACAAGGAAGCCGAGCCCGGGGCCTGCAGCGCCCCTGAGCGCAGGGCCGTGGTTGGCCTGTCTGGGCAGCTCCGCTCAGCTGTGAGAAAGGCCGGGCCCATCAGATAAGGCCTGGGCCCTCCCACCCAAGGCAGGTGTGCTGCGTGGAATGAATTGCACTACGAGATCTCTCGGGTTTCACTATGAGTTTCCAGACCCGGGCCAGCGCCCACAGACCCTGGGGCCTCCCCTGCACCTCTCAGGCCAGGAGGAAAGCCTCCCTACACAGGCTGCAGCAGGAGGGAGCCTGGGCAGGCTTCAGGAAGGACTTCCCTGGTTCCCCACTAGTCCCAAGAGATCTCGTCTGCCCTGCCCAAACCCCTGGAACAGGGTCCACCTGAGGCCTGAATACCTGGACCTACCCAAGAGGCAAGTCACCAGCATCATTCCCGGGGAAACTGGGCCCAAAAGCTGATAAGGAGGCTGCCCTCCGGTGGCACCTTTTGGGATGGCAGGTGACCTTGAGGGGAGAGATAGGTAAAGGTCCCAGGGACAAGACGTCCTGGTCCAGGAGGGTGGCCTGGAGGAATTCAGGCCTGGGACCAACCGGAGGGAGAGGAGAGCCCGGGTCCAGAGGGGAGAGCTACGCCCCAATCTCTCGCATTTCCTATTCCCTGTTTCCCACTGCCCCAACACCACCCACAGGGGCTGCAAGGGGGACACAGGAAGATCTCCCCAACAGCATCTCTCCTTCCTGCCATTGCCTTCCTCTGACCATTGGACCCGAGACCCCAGGGGCTGGGGAACAGAAAGGGTGATTTCAAACAATCTACTCCCCATGACAGCTGTGGGCACTAAAGAATCGTGGGCTGCCCCCAACCCAGAGGTTAAGGGAAGCAGTCACAACTCTAGTCTAGAGCTGGGACTAGAATCTGTATGTTCTAGTTCCCAGGTCAGACCTACTACGTGCTGGAAGTACGAGCAGGTCTCTGCCTCTGAGTTCCAGTGGGGAGAGAAGCAGCAATGGAGGGTGGCAATGTGGGTACAGAGTGAATCCCCATTCAGCCTGGGGGCTAGAATGACTTCTTGGAAAAGTTGATGCCCAGCCTGTCCTGGAGGGACAAGTGAGCTTTGAGGTGTGTGGCATTTTGGTATTATTTATGAATCCCCAAACGAGATATTGATTATGTTTGTAAATAAATCTGTTCCTCTGGGCATGATGTCCTTTGATTGATTTAAAAGCAAAGGCTTTACATTTACTTGATTAAATCAAGATTAGGGCTTTGATTCAATCATGTCATTAGGGCATGGTCCCAGCTGAGATTGGAAGCAGCAGGGCCCATGGAGCCTTAAGAAAAAGAGGAGGGCTGAACCCTAGCAGACAGCGCCCACCATCTTGCTTCAACATGCAGCAACAGACATTTGGTCAGGAAGTACATTTTATGGTACCTGGAGCTGGACTCTCTAGGCTGTAAGCTTCTCTTTTTTTTGTTTTTTGTTTTTATGTTTGTTTTTACTGTAAGATTTTGCCCCAGATAAATCCCCTTTCTAAAAGCCAACAGATTTCTGGTACTTTGCATCAGCATCCCTCTGGCTGACTAATACAAGGTGTGAGGGGGTGCAAGCTTGGAAGACAGTTGGGTCAAGGGAAATGGTGACCAGTGATCTACTGCATCTGAGCATCAGAGCAGAGCTGGGGAAAGTGGCTTTAAAAAAGACAACCTAGAAGCATTACTCACAATTGCCAAAAGGTGGAAGCAACCCAAGGGTCCTTCAACCAAAGAATGGAAAACAAAATATGGCATACACATTCAATGGAATATTATTCCACCATAAAAAGGAATGATGTTCTGATACATGCAACAACATGGATGAACCTTGAAGACATCATGTTGAGTGAAATAAGCCAGACACAAAAGGACAAATATTGTCTGATCTCATTTATATAAAATAATTAGAATATACAAAATCATAAAGTCAGAAACTGGAAGACAGATTACCAGGGTGGGGGTGGAGAATGGGCAGTTAAAGCTTAATGAGTACAAAGTTTCTATTTTGGGGTGATGGAAAAGTTTTGGTGGTGGATGGTGGTGATAGGACCACACTGTGAATATAATTAAGACCACTGAACTGTGAATTGCAGTTAAAATGGGAAATTTCATGCTGTATGTATATTACTACAATAAAAAAATTTTTTTAAACACAAAGAATTGTGTTCACAAAGAGTGAACCCCCATGCAAATTATGAGCTTTAGTTAATAATTTAAATATAATAATACTGGTTCAGCAAGTGTAATAAATGTACCAGACTGATATTAATATAGGGAAAACTGGGAAGTAAATGGGAACTCTGTACTTTCTGCATGATTTTCTGTAAACCTACAACAATTCTAAAAAATAAACTAAATTTTTGAAAGAGGGAGATGACCACCCATCCCAGCTTGCTCAAGATATCCTGGCTTCCACCTGTCATCCTGGTGTCAATCATGCCCCCTTTCATTCTCAAAAGGGCTCCAGTTTGATCATGAATTAAATGGTCCCCCTACAAAAAATCCTGTGGTTGTTTTGAGCCAGCAAGGACATTTTGGGGCAGAATGGGGGGTAAGGGAACAGATTTGCACTTTGGAGCAATGCTGGGATTGGGAAGAGGCTGTTAGCCTCCAGTAAACGGTGGGTGGTGGAGAGCATCAGGGCGGAGGCAGAAAGATGGGGAGGGAAGAGACACAGCTGGGGGGCAATCAGAGCTCTGGGTGTAGGGAAGAGGATTTGGGTCCCATTGACATGGGGGAGGTCTCTGGGTGACATTTTAAGACCCAAGGGGCATAGGGAGCAAGGTACCCTTGCTTGATCATGGGGCTCATTTGATCATTCCAGAAGCAGCAGACATGGAGGCTGGAGACCAGGAGGGAGACCTGCCATGGACCTCCCACCTTGGAGTGGAGAGCAAAATGTCACCAGTACCCGTTTTCAAATTTTCAGTGTTATAAGAAAATATTGAAGTTTGGTAACTAATTGGACAAAGGTGAATGATGGGAGAGGTAAGGGGGTCATGAAAATGCCCCTTCCCCCCAAGCCAGAGGATGCTGGGATAAGAGCAGGGAGGGGGCGAGGGGGAGCACAGTCTCTTCCCTGGGAAGCCAGCGAAAGAGGTAGCGCTGGTGCTTTCTTTCAAGTCGACCACCCCAGATCATGGAGCAGAGTGTGCAGGCAGCCGGGGTCCCCATAATTGCAGTTCCTCTACACTCCCCCACTCTGTAGTGAAGTTTGGGTAGGGGATTATATTGGCCTGGAAACCTCATTGGAAAAGTGAGCTGATGGGAAGGGTGACCAGGCCAGCCCCCACCCCAGGCAAGTGCTTACACCCCAGAGCCTCCGCACAGCCAGTTCCCGCTCTCCCCGGCCGCTGTATGTAGAACGCACCCAGGAGTGACTTCTAAATATTCAGGCATATGGTGTGGGGGGGTCTCCCTGGGACTGTCGCCCTAGGCCTTCCAGGGTTAGGGCTGGACATGCATGGGGAGAGGGAGATCCAGGGAGGATGCAGAAGGAGAGAGGAAATCCAGGACTGAGGCCGGGGCAGGTGAGGAGAGAAAGGAATGTCCAGAGACGGAAGCCGAGAGGGGTCCCTAAGAACAAGCGGCAAGGACGTCCTTGGGACGCGGACAAGGGGTAGTTTGGTCAGGATGGCGGGGCCCAAGGAGGAAGTCAGAGGGGACACCTGGGCTGGAAACATGGGGAAGAAGGGGAAGAGGCTGAGTATGGAAAAGGTGCAGGAGCGCCAAGCAGGTTGAAGGAGGGTCCCTGCCCAGCATCTGTGTCATGTCATCTTTTTGGGAAAGTGTAACCTACAAACCCCCAAAATAAAGCACGAATTGTAAGTGTGCAGCTTGATGAATTTTCACAAACTGGACACACTTAGGTCCCTGGTGCCCAGATCAAGAAATAGAACTGAACCAGGACCCCCGAGTCCCCTCGCACCCCTCCCCAGTGCTTACTCCTCCACTCAACCGCTGTCTTGACTTCTAACAGCATAGATGCATTTTCCCTGCCCTAGACCTTCACATAAATGGAATCATCCAGAATGTCCTCATGTCCAGCTTCATCCGCTCCCCGTTGTGTTTCAAGCTCCAGCCACGCCGTAGCACAGCGGTGGTTTCCCTCTGCCTTCGCAGTGCAGAACTCAGGACTTGCGCATGTTCCCTGCACTTATCCATTCTACTTGGGTGGTTGTCTGGGTTGTTTCCAGGGTGGAGCTGCTAGGAACAATACTGTAGATGCCTCTTCGGTGCCTTTGCGTACTTCTGTTTGGTCTATACCTGGAAGTGTAGCTTAGCCCGGGGCTCTCCAGAACACAGAGCCTGAGGCAAAAGCTTATGTGTTCATTCCTTTTTTTTTTTTCCAAGATTTATTTTATTTATTTCTCTCCCCTTCCCCCTCTTTGTCTGCTCTCTGTATCCATTCGCTGTGTGTTCTTCTGCATCCGCTTGTATTTTCATCAGACAGCCCTGGGGATCTGTGTCTCTTTTTGTTGTGTCATCTTGGTGCGTCAGTTCTCCGTGTGTGCGGCACCACTCCTGGGCGGGCTGTGCTTTTTTTCACACACAGCAGCTCTCCTCGCAGGTCGCACTCCTTGTGCATGGGGCACCCCTACACAGGGAACACCCCTGCGTGGCCTGGCACTCCTTGCGTGCGGCAGCACTGTACGTGAGCCAGCTCACCACACGGGTCAGGAGGCTCTGGGTTTGAACCCTGGACCTCCCATGTGGAAGACGGATGCTCTATCAGTTGAGCCACAACTTCTTCCCTAAGTGTTCATTCTTAAGTAGGGGGTGCAATCCCAGGGAATCAAGAGTATGTGGGGGGAGGCAGGGGAGGCAAGAAAGCCAATGTGAGATGGGTTTCTGAGATGTCTACCACTGGATACCAAAGGCAAATGACCGTGGACTTTGTGAGGTCATCTCCCAAAAACCTTTATAATGAATGATTCAGAATAGTTCGTCTGGGATGATGAAAGTAGAAGAATTTATCCACAGGTCCTGTAGGCCATGGTCAAAGAATAGACCCAGGGTGTGTTAACTCATCTGCATTTCTGCTTACAAATGCACAGTGTAAGGTTAGTTCCCCATCATCTCCTGCCTTATGGGCAGCAGAGAGGTGCTGCCCAGAGGTACTCTGAGTTGTAGATAAACGTGACTAAGGGCTCCAGCCAGCTGAACCTAGAGAATCTGAGATTGTGCCGAAGAGGTGTCTAAGAAAAATAAAAATGAAGATGCTATATCATAGGCCTTTAGAGATGGTGCTTGATTTTAGAGATACTGCCAAGTGGTTTTCTAAAGTGGTGGAACCAATGTACACTCCCACCAGCAGTGTGCCTCACCATTCTGGTGGAGGGTGCAGTGCTACCTCATTGTGGTTTTACTTTGCATCTCCCTCATGACTAATGAGGTTGAGCACCTGTTCATGTGTTTACCTGCCATTTGGACACCCTCTTTTGTGAAGTGCCTGTTTAAATTCCTTTTCCTATTGCTTTGTAGTGGTTTTACAGTTTTTAGACACAAGTCTTTTGCCAAATGTATGGATTGGAATATCTTCTCCCGTATGTGCCTTATTTTTTCTCTATCTCATGTCTTTTGAGTGTCAGAAGTTTCTAATTTTAATGTAGCACAGTTTTCCACTTTTTAACAGTGCTTTTGTTGTTGTTGTTAAGAGAAGTTGTGGGTTTACAGAACAATCATATATAAAATACAGGATTCCCATAGTTAGTATTTTTTGCATTCGTTTCAAGAAAATGAATCTATTCCCTCCCCCAGTCTTCTAGCAGCTCTGTTGTTTCACCTTTCCCAGGTACATTGACCATCCACCTGGAATTGACTTGAGGATATGGTGTAAAGTGGAGATTCTGGTAGACTGAATCATGTCTTCCCCAAAGACGTGCTCAAGTCCTCACCCCTAGGCCTGGGGGTGTGAACGCTTTGTAATTAGGTTCTTTGAAGATATTAAGGCCCAACTGAATTAAAGTGGGCCTTAACCCAATTTGACTGAAGACCTTAGAAGGGGAGGAAATTGTACACAATGGTATTAGAAGTCAGAGAGGAGACCAAAGACAGGTAGCCATGTGAGGGAGGCAGAGACTGAATTACCGCTTGCCGGCAACCACCACCAGAACTCTACAGACTTCAGAGAAAGCCTGCTCCTGCCAACGCCTTGATTTTGAGCTTCTAGCCTCTAAAACCATGAGGCAGTAAATTCCTGTTGTTTAAGTTAACCAGTTTGTGAGGTATTTGTCATAGCAGCCCTGGCAATCTAAGGCAGAGATGAACAGTCATTTTTTTGAATGTGGATACTCAACTGGCCCAGCACCATTTATGGAAAAGTCCACTCTTTTGGCACAGCTCTGAAAGGTTAGCTTTGTCATCATAAATCAGGAGGCCATAGATAAATGGGTCTGTCTCTGCATGCTCTGTTTTGTTCCATTGTACAGTATGTTCATCCCTGAACCAACACCAGGCTGTTTTTATTACTGCCACCTAGACCTCTAAGCTTGTTATTCTTCTTACAAATTTCTAAAGTTTTAGAAGAGGGTTAAAATGTCCTGGAAATTCTGGGTTGGAAAAGTGAACTGGGGAAAGGGTGACCAGGCCAACCCCCATTCCAGGTGTGTGCACATGTCCAGATTCTTGGGCAGCAGCCAGGCTCCCATCAGAGCCTATCAAGGTTCACCAAAGAGGGGAAAAAAACCTTTGGGACTTTGATTGAGATCGCATTAAATCTATAGATCAATTTGAAGAAAATCAACATCTTAAGTTCTAATCCATGGGCATATTATATACCTCCATTAATTTATGTCTTTAAAATTTTCTCTCAGTAATGTTTTGTAGTTTTCTGGGCAGAAATTGTGTGTAATATTCATTCAATTTATTTGATTTTTATGCAATTACAAAATCCATTTTCTAATTGTTGCTCTACCTAGTATTTATATATTGAATTTGTATCTAGGAACTTTGCTAAAAATCACTTATCACCTTTAAGTTTACCTGTAGACAGTTTTTCAATTTTCAACATACCCAATCATCTCCTATGTTAATGACAGTTTTATTTCTTCCTTTTCTTCCTCACACCTATTTATTTTTTCTTGCCTTATTGCACTGGTTAGGATCTCCAGTTCAGTGTTGCATAGACACACTCTGTGCTGACATTATTTCTCTTTCCCAGTCTCAGTGGGAACAAGTTCAATACCTCACTATTAAGCATGATGTTAGCTGGAGTTTTTTTGTTTTGGAGGATGTGGTTTGGGTTTTTGTTTTTGTTTTTGTTTTTGTTTTGGGGGGTTGTTGCTTGTGTTGGGTTTTTTGTTTTGTTTTGTGTGTGTGTTTTATGTTTGTTTTTGGTAAAGCACTCTATCAAATTAAAAAGGTCCATTCTGCTTCTAGTTTGCTAAAGGTTTTTGGTTTGTTTAAATCATGAAAGTGTTTTCTGCATCTACTGAGAAAATCCTACGGTTTTTCTTTTTCCTTGTTAACATGGGAGAATTACATTGATTGATTTGGGTATTGTTAACCAACCTTACTGATCTTCTGTATCCAATGGCGTTTGTAGGTTCTTGTTCAGTTCCACCAAAATGACCTCGTGGGCTATGTGCACGGACAACAGGACGTATTCCCACGTGGAGCCATGGAGTCACTCCCTCCCCTCGGCAACCAGCCTGCGAGGGCGCAGGCCCCTTCGAACCCCTGCTGGACTCGAGCGATGCGCGAGCAACTGAGTGCGGAGACTCCAGCCAGCTGGTCGACGAGGCCGGGTCCCCCACCACCCGCGACCACCAGGACTCTGGCGGGCCGGGTGCGCCCCGGTCCCGCGCGAGGCTCCTTTAAGAAAGCCGGCCGCCGACAGCGTCTCTGGGGCAGGAGTCCGAGGGCGCCAAGAATGCGGGACTCCGACGGGCGCGCAGGGGCTGCAGCTTTGCCGAGCGGCCTCCCCCTTCGCCTGGCCGCAGCACGTCCACCTAGGGGCGCCCCGCTCCTCCCCGCCCCCGCTTCCAGTCCCAGCAGGGCTCCCACTCGAGGCTCCGCCCCTAGCCCCCGCCCCACCCCCGGCCCGCCCCGCGGCCGTCGGAGCCCGCGCTGGCCCCCGCGCGCCGCGAGCGACTTAGCTGGGGGGAAGGACCGCGCGCCCGAAGCAGCCTCATCCACATGCAGGGGACGGCGCGGCGCGGCAGCCGCCAGGAAAGGACAAAGGCTGTTCCGCCGCCGGCCTCACCGTGCCAGGCTCGCCCCGCCCGCAGCCCTGGTGGCCCCGACGCGGCCCCCCGTGTCTGCCCCGCTGGCTGGGGCTGCGCAATCAAGACGGCTTCCGGGAGGAGGCAGCCTCCCCCCTGCAAGCCCGACCCCTCGGCGACGTCAAGGGCCACGGCTTTCCTTTCGGGGATTCCCGGGCGGTCTAGGGGACCCTGTCGTCCTTGAGCCCGCGATCAGGAACCAGGCTTCCCGCGCCAAGAACCCGAGTTCTAGGCCGCGAAACCCCGACTTGGCCCGCGGCGAGGAATCAGCCGTCTGCAGTGGAGACCGCTCTCCAGACGCAGCCCCGAGCCCGGCGGGCGGGGGCAAGGGGAGGCTGGGCAGAGCCCCGTCCAGGACTCCCACAGGGCCTTGGGCCCCCTCCGCGTGCGGGTGGGGGGCTCCGGCATCATCTCCGACCCCGTCTCCCCAGACCTCTGACTGTGGGTCCAGCCTGCACCCACCCTAGAACGGTATCTCGCTCGCGGCCATCGCCGCCTAGAGTCAGGAGGCGGCAGAAAGGGTTTGCACCGCGCCTTGCCACCTGCTCGGTGATCTTTACGTGTCCCTGGGCTTCGGCTTTCCTTGGCGGAATGGACCCAATGCCTCATCCCACTCCCCAACACACACACGCACGACCTGCCAGATTTAAGGAGTTTTGAAGCGCTGGCACCCAGTGGGTTCCGAGCACGGACAGTGATCCTGATTGCCAGGTTCCTCGGCCTCCTTGAGGACAGGGACGGGCTTGCCTGAGCGCTGCTCCCTGCCCCTCCCCCATCCCACGAATGGCTGGAACTCGGGCGGCGGAGCCCCTTCCTTCGCTCAACTAGGAAGTCCTTCCTAGGTCTGCCCCAAGTCCTCTCCTCCCTTCCCCGGGACCCGGGGGGTGGGGTAGGGGCGTTCCCTTTAAGGGAGATGGGGGAGGGGGCTGCCGGCCGGCCCTCCTTCCGCCCCTCCCGGGTCCCCTCAGCCCAGGGCCCGGGTCCCGGGCCCCGCGCCAGCGCATGCGCCGCCTGTGGGCGCTGTCCGGACAGCGAGGGCCGCGCGGGCACGGACGGACGGACGGACTAACTGGCAGCCGGCGGGACAGACGGCCCAGTTAGGGGACGGGGACGCGGCGGGACAGAGACATGGCCAGCCACACGCAGCAGCCGAGCGGGCGCGGGAACCCTGGCCCTGCGCCCTCGCCCTCCACCGGCCGGGGTCCCGGCCCTGGAGCCTCGGAGCGAGTGACGCTCAAAAAGGAGATCGGGCTGGTGAGCGCCTGCACCATCATCATCGGTGAGCCGGGCCTTTGGCTTGCGGGAGCCAGGGCTGCAAAGGAAGAATGGGGGAGCAAGCTGCTGGGAACAAGGGGTGCCCCCTCCCGGGCCTCCTACCCGCTGGCAACAGTGGGGCCACAGGCGGGCAGACCAGGGGGCCTCTCCCTTGGCAGGGTGCTCTGTTGGGGCCCACACAGCATCACAGAGCTGCCTGTTCCCACCTCCCTAGGCCTCCCCAATATTTGCCCGTCAGGGAGGCTGGGGTCCTGTTCACCCCTGGACTCCTCCCCCTGCCTTTACTTGGCTACGAGGCATTGGCAAGTCAGCGGCCCTCGGTGTTCTCATCTGTGAAATGGGGTAATGCCTGTGGCCCTGCCTTGAGAACAGGAGCCTTGCAAGTGTCTGGCCAGGCCAGTAGGTCCTAGCCGAGGCCTTGAGTCCTGGGCTGTGGCATAGGCTGAGTTCCTGTGGGAAGGGACCGGGTGATTTATTCTTCGAAAGCAGGAGGGACCGAGGGTGGACTGGACAGGTAGAGCCAGCCCAGAGGAAGATAGGTTCAGGGCAGGTTTTGGCCGCAGGACTCCAGCCGGGAGGGTGGGCAAGCAGGGACAGGCTGCCAGAGGTGGGGTGGCACATAAGCCTGCTGAAGGCCACCTGGGCGGGGATCCCGGCCCTGGCATCGTGTGGCCCTCTGGCCCCAGCTTCCCACCCGTGAATGAGTCTATGTGTCACGTCTCATGGGAGTTCTGGGTGGGCAGCGGGCTTGGGGACAGCAAAAGTGGTGGTTGGCTTTTTCCCCCTTAACCCCAAGCCAAGAGCTCGGAACTGGGGTAACCCAGCCTGTGTCCACCCAGGGGCCTCTGAGCCCCTCCTGGGAGGGGCCTGTTCTGTCTACTGTGTTCCAGGAGGCACAGGAGTGGGGAGATGCATGGCGGAGGCCTTGACTGCCCCTCCCCCTACTGCCTGTCCAGCCTGCCCCTGCTCCTGCCCCTGCCCCAGCCAGTGGGAGCTGCTCGGACATCCACCACCCACCCACCTCCATGCCCCTAAAGAGGGAGAGAGCTTGGAGACTCAGGAGGGCAGACCTGGGGTCTCGGCTTCCTCCTCTCTGCTCCCACACTGGGAGGTCCTGGCGAGGGCTGGGGTCTGGCCGCTCCTGCACTCGCACCCCAAGTTGCCCTTGAACGTAGCCCCAGGCAGGAGGCTCCACGGTCTCACCCACTGGCCCCTCTAACGGTATCTCACAGGAGCTGGTCCTGATCTGGCCCCTGGCACCCCTGCCTGGCTGTCTTCCTGGGTCTGCTTGGAGAGTTGCCCCAGCTCCGACTCCCCCAGGAAGGGGAAACTCATGGAAAGGCCATGGGGCCAAGAGGCTGGCCATGGCTGGGGCCAAGTGCAGGGAGGGGGCTGGCAGGTGCAGGGAGAGAGAGTTACTCCCGGGCTGTACTTCTGCCCTCCCCCTGCCCACAGCCCACTGGGGAGACTGCCAGGCCCCTCTCTCTCCCCAAAAGAGGGCCTTGGCGGTGGTGGCTTCGCCATGACGCCCCTTCTCCAGGGCAGACTCTGAGAATTTCCCCTGCAGACCCGGTTCTGTCCTTACAGCTCCCCTGCCTTCAGCCCAATGCTGTCCTAGGGCCCCCCACACACATACACTCGATGGCTGAGCTGGCGAGACAAAGCATGGGTGGGGATGATTCAGGTTAGAACCCAGTGACCCAAGCCCCAGCCCAGGGCAGAGGGGAGATCCTAGCGCTCTGGCTGGAGGAGCGTCGGAGGATGACAGCAGGGCCGGAGCTGGACTGGACAGGAAAGGAGTATGGAGAGGCAGGGCCTGAGCTAGGAGACTAGGGCCCCACGCCCTCTCCATCCACTGCCCTGGGTGGGCCCACCTCCTCTGCACCAGTACCCCAGGAATCTGGTCACAGCCAAAGCAATGTTTTCACTGTAGAAGTCTTGAGAAATTTCCATCCCGCTCCACCGTCTCTCCTTGCTTGTTACCAGTTAGTGAACAGGGTCTCTGACACAGGGGTCTCGGCCAGCTCCCTCACCCGCTCCACGCCCAAGGAGGCAGCCTGCCAGGTCCTGGCTGAGCGGGGTCACATCTGGGTCTGCTGACCAGGCCATCCCTTCCCCAACTCTCTCCATCTGACTCAAGCCTCCAGCTCACCCAGGGGTTCATGGGTCAGCACAAGTATATAGAGGGAGTCGGGGTCTCTCTAGGCCCAGCACCTCCTCATCCAGCCTCAGCCAGGCCCCTGTCTGTGTCCTCGGGGGCGGGGGTGGCTGGGCTGCTCCGAGGACGGACACCTCCAGAATCCCAGCCCCTCCTCACCATGATCCTGGCGAGACATCATCTCACAGAGGAACTCCTCTGTGCCTCAGCCCGGCCTGATTTACAGACGAGAAAACCGAAGGTCGGGGGCAGGTGCACCTACAGAGAGAGCGAGGGAGGGCCAGCCAGCCCTGGACACGTTCGCTCATCTATTCAGTAAATATTCACTGAGCTTTTTACAACATACCGGGCACTGCTGTAGGCACTGGAGACCCAACCGGGAACAAGACAGACACAATCCCTGCCCTCCTGACGTTCCAGGGTGGGAGTCAGACATTAAGCAAGAAAAACCAGCCAAACGTACAGAGAACAGGGTCATCATCAGTGCAAAGAAGAGAGAACTAGGCCAGGAAGGAGGCCACAGAGTGCTGGGGACAGACGGGTGGGTGGTAGGAGGTGAGTCAGGGAGTAGGACCAGGTCTCCCTGGGCAAGGCCTTCTCCTTCTCGGGAGATGTGAGCCGTGGGAGGGTTCAAGCAGAAAGGGCTGGCAGATAACTTACAGTTTCATGGGCTCATTCTGGGGAAGAGGCCATGGGGGCAAAAGCAGAAGCTAGAAGCCACATCAGGAGGCCACTGCGTTCCCCTGGGCAAGCGATGATGTGGCTTGGGGCAGGGTGACGGTGGTGGAGGGGGATGTTCAGCTCTGGAAGGTAGAGCCGGGGGATATGCTGAGGGACTGGACACGGGGTGTGGCAGAAAAAGAGGCCACACCCCATGACAAGGTCAAATGACACACGGTCTAGGCCTGAGCAGCTGGGGGGACATTTGAGCAGCTGGGGGGACATTTGCAACTTATTGGTGAGGGGAGCAGGTTTGGGGAAAGGCGAGTGAAAGCCAGGAACTGTTTCAAGCATGTAAAGTTTGAGGTGCCGGCTTGTTGAGGAGTTAGTTGGATACACAGGTTTCATTTAGCCTGAAGGTCTAGATTAGGGATATAACTTGGGAGTTTCTAGTAGATAGGTTGTATTTACAGCTAGGGAGCTGGATAAGGTCTCCAAGGGAGTGAGTGCAGAAAGAGGAGAGAAGCCACCCCAGGCCTGAGCCCTGGGCACCCACTGTTGAGAAGCCAGGAGAGAGAAGTGGAGCCAGCAAGGAAGTCAGAGCCGGAGCAGCCAGAGAGGCTAAAGACTGGGTGAAGTGGGTCCCAGAGGCTGACAAGGGGGCAACGAGCAACTGCCAAGCATAGCTGATGGGTCGAGCAGGATGAGGCCTGGGCTTGATGGTTGGATTCAGCCAGGTAGAGCTCATCAGTGACCTCTGCGAGACTCAGCCTGGAGATGGGCAGGAGGCAGGCCAAGTGGACCAGCTCTTCTGGGGCTGTCTGGGCTCAAGAAGCTGAGCGGGCCAGGCACAGAGGGCCCCACACTTGGCTCATGCCCTCTGTCGGGGTGGGAAGTGGTTTAGGTCAGAGGTATATGCCGGCCATCCTGGAAGTGTCTCCACTCACCTCCCTGGGGTCCTGCCAAGACCTCAGCAGGCGAGTCAGTCCTCCCAGATGCTCACGGTGAGGGCACTCATCACAGGGGACAGGCAGCAACCTGTCTCGTCCAGGGTGTTGGGCGGGGCCCTTCTGGGCCAGGGCTACAGCTGCTGACCCCAGGGTGGTGGGTTCCATGGGGTTAGATGGCAATAAGGACAGGTGTCCCTAGGTCAGACTGGGTGGCCTCAGGTGTCTCCAAGGAAGATGACGGTAGTGAGACTCATGAGTGCCTCCTGGGGTCTCCGGAGGGTCGTGGACAGAATCACCGCAACACGGGGGTTCTCTCTTTTCATAGACGAGAAGGCACAGAAAGGTGAAGTATCTTGTCCAAGGCTGCCCACACTGGCGGCCCCAGGATTCCAACCCCTATCTGGGAGTTCTCAACTAGTAAGCACCCCTGCCCAGGCCTACCGGCAGGAACTGAGAACTCTTTCACGGCGCTCTCTGGGATCAGACCCTAAGCGGGAGGTGTTGGGACTCATTCCCAGCAAGGGACCCCAGGAATCTCTGTTCTCGTCAGACCATTGTGAGAGGAGGACGCCCCGTGGTGGCCACACTCGCTGGGAGAGGCCAGGGTGGGTGAGGCATGTGCTAGGCGAGCAATGCCCCCTGGATCCCTGGTCCCTTTGGGGGGGCTCAAGCACAGACTCTGCCGCTGGAATGCAGGATCCGCCCAGGGTTTCAAATGAAGGAATTGCCTCCTGGCCTCCTCCAGGCACGGTGGGAGTAGGCCAGGGTCCTGGTGATAGGGCCAAGGTGGAAGTCAAGGAAGGCCTCCTGGGGAAGTGCTGCTTGAGCGAGGCCAGTGAACCGGGGAGAGGCCCTGCCGCAGTGGGGGCCGGGGGCTTCTCTCGGACCACATGCCATGCCTCTGCCAATGCCAGGGTTGGGCCAGTCCTCAGCTGCCCCTCAGCCCAGGGGCCCTGCCTGGCAGATGGGGACACTGAGCCCCGGAAGGGCAGCGCTGGGCTGGGACGACAGAGTGGCTCCTGAATGTGTTTCTCGGGCTGAGGGGTGGCACCCAGTGGCTGGCCTGATGGGCTTCCTTGCCACCGTCCCCAAATAGACTACACACTCCCCACACACACAGCACGGGTGGGTGGATGGTTCCGCCGCGCGACCCCCGCCAACCACCCCCACGACCTCCCTGTTCCGCCGCTGCCTCCCAGAAATAGGTCAGCGCGCACCCCAGCGGCCTCCGGGAAACAATGGCCCTTTCTTCGTTCCTCAGCGGAGCCGGGTAAACCCCATCAGGCCAAACATCTCAATGTGATACCAAAAAAAAACAACAACAGAACCTCCCAGTGCAGGCCACGGGGTGGGGGGGCAGGGGGAGGTTCAAGGCGGACCTCACATCCTCAACACCTGCCCGGGAGCCGCGGCCCCATTTGGTGGACGGGAACACAGAGGCATCAGAAGCTGCCTCTCCCGACCCAGGCGCTCAGAAGTCCCGCCTGCCCACCCCACGTCCCCCTGAGACCCCGCCCCTTCTCCTCCCCCAGCCCAGGCGCCCCCACGGCTAGGCTCGTCCACTGCTGTCTTCACCCCGCCAGGCAGGGCTGATGGAGCACCCTGAGCCCAGCGCCACCCCTGGCGGCAGCGGCGCAAGCACCTCCACGGCACCCCTGCAGCCCCGGCACCCCTCCTCCCGTCTCCTGTAAGCATTCAGCGCTGGAGTTCCCATTCCGGTCCTCAGCTCCCCGCCCCTCCATTTTCTCTCTGCAGCTGGCCCAAGCCCACTGCCCCCATTCTTCCTTGCATTGCCCCACCTGCTCCACACCTGCCAAGAGCAGCCAGCAACCAGAGATGGGGTTTCCGGCCACCTTGAAGCACAGCCCTGGGGCAGACGCTGGAGGTTGTCCAGGCCCAGGAGATCCAGCCCTGTTCCCAAACGTGTTTCTTTGAGCCATTTGGGGAAAAGTCCTGAACTTTTCCTCAGGGAAAAGCCTGAGGCCACGTGCCCAAAGCAATACTGGGCCCCCAGCCTTAGTCCCAAAGCCCAGTGTCCGAGTCCCCAGCCAGCGCGTAGTAGCCATGTGTCCCTTTTAGCCCCCAGCCCTGGAGCTGCCAGATGGGGCTTCCCAGAGGGCACTGCCCTTGAGGCCAGCCAGGCTGAATCCCCTAGCCCAGTAGGGTCTCCACAGGGAGGTGGCTCCAGACCCTGGACGTCCCTTTCCTGAATGCACCCAGCTCCTTCCAAGGCCACCCAACCTCCCCCTGGCTTCCAACCTCACTGGCTTTTGGCAAATTCCGCTCCACCAGGTCCTAAGAACACAGGCTCTGCCTGCTGGATGGAGCAAACTCAAAGGCTCTTTAGAAGCCAGCAGCCCACCCAGGTCCTGGATCCCTCGGGGCAGATGAGAAAAGCGGCCCCTTTCCCCTTGGAAACAGGCTGAGGGCATAGCTTACCTCTGGGGGGCGGGGACAGAATCCTTTAGTCCTTATCTGGACATATTTTGGGCTCCTGGGATGTGACCAGAAAGCCAAGAGGGCACCGTGACTGTCCAGACTGGAAATCTGTGTCGGCTGGGGGCGGGGGTGGGGGGTAGCACCACAGACAAGGAATGAATGCAGATTGGTGGCCACTGCCGTGTCCTTGACCAGCCAGCCTGGAAGGTGGGGCAGGCAGGGGCCGTGCACCTCTCCAGGTCCCGGCAGGTTGACTCTGGTTCATGTGACCTGCAGGGCCTGGGGTTATTTCCTCACAGGTGGGCCCTAGTCCAACTCCCCGTGATGTTATCTGAATCATGCTCATGGGTGCATCCCGGAGCATTGCCGCCGCCCCTAACCACCCGGGAGCTCAGGGCCAAATGGACCTCCAGAGTCCGGCTCATCCTGGGAATTTGCTGTGCAGTCGCACTTGACTCTGAGTGTGTCATTGTTTTGGGGTGCAGAGGAGGCACATTGCCTTTCCACTCCCAGGCATCCTGAGTCAAGGGGGGCACCCCCCCACCTGCCCATCCTTTGATCCTGACCTTGGATGCCCACTACCCCTCTGTTCCTCAGGGTCCCTTGTGGGAGGGCTGAGTGGGGACAGCTGCTCCATTTCACAGATGAGGAAGTTGATTCTTCGAGCAAAGGCATCGAGGCCTCTGGGGCATCAGGCCATTTTCTCATCAACAAGTTGACCCTGTAGGTATATATCGAGCACTACTAGGTACTGGGGGGCTCGCTGCTGAGTGGGGAGGTCACAGAGTACACACAGCATGGTTCAAATGGAGTTGCAAAGCACATCTTGGATACACCTGGGAATGAGCTGAGGGCCTCACACACTGTATTTCATTTAAACTTCTCAGTGACCCCATTTGACTGACGAGGGCAGAGAGATCAGCAGGCAGGGCCTTGCAGGCCTGAGCAGGAGATGGGCCCAGGTTTCCTGACCCCCAGCCAGGATTTTCCACTGCATTCCTGAAATTGGGAGCCGTGACCCCTGTTTGTAAGCAGTAGGCTGCCCTGGGGGGTGGGGGAGTGGCAGTCTGTGTCCAGGCTTCGGGCCAGGTCACACCCTCTGCCAGCCTGCCATTGCCCACCCCTTTTCTGCTTCAGTGGCTGCTGACCAACTGAAAATCCACCAATTCTTCTCCCTTATCTCACTGGCCCTTGCCCAGGATCTGAAACATTTTAATGGTGCCAGGAAATAAGGTCTCTTCAGGATCTATGTCTACAGCCTGGGTTCTAGGCTAGGGATGAGTCTAGGAGAAGGAGGTCCTTGGTGGGGAAAGGGAAGATGGAAATTCAAGTGGCAAAATACAGAGTAGGGTCCAAGGAACTGCAGGGGCTGTGAAATGGGACGAGGAGCCCAAACCCAGCATAGTCACAGAGGGCTTCGTGGAGGAGGTGCTACTACTCCCTGAGCCATTCCAGGACTGTGGACTTTGGACAAGGGAAAAGGAGTGAAGGTAGCTCAAGCAGTTGAGCACCTGCTTCCCATGTATGAGATTCCAGGTTCAATCCCCAGTACCGCCTAAAAATAAAACATACAAAAAAACCAGTTCTCACTGGGGAGCGGATATAGCTCAGTGTTTGAGTGCCTGCTTCCCATGTTCCCTCATGAGAACCTGGGTTTAATCCCCAGTACCTCCTTTAAAAAAAATAAGGAGCAGGAGAGCGACACAGTCAAAGTCTTGCTTTGGTAGGCCAGCTTTGGAGGGAGGACAGGTGGCTGGAGGTTGTCCAGGGGCAGGAGGCCTGAGCCAGGCCAGGCGGGAACACATAGGAGGGACTGCCCTCTGCCATCACTCCGGAGGCTGAGCTGCCGCATTTGTGCTCGCTCCACCTCCAGGCAATAAGGGGGAGGAAGAACTCAGCACAGGGCTTGTCGAAAGGGCAAGGTGTCATCTGCCATCCCAGGGACTGGGCCCAGGGATGATGGGAGATGAGGGCCCAGCAGCCTCTGCATTTTCCCACCTCCTCCTCGAAGCCTCCCCAGCTCCCTTCCTTACTGCAGCCCCCAGAGTGCCCCAAGATGCCGGGGCTGTCAAGGGGCCCCAGAGCGGACCGAGGCCTGGCCTGATGCCCCTCATCTTCCCACCCCAGGGAACATCATCGGCTCAGGCATCTTCATCTCGCCCAAGGGAGTCCTGGAGCACTCGGGCTCCGTGGGTCTGGCCCTCTTCGTCTGGATCCTGGGTGGGGGCGTCACTGCCCTGGGCTCCCTCTGCTACGCGGAGCTGGGAGTCGCCATCCCCAAGTCCGGCGGGGACTACGCCTACGTCACAGAGATCTTCGGGGGCCTGGCTGGGTGAGTGCGGGGCCCTGCGGGGCAGGGGCAGTCTCTCTGGAGCAGGACGGCTGCTTGGGCTCTGGGCCTCGTTCCTTCTGCTGCCTCCTAGATGACTGGGTGGATGGAGGGAAGGAGGAGGCGGTGGGCAGCCTTCCAAGGCTAGGGTGAGCAGCACCAGTGCCCACCCCACTTGACTGGAGTCTGTTGGACACTCCAGCCAGACCTTCAACCTCTCTGTGTCCCCTTTTAAATGGAAGCCCGTGAGGCCCCACCGCCCACCCAGGCACTGATGGGTGTAGGGGCCCAATCTGAACCCACTAGGGAAGGCTAGTATCCAGGCAAGGAGGGGGCCTAGTGTTTAGTAAACCCCCAGGCAGTGGGGGAGATGATGTTCCCATCACATGCCCTAAATAAGTCTCCTTTAGCACCCCTGTACCCCTTCATTCGTTGGCAAGAACCTACCACGTGCCAAGGGCTGGGGAGGCAGCAATAAAAACCCATCTCTGTCCTCAAGTTGCTCCCAGGCAGTGGGAAGACAGTCGTTCAAATGTGACAGACACCGCAAGAGCAAAGAGGATGGGCCGCATGCCACCTAGGCAGGCTCCCAGGACAACCGCGCTGGAACCAAGGCTGGGTTGAAGGGGAGAGTTTTTCTCAGCCGACAGTGAGGAAGGCCAAGGCATGGTGGCCTGGGACGAGGTCAGGTTCCTGGCTCAGAGGAGGCGGGGCAGAGGGACAGGAAGCTATGACGTTCATCCAGACGAGTAGTGCCCAGGGCCTGCGCAGAGGCACAGGCAGATTCCAGAGTCGTTTAGGAGCCTGCACCGGGAGGATGCGAGCCAGCGTGGGCACAGCGGGCCGACATCCACTTTCCCGTTTCAGAGGCTCCGTAGCTGGAGGAGTTACTGAGGTGTACAGTCAGGGTGCGAGTGGGGGGTCTGGAGCCCCAGGGAAAGGTCCAGGGTGCAGTATGCCAAGTTGGTTCTGAGGGACGTGGGCCAGGGGCCATGCCTGGGGCCCCGGCAGGGCGTGCATACCCTGTGGGGCTCGCCTTTGAGCTGAGGGTCCTCCAAGGGCCTGGAGCTGAGAAAGCTGAAGAATCACATTGGGGGGCTGGAGAGAACAGCTGGGAGAAGGTGGGAAGGAGGAGGGCCCGGGACCGTGGCTGCAGCCAGCATTGTGGGGTGAGCAGAGGGGTGCCCCCAGCAGGAACACAGAGTGTCCCAGAAGCCAAAGGAGGGAGGGGAGCAGGGATACAGTGCAAAGGCAAGGACCACGAGGGCCCCACGAGAGGTCCTGGTGACCCTGGCGAAGGCAGGCCCCACCCTCGAGGGCTGGCCAAGCCTTGGCAGACCACCCCCAAGGACAGGCCCCCCTGGGTGCAGGCGGAGCCCCTGGGAACAGCTCTGGCCTCGCAGCCTTGAGCACAGAAGCCTGCCCCCTCCGAGTGCCCTTACAGGGCGACATGGAGGCAGAAGGCGCCTAGGTCACTCCCTACCCCAAGCCCGCAGCTCCTCTCTGGTCCCTGCATGCCAAGGGTTTCCCATGACGAGATAGTGGGGCTGTCCCCCTACCCCCGCGACCCCAGCTCCGAACACAGCCTGTGCTCTAGAGGGCCTGGCAGGCGTGAGAAAGCTCCAAGGGCAGCGCTGCGGATGTTTAAACGTGTTGAACGCCTTCCCTGTGCACATGGTCCACACATAGGGCAGTGAGATCGTCTTCCCTAGCCTGACGCCCTTTCCGGCCCGTGGGGACCCAGGCCCGCTGCCCACACGGGGGTCCACTGGGCCGGGAGGGGCGCCGGATGCCGTGTCACTCGGCCCTGGCTCCTTCCAGCTTCCTGCTGCTCTGGAGCGCCGTCCTCATCATGTACCCCACCAGCCTGGCCGTCATCTCCATGACCTTCTCCAACTACGTGCTGCAGCCCGTGTTCCCCAACTGCGTGCCCCCGGCCGCTGCCTCCCGCGTGCTCTCCATGGCCTGTCTGAGTGAGCACGCACCCCCACACCCCGTGGGGAGGTCTGGGGGTGCCCAGCTCCCAGAGCCGGCCTCAGGGCTCGGGGCCCTTGCACTCTGGCCATGTGGGGCGGGGTGGGGGAGGGGTGCTGCTCTCGGGCGCCCTGGCCGGGCCTGCCGTGAGGGTGTAGGCCTCGGGCGCCCCCTGCCCCGCCCAGCAGCACCTGTCCCACAGTGCTCCTGACGTGGGTGAACAGCTCCAGCGTGCGCTGGGCCACGCGCATCCAGGACGTGTTCACGGGTGGGAAGCTGCTGGCCCTGTCGCTCATCATCGGCGTGGGCTTCATCCAGATCTTCCAAGGTAGGGCCGGGCTGGGGGCGTGCACGGGGCTGGGCAGCGAGGCTCACCCCCGACCTCTGCCCCTCAGGGCGCTTCGAGGAGCTGAGGCCCAGCAACGCCTTCGCCTTCTGGATGACGCCCTCCGTGGGTCACCTGGCTCTGGCCTTCCTCCAGGGCTCCTTTGCCTTCAGCGGCTGGAACTTCCTCAACTATGTCACCGAGGAGCTGGTTGACCCTCGGAAGTGAGAGGGGCAGCACCCCCGACCCTTGTCGAGGCTGTGAAGTCAGGCCATGGGGGTGGGAGGGCTGTGAGCTGGAGAGGGGAGACCCGGCCTCTCAGAGGACCCGCTGCCCCCTGGGGCTCAGGCAGTCTAAGCGATGCGCGGGCAGGGTCCCTGCGGCCCCCAAGGGGCTATGTTTGAGCCCAGCCCCGTTCTGCGTGGGTGCGGACGAGCCGGCTCCTCTCTGGGCCTGGGAAATACTGTAGCTTCCTGTACTGTTGTAAATGGATTCACCTATTTGCGCTGGTCTGAAAGGACTAGAAACCCACGGCATGTTCTCTAAAACTAAAGCTCTGACTCCATCTGATGCTAAGCCAGAGAAACGGGAAACAGCGGGAGCTGCAAGAACCACTGGCTGGGGGAGGCCCAGGGAAGGCCAGGGCCCGTGACGGGGTCTGGGGGCGCCGTGGAGGCTTTTTTTTTTCTCTCCCCTTCCCCTCCCCACCCCCGCCCCATCCCCAGTTGTCTGTTTTCTGTGTTCATTCACTGCGTGTTCTTTTGTCAGCTTCTGTTGTTGTCAGCAGCACGAGAATCTGTGTTTCTTTTTGTTGCGTCATCTTGTTGTGTCAGCTCTCCGTGTGTGCGGTGCCATTCCTGGGCAGGCTGCACTTTCTTTTGCGCTGGGTGGCTCTCCTTACAGGGCACAGTCCTACGTGGGGGACACCCCTGTGTGGCAGGGCACTCCTTGCGCACATCAGCACTGTGCATGGGCCAGCTCCACACGGGTCCAGGAGGCCTGGGGTTTGAACCGCGGACCTCCCATGTGGTAGACAGACGCCCTATCCATTGGGCCAAGTCTGCTTCCCGGTGGGTGCTTTTCAAGGCTGACTTTGGCTGGCTGCACTTTTCTCCTTATGGGTGTTACTCCCTGCCCTCCAGGCGCCACGTGACCCCCTCCCTGTAGCCACACTTCCTGCCGCCTGCCCAGGCTGGGGTGGGCGAGGCAGACAGCAGTGCCCAGTGCCTTTCCTGGCCCCAGGCCCCTAAGGACAAAGGAGATGGAGCCTCAGAGCCTGTTGCTGGGACCCCTGCTCCCCCCACCCCAAGGGGCCGACACAGACACATTCCAATACTCCCCCCACAGGAACCTACCTCGCGCCATCTTCATCTCCATCCCTCTGGTGACCTTCGTGTACACCTTCACCAACGTCGCCTACTTCACTGCCATGTCCCCACAGGAGCTGCTGGCCTCTAACGCAGTGGCTGTGGTGAGTGGGGGCCCTGCTTGGTTCCCAGCCCCTGCCCTGGCCCTTACCCCAGCCTCACACATGGCGTTTCTTCTGTGCCCGCTCAGACCTTTGGGGAGAAGCTGCTGGGCTACTTTTCTTGGGTCATGCCTGTCTCCGTGGCACTTTCCACTTTCGGAGGGATCAACGGCTACCTGTTCACCTCCTCCAGGTACCCCAACTGGGGAGAGGGTGGCTATGGGGAGGTGAGGCAGATGTCCTGGTGTGTGCCAGCAGGGCAGGGGACCAGAGAACATGAAATACAGCTAAAGGAAGCCCACCTGAAGCCAGGACGATGACCTTCTCAGAAACAAAAGTCTGGGGAAGTAAAGAAAGCCAGAGGGAGGTAGGCTAGATGAAGGGAAGAACTGCCCAAAAGTGGGGCTGCTGGGCCCTGGAGCAGGAGGTTGGAGGCAACAGCTCAAGAGGGACAGGAGGCCAGAGCTGATGAACAGACTCTGGCCAGTGGGAAGGCCCCAAGGCCGGGCTCATGGCCCCCACCCCCTCTGTCCCCATCCCCAGGCTGTGCTTCTCAGGAGCCCGGGAAGGGCACCTGCCCAGCCTGCTGGCCATGATCCACGTCAGACGCTGCACCCCGATCCCTGCCCTCCTTGTCTGTGTAAGTTGGGGGACCCCTAGGCCAGTGGGGTGCGGGGAGGGGCCGGGGCTCCCCCGACCTCCCGGCCTGAGTGAGGGTGGCCCTGAGCCGCCTGCAGGGTTGACAGGAGGCAGGTGGGAGGCCTGCCCTCAGCCCCGAGTGCTTTCCTAGTGCGGAGCCACAGCCGTCATCATGCTTGTGGGAGACACGTACACGCTCATCAACTACGTGTCCTTCATCAACTACCTCTGCTACGGCGTCACCATCCTGGGCCTGCTCGTGCTGCGCTGGAGGCGGCCGGCGCTCCACAGGCCCATCAAGGTGAGGCCGGGTGTGGGGTGGGCCGGCCAGTGTGCCGAGAGCTCTCAGACCCACCCCGTTGCCAGCTTAGGGCACCGGGGATAGGGGCAGGTGGCAGAAGCCACGCTATTCCAGGTTTCACTGCGTGCAGGACCACACGTGCACTGACGCTCTCATCCTCATGGCGCCCCATGAGGCGGGCGCGTGTAGAACTCCCAGTTCACAGATGTGCTAAGTGAACCAAGCAAGGTTAAGGAACCCGCTCAAGAGCACGTAGGCGGCCGGCGACAGAGCTCAGAGCGGGGATTCCGGGAGCCAACCCGCACAGAAACAGAAGACTGTGAACTGCGCTCAAAGAAAAGTCCACCCTTTTGCATATAGATCCTTAAGCCTCAGAAACACTCGGGGCCTGAAATGGGGAACACCAAAAGACAAAAACCGACCGCGAGACCGTGAGCCAGGTCCAGTCCAGGAACCCGCACACACGGCCGGGTGGAGCTGGGAGTAGTGAAACTCTGATGAACCCCAGCAACTTGGCAGACTGTCCCATGGATTGGCAGTGGGCCAGGGAAGGGAGGCCCCCGGGGTGGGGGTGGGGCCGCACCCCGGCGCTCACGCGGGCTCTCCCCAGGTGAATCTGCTCGTCCCTGTCGCGTACTTGGTCTTCTGGGCCTTCCTGCTGGTCTTCAGCTTCATCTCGGAGCCCATGGTCTGTGGGGTCGGAGTCATCATCATCCTCACTGGAGTTCCCATTTTCTTCCTGGGGGTGTTCTGGAGAAGCAAACCAAAGTGTGTGCACAGGCTCACGGGTGAGCAGGGCGGCCAGGCTCTGGAGATGCCTCCCCCACCCCCCACCTACCGCAGGGCTCCCAGTAGCTGGGGTGACAGCCCAGGGCGCCCCCCACCACCAGACAGCTCCCCAAGATGCCACCGACCTGCAGAGGGAGCAGCTCCCTGGAGGCCCCCACGTGGGGGAGGTGTCCGCTGGTGGAGGGCCAGGCCCCGAGGACCATCTGTCTGTCTTCAGAGTCGATGACACGCTGGGGCCAGGAGCTGTGTTTCGTGGTCTACCCCCAGAGCTCCCCCGAGGAGGAGGAGAACGGCCCCTGCCAGCCCTCCCCACTGCCCGCCTCGGACAAGCCCTTGAAGACACAATGAGATGCTTGTGGAGACCGAAGCAGCTGTTTCTGTTTACATGTTTATTGAGTGGGTGTTTTTGCAAAAAAAAAAAAAAAATTCTGGAAAAAAAAAGCAATAGGATTTTTAGAGGCCTGTCGTAAGGAAGCCCTGGAGATGTGGCTTCTTAGCACTGCCCTGCTAGCTCTTCCTGAAAAGGTCCATAAATAAATCAGGGCTGGTTGTTTGCTTGTGTCCAGGTGCGTCCCTGTTGGGTACAGACGGGGGCTGGCAGTGGCATGCCTCGGGGGCGCAGGGGGCATGTCTGTTGTTGGCTGGGGAAGATGCCTCTTCTCTTGCATTTGGGGGTTTGTTGCTTTACCCGGGTACCCCCTCTCCTGGGGTCACTTCAAGCCCCAAGGGGCATGGAGATTGTGAAGGGGCTTGGTCTGCCCCTCACCCAGGCCCCTCGATGCCAGTCTAGGGCTCAGCCACCCCAGAGAGGCCAGGGATTCCCATAAATCATCACAGAGTGAGCATCAGGACTTCAGAACCCACAGTACTACCACCCACACTTTCCTGGCTTACAGGTGGGGAAACTGAGGCTTGACACAGGGTGGGATGGATTTGGGCACTGTTGGTGCCCCTGCCTCTATACTCCAAGAAAGCACAGAGCAAGGTCTCCAGGGGGCCTCTGGACCCACAAGGGACTCCATGGCTTCCTCCACCCACACCCACTTCCCCAGCCCTGCCCTGGTGCCCAGGAGACCAACCCCTCAGCCAGGGGCAGGGGCACCAGCCTGGCCAGGTCCCCACAGGCGTGGGGTGGGGGCAGCCCCTTCCCTAGCCCAGCTACATGGGGCTTCACTGGGAAGGAGGGTAGGAGGGCTCAGGGCTGATGGGGTGGGCGCTCACCATGGGCCAGGAACGAGGTTTGCGCCACGCTGCTCCGTCCTCACCACAGCTCCTGGCCGTGGGGACTGGAAGCGGCACAGCTCTGAGAGGGCAGCTGGAGACACCACATGGTGTGTGGGGCCAGAAGCCACAGGAAACACTCCAGGAAGCCTTGGTGGGCCTCCGACCTCTTGGGAGTGGCAGGTGGGGGCATGGCAGGGACAGAAGTGAGACGCCAGGTTTGCCTGTACTGGGGAGCCTGCAGAGGGACTCGTCACACCACCCTTCCCTCCCAGCCCCCACCCAGCCCTCACCTACCAGGCCCACCCAGCGAGCTGACCCCACCCCAGCCTTGCCACTAGGCCTTGTCGGGTGGCCCCTCTGTAAGAAAGGACACAGAGGCAGAGTAGAAACGACTGTGTATTCCCTGGTTACAAAGCGGGGCTGCGGCGGTCACAGGCATGTCTGGGGGTCAGCAGACCAGCAGGGCCTCGTCATCACTGGCCTCCAATGTGGGGGAGCAGGGTGGCGGGGGACCCCTGCAGACACCCAGCGGCTCTGGTGGATGGGGCCCTAGTGAGTCGCTGGTAGCAGAGGCAGGAGGCTGGGGGTCCTGGGCGGAGCAGGGCTCCCGGGGTGTGTCCACAGGGGCCAGGCTGCCCACCAAAGGGCCCCCACAGGCCTTCCTGTCCTTGTCCCCAGGCCTGCGCTCGGGGTCCCGCAGGCCCGGGGGCGGCACTGAAGGTCCCACCTCAGGCGCGTGGCCCGGGGCACCGGGGGGCCCCTCGCCAGCTGCCGCAGAGCTGCCTGTGTCCGTAGGGGGTGTGGGCGCCTCCGGGGCGGGCTGGAGGAGCCCGTCGCCCAGCACCGTCTGTGAGGGGCGCGCGGCTGTCAGCAGCGGGATCTGGCCGCGCGGCGCCCGCGGCCGGTGGAAGAGCCGGTTCCAGAGGCGGTCCAGGCGGCGGCGCGAGGGCCCGCGGCGGGAGGCGTGCCGGCGCATCTGGCGCCGCATGGCCGTGCGCAGGTTCTGGAGCACCGAGGCCTGGGGGGGGTGGGGGGGCGGCTGAGGGCGCTCGGGCCGCACAGGCCGCTCGGCGCCGAGTCAGCAGCGGGCCTTGCCTGCCCCCTCCTGGGCCCGGCCCTGCGGGGTCTCACCTGGGACGCACTGTAGACGGGGAAGTCCTCCACCGGCGGGATGAGGCCCTGCGCGATGAGCTGGCCGTAGGACGGGGGCGCCTCCCGCCGCACGAACTCGGCCTCCAGGCGCGTCATCTGGGTCTCGAAGGCCCTGGAAGCGACGGGCAGAAGGGCCGGGCATCAGGCCGGGGCTGGCCAGGGTCGCACCTGAGCCTCCCACGCCCCCACCCCCACCCTGGCCCCTCACCCAGGCGCCACAGTGCACGAGAGAAGCCCACACTGCGTGGCCCGAGCCCCCTTCTCAAACCCGGAGCCATGGGGACAGTGAACCTGGGGCTTCTCTCCAGGGAAACAAAAAACTAAGGTAGCCACGGTCACGGTACGGTTTCATTTTAAAAACGAGGAAAACCCCACACATAAAACCCTGGGTCTCAGGGAAAATTCCTGCTAGTCTGGAACAAAGTCCACCCTGCCATGGACCCCCAGGAAACATCAGGTCCAGTTAAAATCCATTCAAAATTGTTCAAAGTGGCACCAGCACGGGATCTATTAAACCTACCACAAAGTAATAACAATGGGCAATAATAATAGTAAAGAGGGAGAAGGGAGCGTTGCCAGGAAGCAGATGAAATTCGTGACTGCACTTTTGCTACAAATCACATAAACGGATAAAATAAGATAATGAAGAGATACAAGAGCTCCAGGAAATGATGAATAAAAGGTAAAGAGAAAGAAAAAAAAGAAAAGAGAGAAAAAGAGAAAGGAAGGAGAGGAAGAGAGAAAGGGAGAAAGGTGGAGAAAGAGGGAGAAAAGAAAGAGGGAGATACAGAAAGAGAGATACCTGTTATGACAACATGAAAAAAGGAAAAAACAAAGAAGCTAAGACCCCACCGCCAGGAGCAGAGCCGGGCCCCTCACGGTCCGCCCACCTGGGCCCCTCACCTATGCCCCGCCCGCTTTGTGCTCCTGCCCCCTGCTCCCCGCCCCCTTGGGCTCTCGCCCCTTAACCACGCCCCCTCCGCGCTCCCACCCCCTGAGCCACGCCCCCTTAGGCGCCCGCCCCTTGACCACTGCCCTCTGCGCTCTCACCTCCTGAGCCACGCCCCCTTGGGCTCCCGCCCCTTGACCAAGCCCCTCTGCGCTCTCGCCCCCTGAGCCACGCCCCCTTGGGCTCCCGCCCCTTGACCACTGCCCTCTGCGCTCTCACCCCCTGAGCCGCGCCCCCTTGGGCTCCCGCCCCTTGACCGCGCCCCCTTTGCGCTCTTGCCCTGAGTCGGCTTGGGCTCCCACCCCCTGAGCCACGCCCCCTTAGGCTCCCGCCCCTTGACCACTGCCCTCTGCGCTCTCGCCCCCTGAGCCACGCCCCCTTAGGCTCCCGCCCCTTGACCACTGCCCTCTGCGCTCTCACCCCCTGAGCCACGCCCCCTTGGGCTCCCGCCCCTTGACCACTGCCCTCTGCGCTCTCGCCCCCTGAGCCACGCCCCCTTGGGCTCCCGCCCCTTGACCAAGCCCCTCCGCGCTCTCACCCCCTGAGCCACGCCCCCTTAGGCGCCCGCCCCTTGACCACTGCCCTCTGCGCTCTCACCCCCTGAGCCACGCCCCCTTAGGCGCCCGCCCCTTGACCACGCCCCTCTGCGCTCTCGCCCTGAGCCACGCCCCCTTGGGCTCCCGCCCCTTGACCATGCCCCCTCTGCGCTCTCGCCCTGAGTCGGCTTGGGCTCCCACCCCCTGAGCCACGCCCCCTTAGGCGCCCGCCCCTTGACCACTGCCCTCTGCGCTCTCACCCCCTGAGCCACGCCCCCTTGGGCTCCCGCCCCTTGAACACGCCCCTCTGAGCTCTCACCCCCTGAGCCACGCCCCCTTGGGCTCCCGCCCCTTGACCACGCCCCTCTGCGCTCTCGCCCCCTGAGCCACGCCCCCTTGGGCTCCCGCCCCTTGACAGCGCCCCCTCTGCGCTCTCGCCCTGCGCCACGCCCCCTCTGCGCTCTCGCCCTGCGCCACGCCCCCTTGGCTCTCGCGCCCTGCGCTGCGCCCCGGGCCCTGCCCACCTGTACTCCTGCGTGCGCAAGGAGTAGAGCTTGAAGGCGCAGCCCAGGGCGATGACCAGCAGCAGCCCGCACACCAGACTGCCGATGAGCGCGGCGGTGATGACCTTGCGGGGCACCGCAGCCAGACAGCCGTGCTCGTCGCTGCCGTCCTGGCAGTCCTCCTGGCCGTCGCAGCGCCACGTCTCAAAGATGCACAGGTTGGTGCCGCAGTGGAAGGTGCCGGGCTGGCAGGAGAAGCAGTTCTTCTCGTCGGCGCCGTCGGGGCAGCTCTTCTGGTTGTTGCAGCGGTCGGTGGGCGCGTAGCACAGGCCACTGCCGCCCTCGCAGGGGTACTGGTCGGGCGGGCAGGCGGGGCAGCCCTGCTCGTCGCGGCCGCTGGCGCAGTGCCACCAGCCGTCGCAGCGCTGGGGCTCCGAGAAGCAGCCCTGGTCCTCCGCGTCGCCCCCATCGCCGCCGCCGCCGCAGGGCCGCTCCCAGGGCAGGCAGTAGCCCTTCACCTGGTAGGTGGCGTTGAAGCCGTGGCCGGCGCTGCGGGCGCGGGCGTGGTAGGCCACGGTGAGGCGGCCCTGCGCGGCCTCGAGGCTCACGGGCCGGTGGTTGCTGCGGTAGGACAGGGTCTGCAGCAGGCGGTCGCCGCGCTCGCCCAGGCCCTCGTACACCTGCACGTAGTCGTCGTAGCCCAGCCGCAGCTCCAGCTGCAGCAGCACGCGGCGCGGGTCCTGAGTGTCCACCAGCCACGTGCAGTGCAGGTCCGAAGGCCCCCGGGCCGCCCCGAACAGGTCGGGGGAGGCGAAGGAGCCGTAGAAGCTGCCCAACCGGCGGCCACACGCCAGGTCCGGGCAGCCGGCCTCGTCCGAGCCGTCGCCGCAGTCCTGCGAGCCGTCGCAGCGCCTCTCTGCGGGCAGGCAGCGAGTCGAGCGCGCTCCGCTGCAGGGGAAGGTGCCCCCGGGGCACAGACTGCCTGGCGGCTCCGAGGCAGGCGCTGAGCAGTTGCCCTCATCGGAGCCATCCCCGCATTCGTCCATGCTGTTGCACCGCCAGGGGCCGGGAAGGCACTTGCCGTTGTCACAGAGGAACTCGTCTGCCTGGCAGGACGCCTGGCCCAGCTTCCCTGGGGGGTGAAGAGTGCAGGAGAGATGGGTCAGCCAGGAAGCTGAGTTTCCTTTCAGGGCAGTTTCCGCCAGGAGCAGGAGGTGCCTCCCATTCCAGGGGGGGGCCCTGGCTTGGGATAGCAAAACAAAAGCAGGGCCCAAGAAGAGGCTGGCCCCAAGAAGCCCCTCGTGTCTCCACAGCCACCTGAGGGGCTGAGACCCCTCGAATGCTGGGGTGAGCAGAGTCCCCGACTTGAGCCATGGGTGAGGGCTAAGACCCCTGCTCTAGCCAAGCCTGTTAAATGAGGCCTGTCACCAACCTGGTGATTCGAGAGGCTCTCTGAGAGCATTCTAGGCTGGGAGCACTCCCAGTCCTGTCCCTGTCCTCCCACTGCTGGGACTGGCTCTGGAGGGAGGGGGGGGAATGCCCTGCAGGGAGTCAGGGACAGTGGAGGGTGCTGCCGGGCTCTGGGAGCCCCCATCCTGTGTGCACTGTGCTTCGTGTAACAAGCCATCCTCCCCACCCCGCCCGCTGCCGGGACCACCTCGGATGTACGAGAGCCGGAAGCCCTGGGCCTGGCCGGAGCTGGAGGCATCTGAGTGGAAGAAGATCCAGACATGGTCCCGGGCAGAAATGAAGGCAGATGGGATAGCAGAGCCACAGAGCCGAAGGGCCTCCTGGCGGGGCGGGGCTGCTGGGCCCAGCATGACCCAGTCCAGGGAGCACTGGTGGGACTCCTCTACGTCGAAGTTGCGGAAGCTGCAGGGGCAGAGAACATGGCCAGAGAGTGGTCAAGAACAGTCCACCCCACCATCCTGGCCCCTCACCTTCCATACTTGCCCTACTCCCCCACTCCCAGCCACCTGGTGGTACCCCCTCACCCATAACCCCGGGCAGCATCTTCAACTCTGCTGCACTCTAGGCAGGCTTCACCTTGTCCCTTCTGCCCTCTACCAGCGAATGCACAGCTACACCTGCCCAAAGCCAAACTGGAGGGGGAGGCCCAAAGGCCCAGCTCCCGCCCAGCAGCACAAACTCATCAGCCCGTGCACTTAGGGTGGGGTCAGGCCCACGGCTGGCTTCGGCTGTGGGTGGATGACAGCATGTCACCGGGGGAGAAGGACTGGCCCTGGACTCCAATGGCCAGCTGCTGCCCAGGCCATGGAGAGTCCCTCTCACACACTCGCTCATTTGAGGGTCTACCTAGTTGGCTCACTGGCCCCTTCTAGAGATGGGGAAACTGAGGCACAGAAACCAGGACAGACTCTGCTCTTATCTCTCACATCCCTGGGATTTGGCATTTGGGAAAGCTAAGGCAGATGCAATCCACAGTGACTCCCCAGCCAGATGTCTCCTACCCCAGGCCAGGGGTTCCGGCCCCTCATTTCCACTTCCCAGCCCCTCACCCCACTTCCTTCTGCAGGTCCCAAGGTTCCCTGGCACTGAAGCACCCAGGCTCCTGCCTGTTTCTCCCCCTGCCAAGAACACCCCAGCATCCCTTGGGGAAGCCCTGTTCGGGGCTCAGCGCCAGTCTGGCCTCAAGCCACCCCTGCAGGACAGAAAGGACACATCTGCCACCTCAGGCAGCTGGACCATGCCCACCAGGCCCCAGGGGCCCCTCGCTGACAGGCTGAAGTGACAGTCCCTGAAGCCCTTGAGAGAGGCTCAGGTCAAGATGAGGCCCGGTCCCAGGCAGTCACGGAGACCTGGGCAGCCGGGCACACTCACATGCTCACACATACCTGTGCACACGCACATGCTTACAGCTCACACGTGCTCTCCCAGCACGCCACAGTTGCATTCATATGCAGGGGCTCACACACCTGCATACAAGTATGCACACATGCAGGCATGCTCACGTGTCTTCTCACACATATGCCTGCTCAGACATGCACTCACACACATACACCTCCCACATGTGCTCACACTCACATGCATACCCACATGCTCACACAAGCACCCTCTGCACCTGCTCAGACATGTTCACCTGCATATACACAGTCACACACAGGTGGCCACACATGTAGGCCCATCCAGATCCCCTCAGATCCCCCAGGACCCCCTTACCTGATGGTGATCATGTCTCCACGGTCGCCCTGGATATACCAGCTGCAGTTGGTGCCCGGGGGGTAGTTGAGGGGCCAGGATGGGCTGTAGATAACTCCACGCCGCTCTGTGTGTGGCTCCAGCTTCCCGCTGCAGGCGGCTGTTGGGAGAACAGGCTGAGACATACCATCCGCATCCATCTCCAGGCTTGAGACCCCCTGACTGAGCACAGGCCTTCCCCAGGGGCAGCTCAAGGGCAGATGTCATAACCAGATGGGGAGGCTCAGCAGCAGCAGTGACTTGCTTGAGGTCACACAGCCAGGAAGTAGCAGGGCATGAGGCACCCTCGTCCTCCGGTGGGCTCACCCCTCCCCGTCAGCCCTAAGCCATGGGTATCTACAGTGCATCGATCAACTGCGGTGCCCGGGGAAGCACAGCACATGACGCCACCATCACACACTTTACAACCCACACCCTCTGGACTCCAGCTGAGTCTGCCCAGCTGAATCAGCCCAGGCAGCAGGACCCCTGCCCACCCCTTGCAGCTCCTCATAACCTTTCACCATGCTGGTTCATCTGATCCTCACAGCAGCCTCCCACAAAGGCAGGGCCCATTTCACAGATGGAGAAACTGAAGCTCCAGGATGAAAGCAATGACCCTTTTTCTGAGCTCACGGATACCACCTCCTCCCTTCCTACTGCCTGGCACCTTCCGCTGCCACCCTGGAAGCGATGTTCTCCCTGGCTCTCACAGCTTCAGAAATAAATAAAAAATAAATCTTTAAAAAAAAAAGAAAGGAGAAGGAAAGCCCTCTGGCTGCCTCCCACGCTCCAAGGACAGAATGAGTGCAAAATTCCTCCATGCAAGCCCAGCCCCGCTCCGGCCTCAGTTCCCCCACCCCAGAAACACCCTGGCTCCTCACACTTCCCGAGCTCCCTCCTCGCTCAGAGACTTGGCTCCTGCTGCCCCCTGGCGGGTGCTCTTCCCACAGCCCTGGCGCAGCTCGCGGTCCCTTCCTCCAGGGAGCCCTCCGCGTGCTCCCCACCCCCAGGGCTCAGTCCCCCTGCCTCCCTTCCTCTGCAGCCGGAGAGCCAAGGCGGTAGTGATGTCACTTTTGTTCTGGGATTGCTCAGGAGGGGAGGGTCTGTATCTGTTCTGGCTGGACGCCGTATCCCTGGGACCTCTGCCCTGGCCTGACATGGGGCTGGTGCTCGATAAACACCCACCGATGAGCCGGTCAGCCGACCCCAGCTTTGCTCAGCCTCTAGGGGCATGAGCTGTGGGCTGAAACCCTTTCCATGGGGGACCTGCCACGACCGCAGAGGCCGGGGTGATCCAAATTCGACAACCCTTGCCGAGCCTCAACAAGAGCCCCAGGAGAACTAGAACAAAGCCGCCCACCCCACCCCCCCGAACCACCTGCCACGCTCGGCCCATTGGTTCACCAGTGTCAGGATGGCGAGAGGCGAGTGTGGCCGGCACAACACGAGGCCCTAGTAGGCCAGCCTCCCTGAGCCCCAGATCCCTCATGAGTGACATGGGCGTGGCACGCCCCCGTGCAGCCCAGAGGGCAGTGACTAAACCATCGGAGCCACATCTGAGGGGCTGAGCAAGGTGCCCCCCGCCGTGCCTGGTTCTCTGGGTGCTGACCAGGGTGGGGAGGGGCACCCTGGGAGGCAAGGCGTTGCAAAACCCAGAAGACGCTCCTCCTCCAAAAAGGGGCTGAGTGGGAGGGGCTCGTGACAGGAGGGCCTGGGGCAGCCGGGGACGAGTCTACCCCACAGCACGTTAGGCCAAAGCCTCTCTGATCCAGGAGGTCCGAGGGGCGATGGCCGAGCTCCGCGAGAGAGACAGCTGTACCCTCAGTCCCGCAGAGGAGGACCGGGCAGGGTGGGGCCCTGCCGACACCCACGAGGGCCGAGGCCCTCCCTAGGGAACAGACCGGGCCTGACCCATCTTACTGGAGCAGTCACAGTTTCCCACCCACACGGCTGGGGGAAATCCAGGCTCCCCCGTCTTGGCTGCCACCTTCTCTCTCTCTGGTACCATCTTGGCCAGAAAACTGCTCCCTCCTAAACCTAAGCATGGCTCCTCTTTCACAGGTCAGGAGACCTGTCTCTCCAGACCACCGGCCAAGCCAGAAGCAGATGACAGGACAGTTCCTCCTAAGAGACATGCCCCAGAGGCCCCCAGGGCTGCCCCAGTAAGTCCACCTCAGGGGCAGCACCTTACTCTGGGCTAACTGCCAGGTGGCTTCTGCAGCCTCCAGCCTGGCCTCAGGTGGCATGAATGGAGGGCAGGGGAGGGCCTGGGATCTGTGCTCATTGATGGAAGCTTCAGTCAGGGGCTTCTGGCTGGATGCCACTTTACTGTGGGTCTGGAGGATGCACCAGCTCAGACCCGCAGCCCCCCAGCCCTCTCTCTGATGGCAGGCCTTGCCTCTGTGCCCCCAACACACCCCCAAAGCCCCGGCCACGCCCATGCTGTCCGACACATGGTTCCACCTAGCCTCAGCTTGGCCCTCAGTAAATCAGAGACAGTGTGTGTCCCTCGCCTCAGAGGATGGCTGGGAAAATTGAGGAAGGCAGCAGTTTCCAGGTGGTCTTTCATGGAATGGATGAGCGGAGAGAGGTCCCCTGGGAGTGCGGTGTGGGAGGTGAGGGTCCAGATGGGGTGGTGTGACACAGGGCAGGCCGTGAGGAGGGCTGGGAGGGCCGTGTGTGTTGGGGAAGGTGGGCTGGGAATACTGATGGAGGACAGAGTTCGGGGGGCATCTGGGGACAGTCCAAGAGGTGTGCCTGAGCTTTAACTGGGTGACCTGTGTTCACTGTGGGCTGAGGTGGCCTGCTCAAGTGGGGAAGGGATGACCAGGCACTTTTAGGCCAGTGTCCTTGTTTCCCAGTCCAAAGTCATCAAACACTCCTAAAAAGACACAAGCAAAGCTTAACAAAGCCCAATTTGCAGATCTGATTTCCAGAGACAATCCATACTCCGGACAACCTACGAGATGATAAGCTGGCGTAGGGAACTGAGAGTCCCACCCCGCTGGGCACTCTGGGACCGGGCCAGGTGAGTGGAGAGCAGTCTGCAGACCCTGCCCAGGCCCCCCGCCCTGGGGCCAGTGGCCATGTGACAGAGCTGAGTCCGGGGTGCAGGAAGGCAAGTCCCCTACCCAGTCAGGGCCTGATGTTTCTGGCCAGGACTCGGGCTGTGCAGCAGAAAGCCAGGCAGTCCCTGCGCAGCCCACTGGGCCCTCAGGGGTGTCTGAACCTAGGGGGAGAGAGGGGACGGGTCTGGGGACGGTTCCTGGCCCAGGCAGGCAGGATCACAGGGAACACCCTGACAAGGAGAGTCCTGGAGCCTCAGGAGGGGCCGCCTCGGGCCGCCAGAGCTGGGCTCCACTTCTCTCAGCAACACCAGACAGATCAGCCAAGGCCCCAGACCACCACATAGGGCCACACGACTGAGCATGCAGTTTGCAGCTCCAGGTGGGGGGCAGGCACAGACACCCCGATAAGAACAGAGGCCCCTGCTGGTTGGGGTCCTGACAGCTAGGGACAGCCAGACGTGGACTCGGAGGTGTTTCTGCCTTGCCCTGTTCAATGAGCAGCCTTGTCCCTGGAGGAGTGCTCTCCTAGCCCAAGGCCAAAGCTGGGGCCAGGATGTACGGAGGGACAGGCCCACCCACCACACCTGCTGGGCTAGCCTGGGGCTCACGTTCCCCCATCTCTCTACATGGCCCAGCACCTGACTCCTGCTGGGCCAGTCTCCTCCTGGAAAGTGGGATGGTGAGACTGGACAGTTTGCTGTGGGCACTGGGATGCCAGCAGGGCTGGGACTAGGTCAGTGCTGGCCAAGGCCAGGCCTCAGAGAGAACAGAGTTGGTGTGCAGAGGGGACAGTGACCAAGGATCGCACGCCTGCGGCATGGACCAGCAAGAGCAGCTTCTGAGCACACTGGGCCTCCGCCCCCCGCACGCCCGAGCCAGCCTCAGTGGCTCTCTGCTCTGAGCCAGGCCCTGAGTAGAACTAGAAACCCCGGTTACCTCCAGCCTCACCAAGCAGCACAGCAGACAACAAACAAATCAGAGCACCCCAGCTGGGGACCCCATATTCTCCCCCAGCACCAAGGGGCCCTTCCTGGAACTCTCCTGGTGACACCGAGGGCCACAGAGGCCAGCAAAGCGCACAACTCCCCTGATGGCTGGGCATCCCCTCCCAGTCCCAACAGTTTTTGCCGAGCTCGGCTCTTAGCCCAGGCCCAGAGCTGGTCTCTGACAGGCGGGAAGCAGCAGCAGGCCCCTCACAGCCCTCAGGGAACCCCTGGGCACAAGCTGTCACTCATGTGGAGCCCTTTATACACTGCTCGGGGTACTGAGGCACTGCGTGCCAACCCTCACCTGCTCCCTGGCCCCTAAGAGCCAGGCCTTGAGGCAGTGCTGTCAACACACCCCTGGGACAGAAAAGGAATGGGAGGCTCTGGAAGTTTAGCTTGCCGGAGATCAAAGCGCTCCTTTGTGAGGCAGGCAAGGGGTCGGAACAAAGCTAAGACTGAAAGGGGCCAGGCGGCCTCAGGGCTGCAACCAGGACCCCAGGGCCTGCCTCAGGGAGGAGGGGAGGAAGGACAGAAGCACTACTTACCTAAGGCGGGGACCGCGCTGCTCAGCCTCCCGGCGAGAAAGAGATTCACTGTGGGGGACGCAAAGAGGGGTCAGTGGGCACTGGGGGCTCTCAGGGCCTCAGGGCCCCAGGCCCGGCCCTGACCCAGCCAGAGTCCCCACCAGGGCATGGGACAGCACTGCCCCAAACCGGGGCTGATTTCCCGTCACCCCACAGGGCAAGCTCCAGAGTGTTAAACAGAGGCTCCCGCTGCCATCCCTGGTTCCTAGTGGCAGAGGCCAGGACCCCAGAGGGTCTCGGGACTCACCTTGCCTACCCACAGCCCAAGGCAGCAGTGCGCAGGCCTGGCTACCTCAGAACCCCTCCTGCCATTCCCCTCGAGCCTCGACCACCCAGCAGAGGGGTGGTGGGGGGAACCGACCCCGACCCCAGGCCCTTGTCTGTCAGGAGAGCTCCCGCCCCTCCCTCTGAGGGGCTTTGCCAGCCTCACCACCTAAGAGGGAAGGGAAGTAGTTCTTATGAGCCCCATTTTACAGGGGAGGAGTCTGAAGTCCTGCGAGAGGCTGGGATACCCAGCTAGCAGGGTGACGGCGTCCTTGCCAAGCTGCCCTTGGCAAAGGGGCAGAGAACTCGAGTCCACCCCCTTGGGGACCCACCTCCGTGGGATGGGTTCGTCATGCCCACCTACTGCCCTCCAGCAGGGTTCCTGGGGCCCAGGTGAGGATATGGGTGGGGTTGGGAAGGCAAACTCAGTTTCCTGGGCAGAAAGTCTGCCTCCCCCGTCAAGGATGCCAGTGGAAGCCTGGAGCATCTCAAGAGGGGCCAGGTCCCACCTGGCGGGTAGCAGAGGGAGCTGCCCCCATCTCGGGACATGAGGCCCTGTGGGGCAGAGCCCAGGCCACATCTCCTGGGCAGTGAGGCCGTGGAGCCCAGTGGCAGAGGGAGAGAGGAAGCCCAGGGACCGGGAAACAGCACCCAGCAGCTCAGAGTCCAGGGCACCCCCAGTTACCAGTGTGTATGTCTGGGGGGGAGGGTCTGGGGGTCAGGTATGGAGGCAGAGGGCAGCTGCAGGGGGCACGCTTGGGACACCCCTTATTTAAACCAGCTCACCAAGCCAGGCCAGAGACCTTGCCTCAACCTCAGAGCCCCCTTATTCTTAAAGGGAAAAGGGGTGCGGGGACCAGTTCCTTAATTTGTCATTTCAGCGGCTTCAGCAACCTGCCGGTTCCAGAGCTCTCAGCACTGACACCAGAGTCAGCCATGTCCCCTGATGACCCCCAGCTCTGATAACAGCCTCCGCCTCCCTCCTTCCTGGTAAATAAAGGGCCATGTGGGTTGAGGATTTAATCCCTCCCCTCCCCACCCCACTCCCAGGGTCCCGGAAAAGCGACAAAAAAATCCGCTAGGCAGGGCAGGGGCCCTTCGACTGGGTGCCAGGCCCGGCCGGGTGCTGGCCTGCGCCAAGCACACCCCCCTGCGCTGAGCCGGCTGCCCTGGGCCCCAGAAGCACAAAGGGAAAACAAACAGGGGCCCTGCTCCTCGCAGCTGCCGCCTCCCTGGCACCCCCTCGGGCATGCCGCTCCCCCTCTCCAGGCTGGCGCCCGCCTCCACCCCCGACTCTCCGCAGGAAACAGTTCGTCTGAAGCAGCGGCCGGCCCGGGACCCGCGGGCCTCGCCTTTGTCCGCCGCTCGGGAGCGCAGCCCGGGCCGCCCAGGCCGGCTTCCGAGGCGCTGTTCGGAGCCGGGCAGGAGCCGGGGCGCCGCCGCCAGGGCGAGGTTCCAGGGTGCCAGGCCGCAGCACCCGGCCGAGCGGAGGGCTGGGGCGCGCGGGAATGGGCGGGCCCGGCTCCGGGGTGTCGCCTGGCTGCGGTCTCGGCGCGGGAGCTGCGAGGGGGCCCGGAGCCCTCCCGCCCGCCGGCGCGGCCCACTCACCCAGGCAGACGACGGCGAGCTGCGCCCGGGCGCCCGCGGCCCCCTCCGGCCCCGCGGCCGCCCGCTTCTCCATGCCGGGGCCGGCCGCCGGCGCGCCGCCTCCTGCGCCCCGGCTCGGGCTCGGGCTCCCGCGGCGGCTCGGGCGGCGGCTCTGTGCGGCGGCGGTGCAGGCCCGCAGCGCGCGCGGGGCCACATCGGCCGCGGCGTCACGGACCCCGCGGGGGCTCCGCGGCGGCCGCCAGGGAGGACCCCTGCCCGCCGCAGCCCCCGCGCCCCGGGCGCCGCGCCGCCGCCGGCCTGAGCCCGGGGGCCCCCGGCGCGCCCATGCCCCGCGGCGAGCAGCCCGCCCGGCCGGGTGCCGCCCGTAGCGCCTCCCTGGGTCCGTCCTGCCCCTGCCCGCGCCCCGCGCCTGGAGGCCGCGCTCGCTGCCACGTGACGCGCCCGCCGAGCCGCAGTGGCACTGGCGGGGCGGGCGACCGGGGCGGGCCGGGGGCGCGTGCCCCGCCTCGGGGTGCTGGACAGCTCCGCGCAGCCCTCCGTGCCGCGCCCGGCTCCCTCCTGCCCTGGGCCCGGAGCAGTGATCTCTCGGCCTCCTCCCGGGCCCGCGAGCGGGTCCCTCTCGGATTCCAGCTGGGCCGCGGGCCGGGGAGGGCGGGGACCGGTAGGAGGCAGCGTTGAAAGGGGCTGCACGGGGCTGCTTAGGGGACTTGAGGGTAGGACTGCGTGCGGGAACGCAGGGCTAAGGTCTGTCCTAGGCGTGAGGCATTCCTGGTCCTACCAGGCCCGTCCTGTCCCCCAAGTTTGCCACAGCCCAAGTGTCCCAGACTCATGCCCTGAGCAGAGCAGAGCCTGTGAGGGCACACTGAGGGGCCTCTGAAGACTTAACCCCTCCCAGTTACCCCAAGCCCACTCAGTCGTCCTCACAGACCCTGGGGAATGCGTGTGGGGGTGGGTGGGGAGGTGGGCGACTTTTCAGGCTGGGTGTCACCTCTGGGAAAGCTGTCAGCCAAGGAGTTGGGTCCAGAAGTAAAAGAAACCAGAAGTCACAGGAAAGAGGGGTGAGGCTTGCAGAGGCCATTCAGGACCAGGCAGGATTGACAAGGAGGAGAGGGGTAGACGTCCCCGCCACTCAACCCACCCCTCTTAAGATAGGTGTGAAATCAGAGGTCCCGGAAGGATCCCGGCAGGGAGGCTGTGGTGTGACCTGCCCCACCCCAGCCTGAGCTGAGGCTCAGGATCCCCTTGCAGCCCCCCTCATTTGCTCCCCTCCCAATATTTGTCTAGCATTTACTGAGAGAAGTTGGAGAGGAGCTGATGCTCTAGTAATGAAAGTTGTGGACAGACACAGAGAAACTCCCTAACTCGCTTTCCCTGTGCAGGCTGACTGGGCATGGAGAGAAAATTGGGCGGAAAACCCTTTTCATTTTTCTAGTTTGTCTCGTTCTCTCTGTTCTGATTTCCTGAGTGCTTTTTCCAAAACAGACTTCTCACGATATGTAATAATGACTTTAAAAATCAAATAAGAGAACTCAACTGATTTATGGTAAAGAGCACACCAAATTTGGTTTCAGAATTCCAGCAGACTGCTAGCTGCCCATCTGACAGGCATTCGTCCATGGCAAGAACGCTCAACAGAGGTGGGACTGTTGTGGGTTTCCACTTGAGGATGCAGTCTACTTCAGTGTGTGCTTGTGAGTTATATAAGGAACGAAGGATTTGAGATTAGAGCTCCAGAGAGTCATATTGAAGCCTGAGGCAAAAGGAAAAATGAGAGTCCCTGTGTACACTTATCAAAATATCCTCCCATATTTTGAACCAAATGGAAAAACTCGACAACCACAAAACACTAGATGCCTAGATGCAAAGGCGTGTTGTCCAGTGTGCTTGAACCCAATTGTCAACCCTCATAAACCCACGCAGTGGGGGACATGATGGCCAAGTTGCCTCCAAAACCAGGGGCTGATTGGAAACAACTGTTCCCATTGCAAAATAGTGCAGGGTCATAGAACAAGTCAACATTTTTGGTAGGGTGTTTGCTCATCACAGATTTTCTGGATTAACTTTGATTTTTTTAACATATTGTATTAAAATATTATTTATCTTGGTTACTGAGGTTTTTTTTTTTTTTTTGGTACCTCCTTAAGTTTTGTGCCTTGCTAACCTCACTCTAATGCCCCAGTTGAGACTTCAAAGATCTGACATCCCTTGTCTGATGTAGTCTCATGGTGGTCTAGTGCTCTCTTGAGGCTGCTGCCTCAGTCAGGGTGACTTACTGGGGGGTCTCCATGTGGCCCTGGCCCAGTGCTCTCCCCCAGTCTCCTTTACCACATCTGGCATGGTTCCTGGCTGCAGTCATCCTGCCTCGCCCCACCCTCCCCTGCAAACTTTTAATAAATGTTCCATATCTGCTTGAGTTGCATCCAGAAGTTTTCTATCTATCCCAACTCAAAAACTTCAAAGAAGCAGAAAAAATCAGTACTGCGAAGAGCATGATGCAAGTAATAGACCCCAAGAAAGTGCAGACTGGCTGGGGCAGGTGGGGGAGCCCTGGATCGGAGGAGCCCTGGCAGGTATCAGCGTCCATCCTCCCCATCATCCCTACCCCAGCACCGCCTCTTCTCTCCTGGATCACAGGAGGCCTCTGTGTGATCCCCTGCCTCCCAATCCATCACTCACATTTTAACATGCAAATTGGATTGTGCCCCCTAAAGAAAATGCTCCAGAGCAGACTTCAAGGTTTTTAACCTGAGCTCCGTGCCCCTCTAGGACTAGCCCTACCTACCCCTCCTTTCCCTTCTAGCCTCAATTTATTTTCAGTCTTCCCAGACCTAATTTCTACTCTTCCTCTGGAGAGATCCCAGTTCTGTTGGGGAGGATCCAAGAGGCAGAGCCAGAGGGCATTTGGGGAGACGATTCAGCCAAATGAACATCTCCTCCAGCTGGTGGGTGAACTCAGCTCCAGGTCCTCCAGGGCCCGGGGGTTCTGCAGCAGGCCTGGGAGGACTGCGAGCACCCGGGGCCAGAGGTGAGAGAGTACATCAGCCTAGGCTGGAACTCGTCCTGGGCGCTCTGCAAAACCCCTTCTGGGACCCCAGCTGGGCTGCCTCATGGGACAGCTATTTTGCTTTCGTGCACGTTAAAATTCAAGTTTCTCCAATGATGTTTTAAAAATCCCAGTCATTTAGGTTGAAATTAACATAAAACCTGGTGACCCTGGGATTTCTGAATGCAAGCTACAACTTTGAAGTAAGATCATGGAAGGACAGGAAAAGGTTAGGAAGAGAAGAAGCTGGCTCTAGAGAAAAGGAACTAATTTGAATTAAAAACTGAAAATAAACTGGCAAAACCCATTACGGTAACAATATTTGCACCTGAGCCCTATGGGGAGGGCGTGGGTGGAGAGCAGCCAGCCAGGGTTGCTGCGTCCGGTTTTGTGTGGCCTCCCAGTGGCTCTGTCCTCCCAGGGGGAAGGGCAAGGCTCAGAGCTGGCGCCTGCTCTACCGAGGGAGACGTCCAGGCACACGCAGCCCTTGCCCTGACCCAGCGTGCTGCAGGTACGTCGGGGTGACGGGCAGCGTGGTCAGGCGCATTAGCCACAGACCCTCTCCAAGCCCTTGTCGGCTCTTATAACTGGAATAGACCAGCAGCGGTGAAATCCCTTCACCTTCAGTATTAAGCAGTAATTTTTAAATTATAGGCCTGGAACAGTGAGGGTAAGTATGTCATAAAAGTACCATTCTGCCCCAAAAGAGGCTTTTATTGCAATAAAAATGGAAGTGCCAGGTCGCTCCTTTAGTTTCTGTAACCCTCTCCACAGTCATTCAGGGTGGTGAGGGCAGTTCCAATTTTCAATTAGAAACCGCCCCTCGGCCTTGCAGCAGCACACAGAAAGGCCCTGAAACAATAATCATCTGTGTATTGATTTGGGTGAGAATCAATCCAATTCAGGACACATCCCTAAATTATTAATGGAGCAAAGTGCACCAGAAACCCCAAGGTGGGTTAATAGATAAGGTTTGTTCTTTAACCCTGCTGCTGCCCCAGGAATAAAGGTTATGTGTTGAGAGAAACTAAGTCCAGAGGCACAAGTGCGGATCATGGGATGGATGTGGAAAGCCATGGGGGGCAAGCCCGGGCTTCCCAGGGAGAGTCCTCTTGGGGGATGGAGTGGGTGGCCGTGAGGGCAAGAAGGAGGAGCCTCTGGTCAGAGAGGGGAGGGAAGCAGGAGCAGCCTGCTGAGGGGCTTTAGGGGTCTCGTCGGATGCCCCAGGGGATCGCAGCACAGCCAGGGCAGTGCCACCCACTTCTCAGAGGGCCACCACCCACCATGGGCAGCTGAACCTGTGTTTGGGGCTTACTGTTGGTATTTGAAACAACTCAGTTTAATTTACTTAAAGAGGAAATGTTATGTCATTTCCTTTAATCAGCCCAATACCAGATCACCAGCCCCGAGTAAGCGATCATAAATGCAAATGCAACCCACACAACACACCGTAGACTTTTCTGCTGGTCTGTCTCCTCTCTTAATTGCCATGGAGATTAGGAAGCAGTGGCGAGCACTCGAGGCACACCGGCACCAACACGAGACTCTGCCCTCCACAGCATGAGAAGCCCTGCAGGAGAACTGAGCGAGAAGGAGGTTCTCGAATGACGCTCTGGGCTGGTGGTATTTACTGCAGGCTCTGACAAGCTCAGATCACCCCCGTCCCAAGAAAGTCACCTGAGCATCCCACACAGAGGAAGACCCGGCACGATTAAGTGGGGGCCCTGCTGTAAACCTAATGAGGGCTCACCCACTAACCCCCACGTGGGTTCTGAACGTCTGTGAGCCTTGGTTTCCTCATCTGTAAATGGGACACGACAGACCCTATGCCAAGTCATGGTAAGAACTAAACGAGTTTTCATGTAAGGCACTTACAGTGATGCCTGGCACGCAGTAAGAACTCAGGAAATACTAGCCATTTTTGGACTATCTCCTCCCAGAAAACTCCTATTTGGTCTTCAGAACCCAGTTCAATTATCCCCTCCCCATCCTCTCAAAGAGAGATAATCTCTCTCTCTCTCTCTCTCACACACACACACACACACACTGCTGCTTCTGTACCTTGAACTATGCACTTATCACAGAGTCATTTGCAGTAAGCCTTCTATAAGGTACTAACATGCCTTTTATGTCCCTAACACCCAGGGCAGCTCTGCCTGCAGCTACCTAGTAGGTGACCAGAAGGGTTTACCGATTTGAGTTGAAGCAGACCATAGTGCATGGGAGAAAATAAAAGAAGGAGGGAAGCAAATGTGGCTCAAGCGATTGGGCGCCCATCTACCATATAGGAGGTCCAGGGTTCTATGCCCAGGGCTTCCTGGTGAAGGCAAGCTGGCCTGTGTGGCAAGCTGGCCCACGTGGAGTGCTGCCCCCTGCAGGGGTGCTGCCCCGTGCAGGAGTGCTGCCCTGTGCAGAGAGCTGACACAGCAAGATGACACAACAAAAGGAGACACAGGAAAGCAGATTTGACCCAACAGATAGGGCATCCACCTATCACATGGGAGGTCCAAGGTTCAAACCCAGGGCCTCCTGACCCGTGTGATGAGCTGGCCCAAGCGCAGTGCTGATGCATGCAAGGAGTGCACCCCATAAGGAGAGCTGCCCAGTGCGAGAAAAGCACAGCCTGCCCAGGAATGGCGCCGCTGACACAGAGAGGGGACGCAGCAAGATGACACAACAAAAAGAGACACAAATTCCAGGTGCCGCTGACAAGAATATAAGTAGACACAGAAGAAACACACAGTGAATGGACACAGAGAGCAGACAACCGGGGGGGGGCAGGGAAGGAGAGAGAAAAAAAATTTTTTTTTTAAGATACACAGAGGAGAGACACGAAGAGACACAGCAGACCAGGGAGCTGAGGTGGAGCAAGAGAATGAGCACCTCTCTCCCACACCAGAAGGTCCCAGGATCAGTACCCAGAGCCGCCTAATGAGAAAACAGGCAGACACAGAAGAACACACAGTCAATGGACCTAGAGAGGAGACAATGGAGGGAGGGGGAAAAAATGAATAAATCTTCAAAAAAATAAAATAAAACAAAGGACCAGGATGGAGAGAGGCCAGGGGGATATACCCGTGTAACCAAGGTCTCCAGAGGTGGCCTCCAAGCTGAGAAGGGCATGACAAGGAGCCAGCCGAGCGAAAATTTGGAAACACGTAGGCAGAGGGCACAGTCTGTGAAAAACCCAAGGCCCAATAGGTAACTGCTGTCCAAAGGGGAAGTCAGGGGTGAGGTGGGGCTAAGAATTAGACATTTGCTTCTTAGGGAAAACTTGACAGATGGAAACATGGGGGAGGGGCAGTGGGGAGGAGGTTGGAAATGGGCAGGTTCCCAGACTACATAAAATTTTTCAATTTTAACTGAAATATAAGTGTTCGATAAATTTTAGATCACCAGCTGGCCAAGATGGACCTGCCAAATATAAAAGTAATGCCTGCTCATTGTAAAAAAAATCTGTGAACATAGATCATTCTTAAGAAATAAACAAAGACCAACCACCCAGAGAACTCCACCATCGTTATTTTAGTAATTATCCTGCCAGATTGCTTTTAAAAACACACTGTAGCAGTTTGAGATTATTTTATGAACCCCAAAAAAGAGAAAGGCTATGTTTGTAAACTTATCTATTCCTCTGGATGTGATACCCTTTGCTTGCATTAAATTCAGCTGAGCTGTCTTTGATTAAACTATCTGTTAAGATTAGGGCTTTCGATTTGACTACATCAGTGGGCGGGACTCAGGCTGAGTCTCTGCCGCCTTGCTGGGTCAGTTTAGGACCCTCACGAGACAGACACAGGAAGAGAGAGCTCTGCCACTGTTGGTCCTGCCGTGTGACAGAAAGGAGAAGGCTCAAACAGCTGAGGCCCAGGGAGAGATGAGCCATTTTGTCTGATAGTTTACAGCTGAGATTGGGAAGAGCGCAACCAACCGAGACGGGTATATGGGGCCTGGAAAGAAACAAGCCCCATGCCAGGAGAGAGAGGATCATTTAAGTATGAAGCTTCAAGAGGCTGGGCCCATGGAGCCTCTAAGGAAGAGAAAGCCCAGAGGGGAAGGCAGAGACCAGCCAGAGATCAGCGGCCATCTTGCTTCAACACGTGGCCACTGATATTGGTGAGAAAGCAACCTTGAGCTGGGCTCCGTATGGCCTGGTAATGCAAGCTTCTACCCCTAATAAATACCCTTTATAAAGGCCAACAGATTTCTGGTACTTTGCATTGACGCCCTTTGGCTGACTAATAGGCACACATAAAAAGGGCTTTTTTTTTTTACAAAAGTGGAATCACAGCAAGCAGTTCTGTAGCTTTTCCTTTTTTTTTTAAGATTTATTTTTTATTTATTTCTCTCCCCAGCCCTCCACCCCCCAGTTGTCTGCTCTCTGTGTCCATTCACTGTGTGTTCTTCTGTGTCCACTCGTATTCTTGTCAGCGGCACCAGGAATCTGTGTGTCTTTTCGTTGCGTCATCTTGCTGTGTCAGCTCTCTGTGTGTGCGGCACCACTCCTGGGTAGGCTGCACTTTTTTCGCATGGGGCAGCTCTCCTTATGGGATGCACTCCTTGCACATGGGGCTCCCCTATGCAGGGGACACCCCTGCGTGGCATGGCACTCCTTGAATGCATCAGCACTGCACATGGACCAGCTCACCACATGGGCCAGGAGGCCCTGGGTTTGAACACTGGACCTCCTGTGTGATAGGCAGACGCTCTATCTGTTGAGCCAAATCTGCTTTCCTGTAGCTTTTTCTACATAACGGTACATAAACAACATCTTTCCACATTCACACATGAGCTTCTGCACCAGACTCTGTGGTACCTGTGCCACACTCATGAAGAGCAGTGCAAGTCACTGATCCAGCCAGCCCAGGCTGGTGTACATTAGCTTGTTTCTAGTCTCTTGCCCCAGCAACCCTTCAGTAAACGGCCACACAGTCACCCTCATGAAGTGATCCTGTCAGGTCTGTGAGCTGAGTGCCTGGAGGAACAGTTTCTGGGGCTAAGGGTGGGCACATTTGAATGTTGGTGCACACCACTGGACTGCACCCAAGAAGGCATGCCAATTCCCACTGCTTCTGGTGGAAAAGGAGATGTGCTCGTTTCTCAGTGACTCTGGGTATTATCATCAGTCTTTATATAATTGTTTCCTATGTGGTAGGAGGAAAAGAAATCTTGCTGTTTCAAGTTGCATTTTCTTTGTGTGAACATCTCTCCATGTGTTTGTTGGCCATTTGTCTCTCTTCCTTTGTGAATTTCCTATTCCTATCTTTTGCCATTTTCCCCCCAAGATTATCCAGGAATAGGATGGGTACTAGTACTGTCCTCAGGAACAAAACTGAACAAAATTGTACCTCTTTAAACATCACAGCACATTTGTCAGCAGAATGAATGTGCTTCGAAATCCCTCTTTTTAGCAGCAAGTTTCCAGGATGTTTTCTTGTTTTCAATATGTGAGTCATTAGCATCATGGCAGCTGAAAGAATCAGTGCCAAGAAGCTTACTGGCCTCCTCTAGCTCCTAAATCTAAAACAACAAAGAAAAAAGGCAAGTTATCTGGCATCAGAAATACAAATTTACGTTCCCACAGGCAACCAAAGCAAAGTTCAGCTTAAACATTCTCCCTGGCACTGGGTGAACTGTGTACAGACAGGAGGTCACAGAGGTCCTTGGGGCTTTCTCTCTCCACTCTTGAAGCCTGATATCACCAACAAAGGAAATTGTGCAAGATCAAGAGCATAATGGTACCCCCCACAGAGAACAAGCATCAGAAACATCCCTCCCTAAAGTTCCTCCATTTATTTCAGTAATATTTTATGCCACTTAGAAAACCAAGAGATAAGGTTCTTTTCATTTTTATTTTTTTTTAATTCTATGATTGAAAAGGGGGAAATAACATGGTTGCATTGATTTTGTGTGCAGGAGCAAAGTCTAATTTGATTCAGCCACAGGTAGCCACTAAGTGGCAACCTTTGGAACACTGAGAGAAAACAGGTGCATCCGTTTTCTCATAGAGCAAACTTGGAGAGTTCAGGCACGTTCATAATGATGATACTAACAGCAATAATATCAGCTCTTCAGGGAACAGCAACACCTTCAAGGCAACAAGTTTGACCTCTGCCCTGAAAAGGCAAAACTTTCAAATCAGAGTTCACCATTGTGGTTGTCACTCTTTGATGTATCTCAGGCCACGATTCTGATGATCTCAGAGAGTCTTGGTCTCCATCCTTATGACATCCTCGTCCTCACCCACGAAAGTCCTCTGGACACGGTCTCCATGCAAGATTCTTGGAGAAGTAGTCAAGGAGAATTTCTCTCACTTTGTGGAAGAAGAGAATGGGGGACAGTGTTGTGTGTCTTGCTCACAGTAGGCTAGCACTTAGGTTAAAAAGGTGGTTTGGAAAACACTCTCTTCTCTAGAAGAAAATGTAAATTGTCCAAGGAAAGAGAAACACTTGAGCATTAGAACACATTTGGTTGTAAGCAATGAAAACCTGACTCAACTTCCCTGAAGGAAAAAAGGGCTGCAAGAGAGAGACCCTGGCCTTGGGTGTTTCAGGGAGCTCAGGACAGGAACACTTGGGAGCAAACTAGCATGGTCTGGGTCTCCCTTCCAAGCCCCTTCCCCTGCACCTGCTTTGCTTTTCTCTTTTCCAACTGATCAGCATCTTCCCTCCAACCACATGGCAGAAAACATGGCACCCTCCACTACCACAATCACCATCACCCACAGCACCTGGATCTGCAAGTCACAGGCCAGCCATCCACATCCCAAATTCTGCAGAAAGGCTCTGATTGGCCTAGCCTGGACAGGTGCCCTCCTCTAAAGGCCCATCCTGGGTTAGGTGTCCAGTTGGGAGGGTTGTCTGGTCTTGGAGCCACAGGAGCTGAGGGGGTAGGAGCAATTCCTAGCTATTTCTCTAGTGTGCCTGACAATTTGCAACAGAACTTCTGGAATGAAAGGGCCCAGAGCACTCATTCATTCACTTAACAAACATTTGTTAAGTGCCTTCTACACATCAGGCCCTGTGCCAGAAGCAGTAAATACAAGGAAGAGTAGCTCAGCACCCTGCCTTCAGGGAGTTTGCCATCTTTGGGGGAGAGGGCATAGCCAGGTAAAAGATAATTGCAGAATATCATCATGATGGAAATACGCTCAGAAAGTTGTGGGAATCCAGGAAGTTAAGCATGTCGGGAAAGTGAGGCATCCATACTGGAATGAGGACTTCCATAGGATAGCCCACTTCTCTGCTCCGGGTCTTGAGAACCTGCTACCATTCAGAAGGTCTTCCTCTCAGAGGTCTTTCTTTCACGCATTCCTTACTTTCCTTTGCCTGGTGACCCTTCCCAAACAAAATATTCATTTCACCCCTTGTAGCCGCAAGGAGCCACTGAGTTCTTGCCAAACCCATGGGTATCTGAAATTAAATTGATATCAAGCCAAATGTAATTGTGATATATTGAGGTCTTAAATTTAAACCCCATGGCAACCACAAGGACACAGGTGAAATATATCCAGAAATGAGAAGGCACTCAATGTGGTACAACACAAGAAAGCAAATAAAGATAAAAGTGGGCTTTAACAGAAATATAAGATTTACAACCGCTAAACAGCGAAATGGCAGAAGGATCTGTATTATCAGTAAGGACTTTAATTGTAAAGGGATTAAACTCTGCAGTCAAACTGGCAGAAAGAATTAAAAAGCATGACCCAAATATATGCAAGAGACTTACCTTAAAGTCAAAGATACAAGTAAGTTGATGATGAAAGAATGGAAAAATATATACCATGAAAATAGTAACCAAAAGAAACCTGGGGTGGCTATACTATTATCGGATAAAACAGACTTTAAGTAAAAACCGTTGTAAGGGGGAAAATGGTCATTACATGCTAATAAATGAGACATTTCAATAGAAGATGTCATAAATACATAGGCAGCTAACAGCAGAGCCCTAAAATATGTGAAGCAAATACTGACAGATTTGAAGGGAGAAACTGACAGTTTCCCATTAGTAGTAGGATACTTTAACACACCACTCTCAATAATGGATAGAACTTCTAGTCAATAGATCAATAAGGAAGTGCAGGACTAAAATGATACACTAAACAAGTTACACCTAACAGACATATATAGAACACTGCACCCAACAAAAACAGAATACACGTTCTTCTGGAATGCAGATGGATCATTCTCCAGGATAGAGCATATGTTGGGTCACAAAACAAGTCTCAATAAATTAAAAAATATTGAAATCATAGCTATAAGTTCTCTGACCACAATGGAATGAAGCTAGAAGTTAATAACAGAGGGAAAAAAAGGAAAATTCACAAACATATGGAAATTAAACATATTTTTAAACAACCAATGAGTTAAAGAGGAAATCAGAAGTGAAATTACAAAATATCTTGAAGGGAATGAAAATGAAAATACAATATGCTAAATGTTAGGTGGCGGACTTGGCCCAGTGGTTAGGGCGTCCATCTACCACATGGGAGGTCCGCGGTTCAAACCCTGGACCTCCTTGACCCGTGTGGAGCTGGCCCATGAGCAGTGCTGATGTGCGCAAGGAGTGCCCTGCCACGCAGGGTGTCCCCCGCATAGGGGCTGCGTAGGGGCCGCGTAGGGGAGCCCCACACGCAAGGAGTGTGCCCCGTAAGGAGAGCCACCCAGCGCAAAGGAAAGTGCAGCCTGCCCAGGAATGATGCCACAGCGCTCCTTGTGTGCATCGGCACTGCTCATGGGTCAGCTCCACACAGTTCAAGGAGACCAAGGGTTTGAACCACGGACCTTCCATGTGGTAGGCGGATGCCCTATCCATTGGGCCAAGTCCGCTTCCCCCAGCATCTCTTCTTGATAGAAACACTTAGAACACTAGGAATAAAAGGAAACTTCCTCAACATGATAAAGGGCATATACGAAAACCTCACAGCTAATATCCTACTTAAAGTTGAAAGACTGAAAGTTTCCCCTCTAAGATCAGGAACAAGACAAGGATACCTACTGTCACCACTATTATTTAACATTGTGTGGGAAGTTCTTGCCAGAGCAAGTAGGCAAGGTAAAAATAATAATAATAAAAGGCATACAAATTGGAGAGGAAGAAGTAAAACTTTCCCTATTTGCAGACATCATGATCCTATACACAAAAATTCCTGAAAAAGTCACAATAAAGTTCCTGGAGCTTATAAACAAACTCGGTCAGTGGTGGGCTACAAGATCAGCATCCAAAAATCAATAACATTTTTATATACAAGCAATGAACAACTGGAAAAAGAAATCAAGAAAAATTCCATTCACAATATCAACTAAAAGAATAAAATATATAGGAATAAATCTAACCAAGTTTGTAAAGGAGCTGTACACAGAAAACAATGCTACAAAATAATGCTAAAAGAAAAAATTAAAAAAAAAAAAGAAATCAAAGGAGTCTTAAATGAATGAAAGACCATTCTGTGGATAGATTGGAAGACTAAATATTGTTAAGATGTCAGTCTTACCCAAAGCAATTTGTGGATTCAACAATTAATCAAAATTCCAACAATTTTCTTTGCAGAAATGGAAAGGCCAATCATCAAATTTATACAGAAGGGTCAGGGGCCTCAAATAGCTAAACCATCTTGAAATAGAAGGATGAAGTTGGAGAACTCACTTCCCAATCTTAAAACTTATTACAGCATGCCAAATCAGCAGGTTATACATTCTTCTCAAGTGTTCATGGATCTTTCTCCAGGATAGACCACATGTTGGGACACAACATGGCTCTCAAAAAATTCAGGAAGACTGAAATTATACAAAGCACCTTGTCTGATCATAATAGAATGAAGGTGGAAATCAATAATAAGTGGGAAAGGAAAAAATGTGCAAATATATGAAGGCTAAACAACACAATCAGTGGGTCAAAGAAATTGCGAGAGAAATCAGTAGATATCTCAAGAAGAATGAAAACGAGAACATGACACATCAAAACTTATGGGATACAGTGAGGCAGTGCTGAGAGGGAAATTTATAACTCTAAATGCTTATATTAAAAGAAGAAAGAGCTAAAATCAAAGAACTAACTGAACAGCTAGAAAAACTGAAAAAGGACAGCAAAGCAATCCCAAAGCAAGCAGAAAGAAAGAAACAACAAAGATTAGAGCAGAAATAAATGAAATTGAGAACCAAAAAAATAGAGAAAATCAACAAAACCAAAAGCTGGTTATTTGAGAAAATCAATAAAATCACAAACCCACAGCAAGACTAACAAAGGAAAAAGGAGAGGAGATGCAAATAAAATCAGAAATGAAAGGGTGGACATTAAGACTGACTCCAAAGAAAGAAAAAGCATTATAATATGTTATTATGAGAAACTGTATGCCGATAAACAGAACAACCTAGATGAAATGGATAAACTCCTAGAAATGCACAAACAACTTACACTGACTCCACAAGAAATACAGGAACTCAACAAACCAATCACAAGCAAAGAGATTGACTCAGTTGTCAAAAATCTTCCAACAAAGAAAAGTCCAGAACCAGATGTCTTCCCAGGTGAATTCTACCAAACATTTCGAGAAAAATTATACCAATTCTGTTTAAACTCTTCCAAAAAATTGAAAAGAGGGGGAAATTACCCAAAACATTTTATGAAGCCAACATCACCCTATGCCAAAGCCAGATGAAAATACTATTTAATACAAGAAAAGAAAATCACAGACCAATCTCCCAAATGAACATAGATGCAAAGAGATACTCAACAAAATACTTGCAAATCAAATCCAACAGCATATAAAAACAATCACACATCACGATTGAGTGGGTTTTATTCCTGGTATACAAGTGTGGTTCAACACAATTAATATAATAAATCACAATCATCTGGATTGATGCAGAAGAGGCATTTGACAAAATCCAGCATCCTTTTTTGATAAAAATGCTTCAAAATTTAAGTATAGCTTGGAGGGCAGCACTGGCCCAGGGCCTGGAGACCGCAGCACCTAATGCCCCAAGCAAGTGGCCTACAGGGCCAGCCTACTAGGGCGGGGTTGATGGGGTGCAGGGACCCACCGCACTGCGGGGGCTGCTCTTTCTCTCACTTTCCTTTCCGCACAGGACCGCACCGTGGGGAGGGAGAAGTGGCGGAGGTGGGGTGGGACCATGCATTTTCTACTTTCTCTTACTCTTGAGCTTTGTGGCTAACCCGTGGGAAAACCAGGGCAGGTAATCCCAAGGTACAGAGGTGGTAACCAAAAACAAGACCCAGATACAGGAAAGCAAAACCATCAAAAGTAATGACAATCAGCAATTTCATGATAAATCTGGATGTTGTTCACGTGCCTCCAACATCCAGTTGGGAACTGCACGCTAGCTCCTGGGATCAGACTTTCATTTACTCAATAAGCCTCTTTGCATGAACTACTAAAGCTAACCACAAATGGCTACACAAAGAAAACACGTGGTTAAAGATTTCAGTCCTTATATCACCTGCTGTATCTGTAAAGGGAATCTAATCAAGCCAACTACAGTAACAGAATTCCTCCAAACCTGTTGTAAGACTTGTATTGTCCAGCACTTTGAAGATAGCAGTGACTGTCCCTGGTGTGGCAACCAAGTTCATGAGACAAATCCACTAGAAATGCTGAGATTGGATAATACATTAGAAGAAATTATATTTAAGCTGGTCCCTGGACTATGAGAACAAAAACTTGAGCATGAACCTGAATTTTGGAAGAAAAATAAGCCTCAAGAAAATGGACAAGATGTTGCTTCAAAAGCTGACAAACCTAAAGTAGATGAAGAAGGTAGGAAAATAAAGATGATAAAGAATATCACAGAAGTTCCCCCCCAAATTGCTAAATGTCTAGATTGTTTAGAAAAGAATGCAGGGAAGCAGATTTGGCTCAACTGATAGAGCGTCTGTCTAGCATATAGGAGGACCAGGGTTCAAACCCAGGGCCTCCTGACCCATGTGGTGAGCTGGCCCATGCACAGTGCTGATGTGCACAAGGAGTGCCCTGCCACACTGGGGTGTCCCCAGCGTAGGGGAACCCCACGCATAAGGAGTGCACCCTGCAAGGAGAGCCGCCCCATGTGAAACAAAGGGCAGCCCACCCAGGAGTGGCACTGCACACACAGAAAGCTGATGCAGCAAGATGATGCAACAAAAAGAAACACAGATTCTCGGTGCTTCTGACAAAGAATGCAAGTGGACACAGAAAAACACACAGCAAATGGACACAGAAAGCAGACAAATGGGGGGGAAGGGAGAGAAATAAATAAAAAATAATTTAAAAAAAAGAAAATAATGCACAGTCAGGGGGCAATGTAGTAAAGGGTATCATGAAGAAATTCATCCAATGTTCTACACACTTGACTATGGAACTAGTAAAAATATTCTAAGTTTAAAACTAAAACTTCCAAGTCCTTGTGAGTTGGATGTGCTGTGCAATAGTGAAATTATGGGGAAGGATCATATGGTGGAATTCGTCTACATGACAAGATGGCAACTAAGAGAAGAAAACTTTCAGCATCGGAAATGCTCAGTTTCGCAAGTCTGCTGTCAGGATGGCTCTTTGTATCAGTCATACCTCATGGTATTGCAATATTGACCAAGAATTGATTTCGGTTAGACCAAGGGGCCTATATCCCAGTGAGAGATGAATCCTGCACTATTTGTTTACTCATCAAAAGCTTGCACAATGAATGGTGTGTTGACTAGAGGAATACAACCAGGTATTCAGCATGCAAATAAGGCCATTGTCTGTCTCTAAATTGTCAGTTGCATCTATGCTGTTTCTATTAAGAACAAACCAGGTGCTGTTCTGCTTCTGACCTGTTTGCATTTGCACTGTCTCACAGTGTACAGTCATAGTTGAAATCAGTTAGGTGAGCAGCCATGATTCCACCTTCTGAATATTTTGCTTGCCTGTTCCAAGATTGCTCTGATGTTTGATTACACTAGTAAAATGGATCAATCTTTGTGGTTTTCACATTCATTAACTATTTTATCAATTCTTGTTTAAATAGAGTACTGTATAAGAAATTAATAATTATATCCTAAAATTATTTTGTATGAGAAATATATTTAGAAAAGTGGTTTTTGAGTGACTGTCTTGTTCTTGGTAAGCTTTTTATGTACAAAATAGTTCACTCTAGAGTGTGCTGGGCCTTTTGCTAAGAATTCCAATTATTCTTTAATATTAGAGCATATCATAATTATAGACATTTTAAATCATCTGTCTATGTAGTCTACCAATTGCTCAAGGAAGTCCTGTTAGCTCTCCAGCTTGAAAATATATGTGACTTTTTGGAGAACTGTAGGGATATCACAACCATTCAAAAGGTTGGCAGCTGATCATATTTACTGCTAATAAAATTAATGTGTAAGAAAGGAAAAAAAAGATAAGTATAGAAGGAAAGTTACTCAACATAATAAAGGACATATATGAAAGTCCTACAGCCAACATTGTACTCAATGGGGAGAGATTAAAGTCTTTCCCTCTAAGATCAGGAACAAGACAAGGATACCCACTGTCACCACTGTTATTCAACATTGTGCTAGAAGTTATAGCTAGAGCTATTAGGCAAGAAAAACATATAAAAGGCATCCAAATAGGAAAAGAGGAAGTAAAACTTTCACCATTTGCAGGTGATATAATCCTTTATTTAGAAAATCCTGGGGCATTTACAACAAAGCTACTTGAGTTAATAAATGAGTTCAGCAAAGTTGCAAGATACAAGATCAACATTCAAAAATCAGTAGTGTTTCTATACACTAAAATGAGCAAGCTGAGGAGGAAATCAAGAAAAAAATTCCAATTACAATAGCAACAAAAAGGTTCAAATATCTAAGAATTAATTTAAGCAAGAATATAAAGGATCTGTGTTCAGAAAACTACAAACCACTGCTAAAAGGAATCAGAGAAGACCTAAACAAATGGAGGGACATTCCATGTTCATGGATGGGAAGACTAAACATTGTGAAGACGTCAATTCTACCCAAATCGATTTATAGATTCAATGCAATACCAATCAAAATTCTAACATCCTACTTTACAGAAATAAAAAAGGCAATTTTCAAATTCATTTGGAAGGGAAAGTGTACTCAAATAGCCCAAAACATCCTAAAAAAGAAGAGCAAAGTCAGAGGACTCATACTTCCTGCTATTATAAAAACAGCATGGTATTGGCATAAAAATAGACACTTTGATCAATGGAATCAAATTGACTGTTCATAAATTAGCCCTTACCTCTATGGTCAACTGATTTTCAATAAGTCTACCAAGTCCACTTTTCTGGGACAGAAAAGTCTCTTCAATAAATGGTCCTGGGAGAACTGGATATCCATAACCAAAAGAATAAAAGAGGATCCCTATCTCACTCTGTAGTAGTTTGATATAGTTGTGAATTCCAAAAACAGATATTGGATTATGTTTGAAATCTAGTCTGTACCTGGGCATGATTAAGTTATGATTAGGGCTTTGATTGGGTCACATCATTAGGGTGTTGAGTCCCCACCCCTTGGTGGGTGGGGACTCACAGATTAAAGGCATGGCAAAGGACAGAGTTGGAGGGGTTTTTGATGTTGGAGTTTTGATGTTGGAGTTTATGCTGAAGCCTTAAGCTGGAGCACCGAGAAGTAAGCTCACAGAGAAAAGAGAAGCAAGCCCCAAGAAGGGAGTTATCTTGAACCCAGAGAGAATCAAGACCCTGGAGGGTAGGAAGCCAGGAAGCCTGAACCCTCACGGATGTCGGCAGCCATCTTGCTCCAACACGTGAAAATAGACTTTGGTGAGGGAAGTAACTTATGCTTTATGGCCTGGTAACTGTAAGCTCCTACCTCAAATAAATACCCTTTATAAAAACCAACCAATTTCTGGTATTTTGCATCAGCACCCCTCTGGCTGACTACTACAACTCCCTATATAAGAATCAACTCAAAATGGATCAAAGACCTAAACATAAAAGCCAGGACCATAAAATTCCTAGAAGATAATGTAGGGAAGCATCTACAAGATCTTGTAGTATTTGGGAGTCTCTGAAACCTTACACCCAAAACACACACAACAAAAGAAAAAATAAGTAAATGGGACCTCCTCAAAATTAAATACCTCTGCACTTCAAAGGACTTTGTGAAGAAGGTAAAAAGGCAGCCTTTTCAATGGGAGAAAATTTTGGAAATCACACATCCAACAAGGATCTAATATCCATGATATATAAAGAGATCCTACAACTCAACAACAAAAAGACAAATGACCTGCTTAAAAATGGGCAAAAGACCTGAATAGACATTTTTCTGAAAAAGAAATACAAATAGGAAAAAAAAAAAGTGAAAAAATACTCAACATCACTGGCTATAAAGAAAATGTAGAAAAAAGGAGGCAAGATGGCTGCTGAGTGAACTTCCCGGTTACTAGCTCCTGGGGGGAATCGGCTGGGAGGCGTTGGAGACTCTTTGGGACCGGCTGTTTCGGGATTTTTCCTGGTCCGGAGGTGTCTGGACATCGATTTGGAGGGAAGGTAACAGAGAGGATCCATCTGCGAAATATACACGGAGATCCCAGCTACGTGTGGAGGATTCCCTCCTTGGGTAGGCGGAGCCGAGGCAGCTAGCACCGCGTGGAGCCCCGGTGGGCGGCGGCCAGGGTAGCCTAGCTGGGCCGAGGTGGGCAGCGGGTGGGGGATACGAGCCACGCCGCGGCGGGTGGCGGGCGGGAGAGCCGAGCCGCGCTGTGCCCCAGCGGGCGGCGGGCGAAGGAGCCGAGCCCAGCCGAGCCTAGCCGCGCCGCGGCGGGCGGCGGGCGGGAGAGCCGAGCCGCGCTGCGCCGCGGCGGCAGGCGGTGGGTGGGGAAGCCGAGTCCGGCCAAGCCCGGCTGAGCCGCGGCAGGCGGGGGGGCCGAGCCCAGCCGAGCCGCAGCGGGCAGTGGGCGGGGGACCGGAGCCCAGCTGAGCCCAGCCGAGCCTGGCGGCAGGGTTTCTGTTCTTTGTGTTTTTTTTATTTATTTTTATTTTTTTTTGTTGTTGTTGTTCTTCTTGTTCTTTTTTTTTTTTCAATCCTCTCTTTCTTGTCCCCAATATTCTTCTTATACTATTTTACCTTAACAATACAATAGGTCCTACAGGAAATACCTCACATTTGCTGGGTTTCCTCACCCTCCACTGCCTCATTTCTCTGTGAATAGATTTAGCCTGTCTACACTATCCCCTTTCCCCTACAACTTGATATCCTCCACCATCTGCTATCTCTCCTATATTCCATCTCCCTTTCTTTGATCCACAAAGTGTCTAACTCTTAATTTCTAATACCTTTGTTTAGTTTTCCATCTGGTATTCGTCCCTGAAACTATTACCTTTCTTTCCTCTTTCCCTCTCTCACGAAAACAATAGCCTCTTAGTACGTACCACATTCCTCCCATATTCAGTCGTCTACCTCATTATAGGTACTTTCCTACTACTATAACTCTACACAATTTACATGATCTAACCTCCATCCTCCCAGAACTCATATTGTTGCTTTGTAAACATATATCACCAATACTACTTCACACTTTTTCCTTCCTTACACAATTGACTTTCCCCAGCACTAATACTTTCCTTTAAAGTGAGCTTAACTAGCAATAAGAAATTGGAATAAGAAGAACAAAGTGACAAAGAGAAGATATAACACTTACGCAAAAACAACAGCTAATTAATCTCCAAGACTAGACAAAGAAGCTAAGGAACTGATTAAACCCGTCAAGAAAAAATGTTGACAAGACAGCAACAAAAATCTACAAACCAAACCAGTAATCAGGAAAACATGGCTGAATCCAATCAACAAACTGAAAATCAGGAAGGGGGGCAGGACTTCGCACAAGCAATGAAAGATCTCAGAACATTTATCACCTACAAATTTGATGAAGTAATGAAAGAGGTTAACAGTGTGAAGACAACACTTGGAGGGGAAATTGCAGACATGCACAAAAAAATAACAGATATGATGGAAATGAACACCACAATTCAAGAAATCAAAAATACACTTGCAGCAAATATCAGCAGACTAGAAGAGGCAGAGCAGAGAATTAGTGATGTGGAAGACAGTGCATTGGAAATGAAACAGATAGTAGAAGTGGCCAATAAAAAGGTAGAAAAAATCCAGATAGGACTTAGGGACCTGAATGATAACGCAAAACGCTCAAACATACGTATTATAGGCATTCCAGAAGGAGAAGAGAAGGGAAAGGGGTCAGAAGGAGTGTTGCAGGAAATAATGAATGAAAACTTCCCAAATCTACTGAAAGAGACAGATGTACATATCCAAGAAGCACAGCGCACTCCACTGATCATAAACCCCAACAGGCCCACCCCAAGACATATACTTGTCAAATTATCCAATGCTCAAGACAAAGAAAAAATTCTAAAAGCAACAAGAGAAAAGAAAACCATCACATACAAGGGAAACTCCATAAGATTAAGTGCTGATTTCTCATCTGAAACGATGGAGGCAAGAAGGCAGTGGTATGATATAGTCAAGGTACTAAAGGAAAAAAATTTCCAACCAAGAATACTCTATCCAGCTAAACTAGCATTCAAAAATGATGGAGAGTTCAAAATATTCACAGATAAACAGAAACTGAAAGAGTATATCAACAAGAAACCTCCCCTTCAAGAAATTCTTAAGGGAATTCTGCAGGAAGAAAGGAAAAAACAGGACAGACAGAGATGGAGGAGAGTGTAAAAGCAACAAGAAAGACAAAAATAGAAGGGGAAAATAAAATAATACAAACAAAATATAACAAACACAAATCCAACCAAAATATGGCTACCATAAATAACTCTCTAAACGTAATAACACTGAATGTCAACGGATTAAACTCACCTATCAAAAGATTCAGACTGGGACACTGGATAAGGAAATACGACCCATCTATATGCTGCCTACAAGAGACACATCTTAGACCCAGAGACTCATGGAGGTTGAAAGTGAATGGCTGGAAAACAATCATACAAGCAAACAACAACCAAAAAAAGGCAGGAGTAGCTATATTAATATCAGACAAAATAGACTTTAAATGCAAAACAATTGTGAGAGACAAAGAAGGATACTATATTTTAGTGAAAGGGACAATTTGTCAAGAAGATCGAACAATCATAAATATTTATGCTCCTAACAAGGGCGCCTCTAAATATGTGAGGCAAACGCTGGAAAAACTAAATGAAAGAATAGATGCATCTACAATTATAGTGGGGGATTTTAATACACCACTATCAACTCTGGACAGAACATCTCAAAAGAGAATCACTAAAGAAACAAAACATTTGAACAGTATATTAGAAGAGCTGGATCTAATAGACATATATAGATCATTACACCCAAACACAGCAGGATATACATTTTTCTCAAGCGCACATGGAACATTCTCCAAGATTGACCATGTGCTAGGCCACAAAGAAAGGCTTAATGAATTCAGAAAGATTGAAATCATACAAAACAATATCTCTGACCACAGTGGAGTCAAGCTGGAAATTTGCAAGGGACAGAGACCCAGACTTCACACGACAATTTGGAAATTAAACAGCACACTCTTAGAAAAACAGTGGGTCAAAGAGGAAATCTCAAAAGAAATCAATGACTACCTTGAAACAAATGATAATGATAACACAACATACCAAAATTTATGGGATGCAGCAAAAGCGGTACTGAGAGGGAAATTTATAGCCATAAATTCATATATCAAAAAAGAAGAAAGAGCAGAAATTGAAGAATTAACTGCACATTTGAAGGAATTAGAAAAACAACAACAAAGTAACCCAACAGGAAGAAGAAGGAAGGAAATAACAAAGATAAGAGCAGAACTAAATGAAATAGAAAATAAGAAAGCACTTGAAAAAATAAACAAGACCAAGAGCTGGTTTTTTGAGAAGATCAACAAAATTGACAAACCTTTAGCGAGACTAACAAAAAAAAAAAAGAGAAAAAATGCAAATACACAAAATAAGAAATGAGAAAGGTGATATCACCACTGACCCCACAGAAATAAAGACTATCATAAGAGGATACTTTGAAAAACTATATTCCAACAAAAATGACAATTTAGAGGAAATGGACAAATTCCTAGAAATACATAAGCAGCCCATACTGACGAAAGAAGAAATTGATGATCTTAACAAACCAATCACAAGCAAAGAGATAGACTCAATCATTAAAAATCTCCCAACTAAGAAGAGCCCAGGGCCAGACGGCTTCACAGGTGAATTCTACAAAACATTCCGGAAAGAACTAACACCAATCCTGTTGAAACTATTCCAAAAAATCGAAACAGAAGAAACACTGCCTAATTCCTTCTATGATGCCAACATTACCCTAGTACCAAAGCCAAACAAAGACACCACAAGAAAGGAAAATTACAGACCAATTTCTCTAATGAACCTAGACGCAAAAATACTTAACAAAATACTTGCTAATCGTATTCAACAACACATTAAACGAATTATACACCATGACCAAGTGGGATTTATTCCAGGTATGCAAGGATGGTTCAACATAAGAAAATCAATCAATGTAATACACCATATAAACAGATTGAGAGAAAAAAACCACATGATTATATCTATAGATGCAGAAAAGGCATTTGACAAAATACAGCACCCCTTCCTGATAAAAACACTCCAAAAGATCGGAATACAAGGAAACTTTTTGAACATGATAAAGAGTATATATGAAAAACCTAAAGCCAACATTGTTTACAATGGCGAAATCCTGAAATCCTTCCCTCTAAAATCAGGAACAAGACAAGGATGCCCATTGTCTCCGCTCCTATTTAACATTGTCTTGGAAGTACTGGCTCGAGCACTGAGACAAGAACCAGATATAAAAGGCATTCAAATTGGAAGGGAAGAAGTCAAAATTTCATTATTTGCAGATGACATGATCCTATATATAGAAAACCCTGAGAGATCTACAACAAAGCTCCTAGAACTCATAAATGAGTTTAGCAAAGTCGCAGGTTATAAGATCAATGCGCAAAAATCAGTAGCATTTCTATACACCAATAATGAGCAAGATCAGGAGGAAATCAAGAAACAAATACCATTCACAATAGTAAATAAAAAAATCAAATACTTAGGAATAAACTTAACTAAAGAGGTAAAAAACTTATACATCGAGAACTATACAAGATTGTTCAAGGAAATCAAAGAAGACCTAAATAAATGGAAGAATATTCCCTGTTCATGGATAGGAAGACTGAATATTATTAAGATGTCTATCCTACCAAAACTGATCTACACATTCAATGCAATCCCAATAAAAATCAACACAGCCTTCTTTAAGGAACTAGAAAAACTAACTATGAAATTTATTTGGAATAAAAAGAGGCCCCGAATAGCCAAAGACATATTGAAAAAGAAAAACGAAATAGGAGGAATCACACTTCCTGACTTCAAAACATACTACAAAGCTACAGTAGTGAAAACAGCATGGTACTGGCATAAGGAGAGACACACAGACCAATGGAATCGAATTGAAAGTTCAGATATAGAACCTCATGTATATAGCCATATAATATTCGATAAAGCCACCAAACCCTCTCAACTGGGAGAGAATGGCCTATTCAACAAATGGTGCCTGGAGAACTGGATAGCCATATGTAGAAGAATGAAAGAGGATTACCATCTCACACCTTATACAAAGATCAACTCAAGATGGATCAAAGACCTAAATATAAGAGCCAAGACCATAAAGACCTTAGAAAGCAGTGTAGGGAAACATCTACAGGACCTTGTAATAGGAAATGCCTTCATGAATATCACACCAAAAGCACGAGCAGCAAAAGAACAAATAGATAAATGGGACTACCTCAAAATTAAAGCCTTCTGCACCTCAAAGGAGTTTGTCAAGAAAGTAAAAAGGGAACCCACACAATGGGAGAAAATATTTGGCAACCATATATCTGATAAGAGACTTATAACTTGCATATATAAAGAACTCATAGATCTCGAAAACAAAAAGATAAACAACCCATTTAAAAAATGGGAAAAAGATTTAAACAGACACTTCTCCAAAGAAGAAATACAAATGGCTAAAAAGCACATGAAAAAATGCTCCAAATCCCTAGCTATCAGGGAAATGCAAATCAAAACTACAATGAGATACCATCTTACTCCCATAAGATTGGCAGCCATGAAAAAAACAGTAGAATACAAATGCTGGAGAGGATGTGAAGAAAGGGGAACACTCATCCATTGCTGGTGGGAATGCAGAAGGATCCAACCACTCTGGAGGACAGTTTGGCAGTTTCTCAAAAAATTATCCATAGATTTGCCATATGACCCAGCAATACCACTGCTGGGTATATACCCATCAGATCTGAAAACAAGGACACAAACCGATATATGTACACCAATGTTCATAGCAGCATTGTTCACCATCGCCAAAAGTTGGAATCAATCCAAAAGTCCATCAACAGATGAGTGGATCAATAAAATGTGGTATATACACACAATGGAATACTACTCAGCTGTAAGAACCAATACACTACAATCGCACGTGATAACATGGATGAACCTTGAGAATCTTACGTTGAGTGAAGCAACCCAGGCATTGAAGGACAAATACTATATGACCTCAATGATATGAAATAAGTTAACTGCCTCAGAGAGCTAGAGTCTGGAAAAGTGGCTTACTGGAAATCGGGGGGTGGAGGAAGGATGTGAGTTAATGTCTGTAGGGGTGGAATCTGTGATGAGCTGGGGGTAAGTATGAGCACAAAGAAGGGACAAAATGGGGGCAAGGGGTTACCTTCGGGTGGGGTTTTCTGGGTTTGAGGGGGGCTGGGGATGGGAAGAGGGGTAATATGGTCCAAGAAATAGGTGGGAGGGAGGGGCAACATACAAACATGGGAGAGTGCCAGAAGTTCATTGAGAACTAAATGTTGAGTAAAACGTATCAAAGTATAAGTAGGAGGGTTACCTGGTTAGGACACTCAGGGGGTATGGTCTGATGCGGGACGGACTCCGGAGGGAATAGCTGAAGGCTCATTTTGCCAAGGTGGGTTCTACCATTGGGTGGGGTGGACCCATATCCTGGGGAAGACTAATGCCGTCGAATAGAGAGAACTGTATCTCTCGTGAGAAAGGACGGCTCCCAGGGCATTAGATTGGCAGGCGTTGTGGGCCCTAAGGGGAGGGGAAAATGGACGTGCAATGGATGGAACAAAGGTAAATAAGGGGGCAAAAGAGGAGTTATGTGAGAGTACACGAGGATGAATATAAAACAGCTAATATTACACCAAAAACATATAGGGGACGACAGACTAATAATGAAAACCATAAGACAAAACATAGGATAACTAAAAAATTTAGAAAACTGTACAACCTAAAGTATGGACCACATAGTAAGCACAAATGTTACCTTGTTTGAAAACTATAGTTTCGGAATCTGTACATCAGTTTCAGGAAATATGATATGAATAAGTTAAAAGATTATTGCTGTGGAAGGGAAAAGGTTTTATGGTGGATCTGGGGAAATACTGTATATTGTATATATGAATTTTGGTGATCTAAGACTCTTCTGAAGCTGACATTATGTTGGGATTCACTTTACGGGAAGTTTTGGATCACAGAGTGGTTCAACAATGGCAGCGGAGGAATACTGATATGGGATGTTATTGACAGGATATATATGGTTGACAGGGAGTTATACAGGGCATATGCCCAGGGTATATGGTAATGTCTATATATACTCATAGTGGAAACAATTAAAAACAACAGCTGGGGGGGTACTGGGCTCCTGGCCGCGGGGTCACTGTTGTGGGCCCTGGGAGAGCAGCGGCAATCCTCCAGGTGCAACGGCAAGAACCAGGAAGGAAGGAGGGCCCAACAGTGGGCTCTTGATACTAATGGCTACACTTTTGAGCCTATGCACCTGCAATAAGAACAAGGCCTAGAGTAGCATTGTGCCTGGGGGTTTCCTCCTGACAGCCTTCATGTTACTCAAATGTGGCCACTCTCACAGTCAAACTCAGCGTGTAGATGTGATGCATTCCCCCCAGCGTGGGACACGACACCCGGGGATGAGCCTCCCTGGCACCGAGGGATCACTACCACATACCAGCTGAAGAAGCAACTAGAAAATGACCTTGAATTAAAGATTCAATGCGGAACAGCAGAATATACCTGTCTACATATAATAACATGACTTCGGGAAGCGGTTTGACCTAATGTAAGGGGGAAATGGAAAGGAGAAATGAGATTATAAGTCTGTGAGTCTCTAAAAAAGAGTCTGGAGGTTGTCAGAAGGAATACCCCTATGTACAACTGAACAGAGTCTAAGAGACAGATAAGGTAGATACAACCCCAGGTATTGGTTCTTTTGAGGGATAAAGAGACCCACGGGTTCTATGGTCATGGCAGAAGGGGTTCACTGCCATGACAGATGGCCCTTCTTTGGAGCTGTGTCTCTGCGTGATGGAAATGGACTCAGAGGGGATCTCTTTTCACAAGACTTGCATGCTACTTTATTGGAATTGTAGTTGGTGCTGGGTTTAAGATATATGTAGGGGATTTGAATCTCTGGACTGATAATATGACACCCAGGCCCAAAGCCTCAACAGACTTCAGCTCCTACACTATGACTTATTGGACTTACTCCACTCAGCTAACATGGAGTTGAAGAAGGTCAACCACCACAACATGGAGCCTAGAGTGTCTACAACTAGAAGCGGGAAGAGTGCATCCAGTACCCATGTGGAATCTAAGCCCTCACTTGACATAGGTGTGCAATGGACACAACCAATCCAATGTCCACAGAGAAAATGTGGAATGGGTGTGGGAACGGTAGCCATGGGGCTGCTGGGTGTGGGGAACGGGAGGAAGAGATGAGATGTGGAGGCATTTTCGGGACGTGAAGTTGTCCTGGATAGTGCTTCACGGACAATTACGGGACACTGTAGATCCCCCCAGGGCCCACTGGATGGAACATGAGAGAGTCTGGGCTATGATGTGGACCATTGACTATGGGGTGCAGTGATGCTCAGAGATGAACTTACCAGGTGCAATGGATGTATCACGATTATGGGAGAGAGTGTTGCTGTGGGGGGAGTGGGGGGCGGGGGCGGTGGGGTTGAATGGGACCTCATATATATTTTTTAATGTAATTAAAAAATAATAATAATAAATAAATATTTAAAAAAAGAAAGAAAGAAAAAAATAAATGTTTAAAATTAAAAAAAATAAATGTTTAAAATTAAAAAAATAAAATAAAAAATAAAAAAAAAAGAAAATGTAAATCAAAGCTACAATGAGATATCATGTCACATCTACTAGAATGGCTACTATTAACAAAAAAGAAAACCGCAGTGTTAGAGAGGATGTGAAGAAAACGGAATGCTTATACACTGTTGGTGGGAATGTACAATGGTAGAGCCACTGTGGAATTCTGCTTGGCAGTTCCTAAGGAAGTTAGATATAGATCTACTATGTGATGTGGCAACACTGCTACTAGGTATATACCCAGAAGAACTGAGAGCAGTGACACGAACAGACATCTGCACATAGATATTCATAGCGACATTATTCACAATCGCCAAAGATGGAATCAACCCAACTGATGAATGGATAAAAAAAACTGTGATATATACATTTGATGGAATATTATTCGGCTGTAAGAAGAAATGAAGTTGTGAAGCTTATAACAATATGGATGAAACTGGAGATTATATTGAGTAAAGCAAACCAAGCACTAAAGGATAAATACTGTATGATTTTACTGTTATAAACTAAATATACGCAAACTCATGGAGTTACTAGATAGAATATAATTCACCAGAGAAAAGAATGTGGTTAGAGAATGGAAAACAAAGGTTTAATCTGTGAAGAATTGGTAAAGAGTTGTTTGTAAATGTTTGGAAATGAATAGAAATGGTGAAAGCACATCATAGGATTTGTATTAGCACTAACATAGGGATATGATAGTGGTTTGTTTTTTGTTGGGTTGGGTTTTTTTTTGAGTAATGAAAATGCTCAAATATTGATTGAAGGGATGAATGCACAACTCAATGATTATACCAAATGCCATTGATTGTACACTTTAGGTAAGTTACATGGTTTATGAATTTTAAACAATAATAATAGAATGGATTTTGGGAAAAATATACCAAATGTATGATACAGACTATAGTCAGTAGTAACAACTTGATGATGCTCTTTCATAATTTGTTATGAATGTTTCACAAAAATCCAAGGTATTTGTGGTAGAGTGATGTATGCGTTCCCCTGTATGATGTTATGTATGTTTGTTTTATAAGGTCACAACATTTACTATACACTTATTGTTTATATATGTTCATGTATGAATTATATACTTCAATAAATTGTTTTTCCAAATGAATTTCCAAATGTGTTTATACATATATACATTGCTATAATGTATAAGTACATAATGTATTTTTATAATGTATAAATATATATATTTATACATTTATGGTAAATGTCTAAAATGATATTGGTAATTGATAATGAAACTGTGGTTGAGCCCAGACAATTCTCAGCATCTTTCTTATCACATCACTCTGTAACACAACTGATTATGTATGGTTGGCAAATAAGATTGTCTAAATGGGATAATTCTTAAAAATACATAAATTTTTCCAAGTTATTTTAAAAAAACAACTTATTAGAAAGCCACAGTCATCAAAACAGCATGGTACTGGCATAAGGACAGACATATAGACCAATGGAATTGAATCGAAAGCTCAGAAATCAACCCTCACATTTATAGCCAACTGATTTTTGACAAAACAACAAAGACCACTCACTTGGGAAAGAATAGTCTCTTAAACAAATGGTGCTAGGAAATATAGATCGCCATTTGTTTAAAAACAAACAAACAAACAAAAAAACCTAGCAAGGCAACTGGAAAAATACCTTGAGTAAAAGGGGGGAAAGGTAAAGATGAATGAGTTTATATGGCTAAGAGACTTCAAAGTGAATCAGGAGGTCAGCCCAGAAGTAAAGCTTATGCATATCTCAGCCTGTATCTCAGACACTGCCTAAAGAGATACTACCCTAAATAGTGGGGTTCCTGAGGGCTCTGGAGACACCCAGGTCATATGGTCATGGCAGATAGCTCTGGAGTCTCATGCCTTGCCAGTGGGCCCTACTTTGGAGTTTGTGCTCCCCAGTGTTAAAGAGTTGGACTCAGTTGTGACTTCTCTAAATGTGCCTCTTCTGTCCCTTTTATTTGAACTTACAGTTGGTGCTGGAGTTGGTAGATGTACATCCATGAGACTTGAATCTTTGGGCTGTTCATGTGCCAGCTGGACCCTGAGCCTCAGCAGAGTTGCAACTCCTACTCTCCAGTTCATTGGACTCACCCAGGACAACTAACAAGAAAGTGAAGATGGACAACCATCATACCAAGGAACTGAGAGAGTCTACAACTGCAAGCAAGAGAATCCCATCCATCAGCCATATGGGATTGAGGCCTCCTCTCAATTAGAGGTGGAGTGGGCATCACTATCCCAGAATCCTCAGCATTGTGGAATAAAATATAGACTAGACATGTTAAATTACACCAAAAATGTATAAAAGTCTGTAGGCTAAAATGTAAACCATAATGTAAAACATAAGGTAACAAAATTTAGGAAAATATACAGTCTAAAATATAAACCATAATGTAAACCAAAATGGAACTATGTTTGATAGCTATGTTTCAATATCTGTACATCAGCTGCAGCAAATATAACATGAACATGTAAAAAGATCATTGCTGCGGAAGGGGGGAAAGGGTTTGATGTTGGATATATGGGTGTCCCCTATATTGTATATGTGAATTACTGTGATCTAAAACTTTTTTGAAGACAACATTAAAAATTAGAAAAAAAAAAAAGAAGAAAGGATGTAGACACTGAGGAAGAAATGAAAGAAATTGCCTTACTACTTTACATACAGGGCAATACCTATTATGGTGATGAAAGGCAAAATGTCAAAAATAAAGTTTTATGATAATTTTCATTTTTCAATACCCTAATTTATTTTTACTTCATGTTAGTTTTTCTAAATCAGTATGTATTCTATTTCTAATCTTTAAACCTAACATTATATTTCATTTTCCTATTAATTGAATTTGGCATTATATTAGGCTTCATTTTTTAAGAAGTTTTGGACCACAGAGAGGTTCAACTATGACAGGGGAAGAACCCTGGTGAGAGGTGTTATTGATGGGGGGCACATGATTGAGAGGGAGTTCTCCAGGGCATGTATATATGG